>NW_027670325.1:0-318923 GCF_964188305.1 Podarcis bocagei
TCAGATTTTTGCTGAAATTGTGACCCCGGGGCTTAGAAATTTTTTTTTTCACAGGTTAAGTTGTCGAGGGTTGATTTCTTGGCCTACGATAAAAAGCCTTCTGTTTCCACCGCCAAACCTTTCAGGGGATTATTTACAACAGTTTAGCACCATTTTTGAGTGAATTGGAGAATTTCAGATTTTTGCTGAAATTGTGACCCCGGGGCTTAGAAATTTTTTTTTTTCACAGGTTAAGTTGTCGAGGACTGATTTCATGTCCTATGATAAAAAGCCTTCTGTTTCCACTGCCAAACCTTTCAGGGGAGTATTTGCAACACGTTGGCACCATCTTTGAGTGAATTGGAGAATTTCAGATTTTTGCTGAAATTGTGACCCCGGGGCTTAGAATTTTTTTTTTTCACAGGTTAAGTTGTCGAGGGTTGATTTCTTGGCCTACGATAAAAAGCCTTCTGTTTCCACCGCCAAACCTTTCAGGGGATTATTTACAACAGTTTAGAACCATTTTTGAGTGAATTGGAGAATTTCAGATTTTTGCTGAAATTGTGACCCCGGGGCTTAGAAATTTTTTTTTTTCACAGGTTAAGTTGTCGAGGACTGATTTCATGTCCTATGATAAAAAGCCTTCTGTTTCCACCGCCAAACCTTTCAGGGGAGTATTTGCAACACATTGTCACCATCTTTGAGTGAATTGGAGAATTTCAGATTTTTGCTGAAATTGTGACCCCGGGGCTTAGAAAATTTTTTTTTCACACGTTAAATTGTCGAGGGCTGATTTCATGTCCTATGATAAAAAGCCTTCTGTTTCCACCGCCAAACCTTTCCGGGAAGAATTTGCAACATGTTGGCACCATCTTTGAGTGAATTGGAGAATTTCAGAATTTTGCTGAAATTGTGACCCCGGGGCTTAGAATTTTTTTTTTCACAGGTTAAGTTGTCGAGGGCTGATTTCATGTCCTATGATAAAAAGCCTTCTGTTTCCACCGCCAAACCTTTCAGGGGAGTATTTGCAACACGTTGGCACCATCTTTGAGTGAATTGGAGAATTTCAGATTTTTGCTGAAATTGTGACCCCGGGGCTTAGAATTTTTTTTTTTCACAGGTTAAGTTGTCGAGGGTTGATTTCTTGGCCTATGATAAAAAGCCTTCTTTTTCCACCGCCAAACCTTTCAGGGGAGAATTTGCAACAGTTTAGCACCATCTTTGAGTGAAATGGAGAATTTCAGATTTTTGCTGAAGTTGTGACCCCGGGGCTTAGAAATTTTTTTCCCACAGGTTAAGTTGTCGAGGGTTGATTTCTTGGCCTATGATAAAAAGCCTTCTGTTTCCACCGCCAAACCTTTCAGGCCGGAATTTGCAACAGTTTAGCACCATTTTTGAGTGAATTGGAGAATTTCAGATTTTTGCTGAAATTGTGACCCCGGGGCTTAGAATTTTTTTTCCCCACAGGTTAAGTTGTCGAGGGCTGATTTCATGTCCTATGATAAAAAGCCTTCTGTTTCCACCGCCAAACCTTTCATGGGAGTATTTGCAAAACTTTGGCACCATCTTTGAGTGAATTGGAGAATTTCAGATTTTTGCTGAAGTTGTGACCCCGGGGCTTAGAAAAAATTTTTTTCACACGTTACGTCTTCGAAGGCTGATTTCATGTCCTATGATAAAAAGCCTTCTGTTTCCACCGCCAAACCTTTCAGGGGAGTATTTGCAACACGTTGGCACCATCTTTGAGTGAATTGGAGAATTTCAGATTTTTGCTGAAATTGTGACCCCGGGGCTTAGAAATTTTTTTTTTCACAGGTTAAGTTGTCGAGGGTTGATTTCTTGGCCTACGATAAAAAGCCTTCTGTTTCCACCGCCAAACCTTTCAGGGGATTATTTACAACAGTTTAGCACCATTTTTGAGTGAATTGGAGAATTTCAGATTTTTGCTGAAATTGTGACCCCGGGGCTTAGAATTTTTTTTTTTTCACAGGTTAAGTTGTCGAGGGTTGATTTCTTGGCCTACGATAAAAAGCCTTCTGTTTCCACCGCCAAACCTTTCAGGGGATTATTTACAACAGTTTAGCACCATTTTTGAGTGAATTGGAGAATTTCAGATTTTTGCTGAAATTGTGACCCCGGGGCTTAGAAATTTTTTTTTTTCACAGGTTAAGTTGTCGAGGACTGATTTCATGTCCTATGATAAAAAGCCTTCTGTTTCCACCGCCAAACCTTTCAGGGGAGTATTTGCAACACGTTGTCACCATCTTTGAGTGAATTGGAGAATTTCAGATTTTTGCTGAAATTGTGACCCCGGGGCTTAGAAAATTTTTTTTTCACACGTTAAATTGTCGAGGGCTGATTTCATGTCCTATGATAAAAAGCCTTCTGTTTCCACCGCCAAACCTTTCCGGGAAGAATTTGCAACATGTTGGCACCATCTTTGAGTGAATTGGAGAATTTCAGAATTTTGCTGAAATTGTGACCCCGGGGCTTAGAATTTTTTTTTTCACAGGTTAAGTTGTCGAGGGCTGATTTCATGTCCTATGATAAAAAGCCTTCTGTTTCCAC
Source organism: Podarcis bocagei (assembly GCF_964188305.1). Taxonomy (NCBI): domain Eukaryota; kingdom Metazoa; phylum Chordata; class Lepidosauria; order Squamata; family Lacertidae; genus Podarcis; species Podarcis bocagei. The sequence continues at coordinate 2,548 of NW_027670325.1, forward strand.
CGCCAAACCTTTCAGGGGAGTATTTGCAACACGTTGGCACCATCTTTGAGTGAATTGGAGAATTTCAGATTTTTGCTGAAATTGTGACCCCGGGGCTTAGAATTTTTTTTTTTCACAGGTTAAGTTGTCGAGGGTTGATTTCTTGGCCTATGATAAAAAGCCTTCTTTTTCCACCGCCAAACCTTTCAGGGGAGAATTTGCAACAGTTTAGCACCATCTTTGAGTGAAATGGAGAATTTCAGATTTTTGCTGAAGTTGTGACCCCGGGGCTTAGAAATTTTTTTTCCCACAGGTTAAGTTGTCGAGGGTTGATTTCTTGGCCTATGATAAAAAGCCTTCTGTTTCCACCGCCAAACCTTTCAGGCCGGAATTTGCAACAGTTTAGCACCATTTTTGAGTGAATTGGAGAATTTCAGATTTTTGCTGAAATTGTGACCCCGGGGCTTAGAATTTTTTTTCCCCACAGGTTAAGTTGTCGAGGGCTGATTTCATGTCCTATGATAAAAAGCCTTCTGTTTCCACCGCCAAACCTTTCAGGGGAGTATTTGCAAAACTTTGGCACCATCTTTGAGTGAATTGGAGAATTTCAGATTTTTGCTGAAGTTGTGACCCCGGGGCTTAGAAAAATTTTTTTTCACACGTTACGTCTTCGAAGGCTGATTTCATGTCCTATGATAAAAAGCCTTCTGTTTCCACCGCCAAACCTTTCAGGGGAGTATTTGCAACACGTTGGCACCATCTTTGAGTGAATTGGAGAATTTCAGATTTTTGCTGAAATTGTGACCCCGGGGCTTAGAAATTTTTTTTTTCACAGGTTAAGTTGTCGAGGGTTGATTTCTTGGCCTACGATAAAAAGCCTTCTGTTTCCACCGCCAAAACTTTCAGGGGATTATTTACAACAGTTTAGCACCATTTTTGAGTGAATTGGAGAATTTCAGATTTTTGCTGAAATTGTGACCCCGGGGCTTAGAATTTTTTTTTTTCACAGGTTAAGTTGTCGAGGACTGATTTCATGTCCTATGATAAAAAGCCTTCTGTTTCCACCGCCAAACCTTTCAGGGGAGTATTTGCAACACGTTGGCACCATCTTTGAGTGAATTGGAGAATTTCAGATTTTTGCTGAAATTGTGACCCCGGGGCTTAGAAATTTTTTTTTTCACAGGTTAAGTTGTCGAGGGTTGATTTCTTGGCCTATGATAAAAAGCCTTCTGTTTCCACCGCCAAACCTTTCCGGGAAGAATTTGCAACATGTTGGCACCATCTTTGAGTTATTTGGAGAATTTCAGAATTTTGCTGAAATTGTGACCCCGGGGCTTAGAATTTTTTTTTTCACAGGTTAAGTTGTCGAGGGCTGATTTCATGTCCTATGATAAAAAGCCTTCTGTTTCCACCGCCAAACCTTTCAGGGGAGTATTTGCAACACGTTGGCACCATCTTTGAGTGAATTGGAGAATTTCAGATTTTTGCTGAAATTGTGACCCGGGGCTTAGAATTTTTTTTTTTCACAGGTTAAGTTGTCGAGGGTTGATTTCTTGGCCTATGATAAAAAGCCTTCTTTTTCCACCGCCAAACCTTTCAGGGGAGAATTTGCAACAGTTTAGCACCATCTTTGAGTGAAATGGAGAATTTCAGATTTTTGCTGAAGTTGTGACCCCGGGGCTTAGAAATTTTTTTTCCCACAGGTTAAGTTGTCGAGGGTTGATTTCTTGGCCTATGATAAAAAGCCTTCTGTTTCCACCGCCAAACCTTTCAGGCCGGAATTTGCAACAGTTTAGCACCATTTTTGAGTGAATTGGAGAATTTCAGATTTTTGCTGAAATTGTGACCCCGGGGCTTAGAATTTTTTTTCCCCACAGGTTAAGTTGTCGAGGGCTGATTTCATGTCCTATGATAAAAAGCCTTCTGTTTCCACCGCCAAACCTTTCAGGGGAGTATTTGCAAAACTTTGGCACCATCTTTGAGTGAATTGGAGAATTTCAGATTTTTGCTGAAGTTGTGACCCCGGGGCTTAGAAAAAATTTTTTTCACACGTTACGTCTTCGAAGGCTGATTTCATGTCCTATGATAAAAAGCCTTCTGTTTCCACCGCCAAACCTTTCAGGGGAGTATTTGCAACACGTTGGCACCATCTTTGAGTGAATTGGAGAATTTCAGATTTTTGCTGAAATTGTGACCCCGGGGCTTAGAAATTTTTTTTTTCACAGGTTAAGTTGTCGAGGGTTGATTTCTTGGCCTACGATAAAAAGCCTTCTGTTTCCACCGCCAAAACTTTCAGGGGATTATTTACAACAGTTTAGCACCATTTTTGAGTGAATTGGAGAATTTCAGATTTTTGCTGAAATTGTGACCCCGGGGCTTAGAATTTTTTTTTTTCACAGGTTAAGTTGTCGAGGACTGATTTCATGTCCTATGATAAAAAGCCTTCTGTTTCCACCGCCAAACCTTTCAGGGGAGTATTTGCAACACGTTGGCACCATCTTTGAGTGAATTGGAGAATTTCAGATTTTTGCTGAAATTGTGACCCCGGGGCTTAGAAATTTTTTTTTTCACAGGTTAAGTTGTCGAGGGTTGATTTCTTGGCCTACGATAAAAAGCCTTCTGTTTCCACCGCCAAACCTTTCAGGGGATTATTTACAACAGTTTAGCACCATTTTTGAGTGAATTGGAGAATTTCAGATTTTTGCTGAAATTGTGACCCAGGGGCTTAGAATTTTTTTTTTTCACAGGTTAAGTTGTCGAGGACTGATTTCATGTCCTATGATAAAAAGCCTTCTGTTTCCACTGCCAAACCTTTCAGGGGAGTATTTGCAACACGTTGGCACCATCTTTGAGTGAATTGGAGAATTTCAGATTTTTGCTGAAATTGTGACCCCGGGGCTTAGAATTTTTTTTTTTTCACAGGTTAAGTTGTCGAGGGTTGATTTCTTGGCCTACGATAAAAAGCCTTCTGTTTCCACCGCCAAACCTTTCAGGGGATTATTTACAACAGTTTAGCACCATTTTTGAGTGAATTGGAGAATTTCAGATTTTTGCTGAAATTGTGACCCCGGGGCTTAGAAATTTTTTTTTTTCACAGGTTAAGTTGTCGAGGACTGATTTCATGTCCTATGATAAAAAGCCTTCTGTTTCCACCGCCAAACCTTTCAGGGGAGTATTTGCAACACGTTGTCACCATCTTTGAGTGAATTGGAGAATTTCAGATTTTTGCTGAAATTGTGACCCCGGGGCTTAGAAAATTTTTTTTTCACACGTTAAATTGTCGAGGGCTGATTTCATGTCCTATGATAAAAAGCCTTCTGTTTCCACCGCCAAACCTTTCCGGGAAGAATTTGCAACATGTTGGCACCATCTTTGAGTGAATTGGAGAATTTCAGAATTTTGCTGAAATTGTGACCCCGGGGCTTAGAATTTTTTTTTTCACAGGTTAAGTTGTCGAGGGCTGATTTCATGTCCTATGATAAAAAGGCTTCTGTTTCCACCGCCAAACCTTTCAGGGGAGTATTTGCAACACGTTGGCACCATCTTTGAGTGAATTGGAGAATTTCAGATTTTTGCTGAAATTGTGACCCCGGGGCTTAGAATTTTTTTTTTTCACAGGTTAAGTTGTCGAGGGTTGATTTCTTGGCCTATGATAAAAAGCCTTCTTTTTCCACCGCCAAACCTTTCAGGGGAGAATTTGCAACAGTTTAGCACCATCTTTGAGTGAAATGGAGAATTTCAGATTTTTGCTGAAATTGTGACCCCGGGGCTTAGAAATTTTTTTTCCCACAGGTTAAGTTGTCGAGGGTTGATTTCTTGGCCTATGATAAAAAGCCTTCTGTTTCCACCGCCAAACCTTTCAGGCCGGAATTTGCAACAGTTTAGCACCATTTTTGAGTGAATTGGAGAATTTCAGATTTTTGCTGAAATTGTGACCCCGGGCCTTAGAATTTTTTTTCCCCACAGGTTAAGTTGTCGAGGGCTGATTTCATGTCCTATGATAAAAAGCCTTCTGTTTCCACCGCCAAACCTTTCAGGGGAGTATTTGCAAAACTTTGGCACCATCTTTGAGTGAATTGGAGAATTTCAGATTTTTGCTGAAGTTGTGACCCCGGGGCTTAGAAAAATTTTTTTTCACACGTTACGTCTTCGAAGGCTGATTTCATGTCCTATGATAAAAAGCCTTCTGTTTCCACCGCCAAACCTTTCAGGGGAGTATTTGCAACACGTTGGCACCATCTTTGAGTGAATTGGAGAATTTCAGATTTTTGCTGAAATTGTGACCCCGGGGCTTAGAAATTTTTTTTTCACAGGTTAAGTTGTCGAGGGCTGATTTCATGTCCTATGATAAAAAGCCTTCTGTTTCCACCGCCAAACCTTTCAGGGGAGTATTTGCAACACGTTGTCACCATCTTTGAGTGAATTGGAGAATTTCAGATTTTTGCTGAAATTGTGACCCCGGGGCTTAGAATTTTTTTTTTCACAGGTTAAGTTGTCGAGGGCTGATTTCATGTCCTATGATAAAAAGGCTTCTGTTTCCACCGCCAAACCTTTCAGGGGAGTATTTGCAACACGTTGGCACCATCTTTGAGTGAATTGGAGAATTTCAGATTTTTGCTGAAATTGTGACCCCGGGGCTTAGAATTTTTTTTTTTCACAGGTTAAGTTGTCGAGGGTTGATTTCTTGGCCTATGATAAAAAGCCTTCTTTTTCCACCGCCAAACCTTTCAGGGGAGAATTTGCAACAGTTTAGCACCATCTTTGAGTGAAATGGAGAATTTCAGATTTTTGCTGAAATTGTGACCCCGGGGCTTAGAAATTTTTTTTCCCACAGGTTAAGTTGTCGAGGGTTGATTTCTTGGCCTATGATAAAAAGCCTTCTGTTTCCACCGCCAAACCTTTCAGGCCGGAATTTGCAACAGTTTAGCACCATTTTTGAGTGAATTGGAGAATTTCAGATTTTTGCTGAAATTGTGACCCCGGGGCTTAGAATTTTTTTTCCCCACAGGTTAAGTTGTCGAGGGCTGATTTCATGTCCTATGATAAAAAGCCTTCTGTTTCCACCGCCAAACCTTTCAGGGGAGTATTTGCAAAACTTTGGCACCATCTTTGAGTGAATTGGAGAATTTCAGATTTTTGCTGAAGTTGTGACCCCGGGGCTTAGAAAAATTTTTTTTCACACGTTACGTCTTCGAAGGCTGATTTCATGTCCTATGATAAAAAGCCTTCTGTTTCCACCGCCAAACCTTTCAGGGGAGTATTTGCAACACGTTGGCACCATCTTTGAGTGAATTGGAGAATTTCAGATTTTTGCTGAAATTGTGACCCCGGGGCTTAGAAATTTTTTTTTTCACAGGTTAAGTTGTCGAGGGCTGATTTCATGTCCTATGATAAAAAGCCTTCTGTTTCCACCGCCAAACCTTTCAGGGGAGTATTTGCAACACGTTGGCACCATCTTTGAGTGAATTGGAGAATTTCAGATTTTTGCTGAAATTGTGACCCCGGGGCTTAGAAATTTTTTTTTCACAGGTTAAGTTGTCGAGGGCTGATTACATGTCCTATGATAAAAAGCCTTCTGTTTCCACCGCCAAACCTTTCAGGGGAGTATTTGCAACACGTTGGCACCATCTTTGAGTGAATTGGAGAATTTCAGATTTTTGCTGAAATTGTGACCCCGGGGCTTAGAAATTTTTTTTTTTCACAGGTTAAGTTGTCGAGGGTTGATTTCTTGGCCTATGATAAAAAGCCTTCTTTTTCCACCGCCAAACCTTTCAGGGGAGAATTTGCAACAGTTTAGCACCATCTTTGAGTGAAATGGAGAATTTCAGATTTTTGCTGAAGTTGTGACCCCGGGGCTTAGAATTTTTTTTTTTCACAGGTTAAGTTGTCGAGGGTTGATTTCTTGGCCTATGATAAAAAGCCTTCTGTTTCCACCGCCAAACCTTTCAGGGGAGAATTTACCACAGTTTTGCACCATTTTTGATTGAATTGGAGAATTTCAGATTTTTGCTGAAATTGTGACCCCGGGGCTTAGAATTTTTTTTTTCCACAGGTTAAGTTGTCGAGGGCTGATTTCATGTCCTATGATAAAAAGCCTTCTGTTTCCACCGCCAAACCTTTCAGGGGAGTATTTGCAACACGTTGTCACCATCTTTGAGTGAATTGGAGAATTTCAGATTTTTGCTGAAATTGTGACCCCGGGGCTTAGAAAATTTTTTTTTCACACGTTAAATTGTCGAGGGCTGATTTCATGTCCTATGATAAAAAGCCTTCTGTTTCCACCGCCAAACCTTTCCGGGAAGAATTTGCAACACGTTGGCACCATCTTTGAGTGAATTGGAGAATTTCAGAATTTTGCTGAAATTGTGACCCCGGGGCTTAGAAAAAAATTTTTTCACACGTTACGTCTTCGAGGGCTGATTTCATGTCCTATGATAAAAAGCCTTCTGTTTCCACCGCCAAACCTTTCAGGGGAGTATTTGCAACACGTTGGCACCATCTCTGAGTGAATTGGAGAATTTCAGATTTTTGCTGAAATTGTGACCCCGGGGCTTAGAATTTTTTTTTTTCACAGGTTAAGTTGTCGAGGGCTGATTTCATGTCCTATGATAAAAAGCCTTCTTTTTCCACCGCCAAACCTTTCAGGGGAGAATTTGCAACACGTTGGCACCATCTTTGAGTGAAATGGAGAATTTCAGATTTTTGCTGAAGTTGTGACCCCGGGGCTTAGGAATTTTTTTTTTCACAGGTTAAGTTGTCGAGGGCTGATTACATGTCCTATGATAAAAAGCCTTCTGTTTCCACCGCCAAACCTTTCAGGGGAGTATTTGCAACACGTTGGCACCATCTTTGAGTGAATTGGAGAATTTCAGATTTTTGCTGAAATTGTGACCCCGGGGCTTAGAATTTTTTTCCCCACAGGTTAAGTTGTCGAGGGTTGATTTCTTGGCCTATGATAAAAAGCCTTCTGTTTCCACCGCCAAACCTTTCAGGGGAGAATTTACCACAGTTTAGCACCATTTTTGAGTGAATTGGAGAATTTCAGATTTTTGCTGAAATTATGACCCCGGGGCTTAGAATTTTTTTCCCCACAGGTTAAGTTGTCGAGGGCTGATTTCATGTCCTATGATAAAAAGCCTTCTGTTTCCACCGCCAAACCTTTCAGGGGAGTATTTGCAAAACTTTGGCACCATCTTTGAGTGAATTGGAGAATTTCAGATTTTTGCTGAAGTTGTGACCCCGGGGCTTAGAAAATTTTTTTTTCACACGTTACGTCTTCGAAGACTGATTTCATGTCCTATGATAAAAAGCCTTCTGTTTCCACCGCCAAACCTTTCAGGGGAGTATTTGCAACACGTTGGCACCATCTTTGAGTGAATTGGAGAATTTCAGATTTTTGCTGAAATTGTGACCCCGGGGCTTAGAAATTTTTTTTTTCACAGGTTAAGTTGTCGAGGGCTGATTTCATGTCCTATGATAAAAAGGCTTCTGTTTCCACCGCCAAACCTTTCAGGGGAGTATTTGCAAAACTTTGGCACCATCTTTGAGTGAATTGGAGAATTTCAGATTTTTGCTGAAGTTGTGACCCCGGGGCTTAGAAAATTTTTTTTTCACACGTTACGTCTTCGAAGGCTGATTTCATGTCCTATGATAAAAAGCCTTCTGTTTCCACCGCCAAACCTTTCAGGGGAGTATTTGCAACACGTTGGCACCATCTTTGAGTGAATTGGAGAATTTCAGATTTTTGCTGAAATTGTGACCCCGGGGCTTAGAAATTTTTTTTTTTCACAGGTTAAGTTGTCGAGGGTTGATTTCTTGGCCTATGATAAAAAGCCTTCTTTTTCCACCGCCAAACCTTTCAGGGGAGAATTTGCAACAGTTTAGCACCATCTTTGAGTGAAATGGAGAATTTCAGATTTTTGCTGAAGTTGTGACCCCGGGGCTTAGAATTTTTTTTTTCACAGGTTAAGTTGTCGAGGGTTGATTTCTTGGCCTATGATAAAAAGCCTTCTGTTTCCACCGCCAAACCTTTCAGGGGAGAATTTACCACAGTTTTGCACCATTTTTGATTGAATTGGAGAATTTCAGATTTTTGCTGAAATTGTGACCCCGGGGCTTAGAATTTTTTTTTTCCACAGGTTAAGTTGTCGAGGGCTGATTTCATGTCCTATGATAAAAAGCCTTCTGTTTCCACCGCCAAACCTTTCAGGGGAGTATTTGCAACACGTTGTCACCATCTTTGAGTGAATTGGAGAATTTCAGATTTTTGCTGAAATTGTGACCCCGGGGCTTAGAAAATTTTTTTTTCACACGTTAAATTGTCGAGGGCTGATTTCATGTCCTATGATAAAAAGCCTTCTGTTTCCACCGCCAAACCTTTCCGGGAAGAATTTGCAACACGTTGGCACCATCTTTGAGTGAATTGGAGAATTTCAGAATTTTGCTGAAATTGTGACCCCGGGGCTTAGAATTTTTTTTTTCACAGGTTAAGTTGTCGAGGGCTGATTTCATGTCCTATGATAAAAAGCCTTCTGTTTCCACCGCCAAACCTTTCAGGGGAGTATTTGCAACACGTTGGCACCATCTTTGAGTGAATTGGAGAATTTCAGATTTTTGCTGAAATTGTGACCCCGGGGCTTAGAATTTTTTTTTTTCACAGGTTAAGTTGTTGAGGGTTGATTTCTTGGCCTATGATAAAAAGCCTTCTTTTTCCACCGCCAAACCTTTCAGGGGAGAATTTGCAACAGTTTAGCACCATCTTTGAGTGAAATGGAGAATTTCAGATTTTTGCTGAAGTTGTGACCTCGGGGCTTAGAAATTTTTTTTCCCACAGGTTAAGTTGTCGAGGGTTGATTTCTTGGCCTATGATAAAAAGCCTTCTGTTTCCACCGCCAAACCTTTCAGGCCGGAATTTGCAACAGTTTAGCACCATTTTTGAGTGAATTGGAGAATTTCAGATTTTTGCTGAAATTGTGACCCCGGGGCTTAGAATTTTTTTTCCCCACAGGTTAAGTTGTCGAGGGCTGATTTCATGTCCTATGATAAAAAGCCTTCTGTTTCCACCGCCAAACCTTTCAGGGGAGTATTTGCAAAACTTTGGCACCATCTTTGAGTGAATTGGAGAATTTCAGATTTTTGCTGAAGTTGTGACCCCGGGGCTTAGAAAAAATTTTTTTCACACGTTACGTCTTCGAAGGCTGATTTCATGTCCTATGATAAAAAGCCTTCTGTTTCCACTGCCAAACCTTTCAGGGGAGTATTTGCAACACGTTGGCACCATCTCTGAGTGAATTGGAGAATTTCAGGTTTTTGCTGAAATTGTGACCCCGGGGCTTAGAAATTTTTTTTTTCACAGGTTAAGTTGTCGAGGGCTGATTTCATGTCCTATGATAAAAAGCCTTCTGTTTCCACCGCCAAACCTTTCAGGGGAGTATTTGCAACACGTTGGCACCATCTTTGAGTGAATTGGAGAATTTCAGATTTTTGCTGAAATTGTGACCCCGGGGCTTAGGAATTTTTTTTTTCACAGGTTAAGTTGTCGAGGGCTGATTACATGTCCTATGATAAAAAGCCTTCTGTTTCCACCGCCAAACCTTTCAGGGGAGTATTTGCAACACGTTGGCACCATCTTTGAGTGAATTGGAGAATTTCAGATTTTTGCTGAAATTGTGACCCCGGGGCTTAGAATTTTTTTCCCCACAGGTTAAGTTGTCGAGGGTTGATTTCTTGGCCTATGATAAAAAGCCTTCTGTTTCCACCGCCAAACCTTTCAGGGGAGAATTTACCACAGTTTAGCACCATTTTTGAGTGAATTGGAGAATTTCAGATTTTTGCTGAAATTATGACCCCGGGGCTTAGAATTTTTTTCCCCACAGGTTAAGTTGTCGAGGGCTGATTTCATGTCCTATGATAAAAAGCCTTCTGTTTCCACCGCCAAACCTTTCAGGGGAGTATTTGCAAAACTTTGGCACCATCTTTGAGTGAATTGGAGAATTTCAGATTTTTGCTGAAGTTGTGACCCCGGGGCTTAGAAAATTTTTTTTTCACACGTTACGTCTTCGAAGGCTGATTTCATGTCCTATGATAAAAAGCCTTCTGTTTCCACCGCCAAACCTTTCAGGGGAGTATTTGCAACACGTTGGCACCATCTTTGAGTGAATTGGAGAATTTCAGATTTTTGCTGAAATTGTGACCCCGGGGCTTAGAATTTTTTTTTTTCACAGGTTAAGTTGTCGAGGGCTGATTTCATGTCCTATGATAAAAAGCCTTCTGTTTCCACCGCCAAACCTTTCAGGGGAGTATTTGCAACACGTTGGCACCATCTTTGAGTGAATTGGAGAATTTCAGATTTTTGCTGAAATTGTGACCCCAGGGCTTAGAAATTTTTTTTTTTCACAGGTTAAGTTGTCGAGGGCTGATTTCATGTCCTATGATAAAAAGCCTTCTGTTTCCACCGCCAAGCCTTTCAGGGGAGTATTTGCAACACGTTGGCACCATCTTTGAGTGAATTGGAGAATTTCAGATTTTTGCTGAAATTGTGACCCCGGGGCTTAGAAATTTTTTTTTTTTCACAGGTTAAATTGTCGAGGGCTGATTTCATGTCCTATGATAAAAAGGCTTCTGTTTCCACCGCCAAACCTTTCAGGGGAGTATTTGCAAAACTTTGGCACCATCTTTGAGTGAATTGGAGAATTTCAGATTTTTGCTGAAGTTGTGACCCCGGGGCTTAGAATTTTTTTTTTCACAAGTTAAGTTGTCGAGGGTTGATTTCTTGGCCTATGATAAAAAGCCTTCTTTTTCCACCGCCAAACCTTTCAGGGGAGAATTTGCAGCAGTTTAGCACCATCTTTGAGTGAAATGGAGAATTTCAGATTTTTGCTGAAGTTGTGACCCCGGGGCTTAGAAATTTTTTTTCCCACAGGTTAAGTTGTCGAGGGCTGATTTCATGTCCTATGATAAAAAGCCTTCTGTTTCCACCGCCAAACCTTTCAGGGGAGTATTTGCAACACGTTGGCACCATCTTTGAGTGAATTGGAGAATTTCAGATTTTTGCTGAAATTGTGACCCCGGGGCTTAGAAATTTTTTTTTTTCACAGGTTAAGTTGTCGAGGGCTGATTTCATGTCCTATGATAAAAAGGCTTCTGTTTCCACCGCCAAACCTTTCAGGGGAGTATTTGCAACACGTTGGCACCATCTTTGAGTGAATTGGAGAATTTCAGATTTTTGCTGAAATTGTGACCCCGGGGCTTAGAAATTTTTTTTTTCACAGGTTAAGTTGTCGAGGGCTGATTTCATGTCCTATGATAAAAAGGCTTCTGTTTCCACCGCCAAACCTTTCAGGGGAGTATTTGCAAAACTTTGGCACCATCTTTGAGTGAATTGGAGAATTTCAGATTTTTGCTGAAGTTGTGACCCCGGGGCTTAGAAATTTTTTTTTTCACACGTTACATCTTCGAAGGCTGATTTCATGTCCTATGATAAAAAGCCTTCTGTTTCCACCGCCAAACCTTTCAGGGGAGTATTTGCAACACGTTGGCACCATCTTTGAGTGAATTGGAGAATTTCAGATTTTTGCTGAAATTGTGACCCCGGGGCTTAGAATTTTTTTTTTTCACAGGTTAAGTTGTCGAGGGCTGATTTCATGTCCTATGATAAAAAGCCTTCTGTTTCCACCGCCAAACCTTTCAGGGGAGTATTTGCAACACGTTGGCACCATCTTTGAGTGAATTGGAGAATTTCAGATTTTTGCTGAAATTGTGACCCCGGGGCTTAGAAATTTTTTTTTTTCACAGGTTAAGTTGTCGAGGGCTGATTTCATGTCCTATGATAAAAAGCCTTCTGTTTCCACCGCCAAGCCTTTCAGGGGAGTATTTGCAACACGTTGGCACCATCTTTGAGTGAATTGGAGAATTTCAGATTTTTGCTGAAATTGTGACCCCGGGGCTTAGAAATTTTTTTTTTTCACAGGTTAAATTGTCGAGGGCTGATTTCATGTCCTATGATAAAAAGGCTTCTGTTTCCACCGCCAAACCTTTCAGGGGAGTATTTGCAAAACTTTGGCACCATCTTTGAGTGAATTGGAGAATTTCAGATTTTTGCTGAAGTTGTGACCCCGGGGCTTAGAATTTTTTTTTTCACAAGTTAAGTTGTCGAGGGTTGATTTCTTGGCCTATGATAAAAAGCCTTCTTTTTCCACCGCCAAACCTTTCAGGGGAGAATTTGCAACAGTTTAGCACCATCTTTGAGTGAAATGGAGAATTTCAGATTTTTGCTGAAGTTGTGACCCCGGGGCTTAGAAATTTTTTTTCCCACAGGTTAAGTTGTCGAGGGCTGATTTCATGTCCTATGATAAAAAGCCTTCTGTTTCCACCGCCAAACCTCTCAGGGGAGTATTTGCAACACGTTGGCACCATCTTTGAGTGAATTGGAGAATTTCAGATTTTTGCTGAAATTGTGACCCCGGGGCTTAGAAATTTTTTTTTTTCACAGGTTAAGTTGTCGAGGGCTGATTTCATGTCCTATGATAAAAAGCCTTCTGTTTCCACCGCCAAGCCTTTCAGTTGAGTATTTGCAACACGTTGGCACCATCTTTGAGTGAATTGGAGAATTTCAGATTTTTGATGAAATTGTGACCCCGGGGCTTAGAAATTTTTTTTTTTCACAGGTTAAATTGTCGAGGGCTGATTTCATGTCCTATGATAAAAAGGCTTCTGTTTCCACCGCCAAACCTTTCAGGGGAGTATTTGCAAAACTTTGGCACCATCTTTGAGTGAATTGGAGAATTTCAGATTTTTGCTGAAGTTGTGACCCCGGGGCATAGAAAAAATTTTTTTCACACGTTACGTCTTCGAAGGCTGATTTCATGTCCTATGATAAAAAGCCTTCTGTTTCCACCGCCAAACCTTTCAGGGGAGTATTTGCAACACGTTGGCACCATCTTTGAGTGAATTGGAGAATTTCAGATTTTTGCTGAAATTGTGACCCCGGGGCTTAGAATTTTTTTTTTTCACAGGTTAAGTTGTCGAGGGCTGATTTCATGTCCTATGATAAAAAGCCTTCTGTTTCCACCGCCAAACCTTTCAGGGGAGTATTTGCAACACGTTGGCACCATCTTTGAGTGAATTGGAGAATTTCAGATTTTTGCTGAAGTTGTGATCCCGGGGCTTAGAAATTTTTTTTTCCACAGGTTAAGTTGTCGAGGGTTGATTTCTTGGCCTATGATAAAAAGCCTTCTGTTTCCACCGCCAAACCTTTCAGGCGAGAATTTGCAACAGTTTAGCACCATTTTTGAGTGAATTGGAGAATTTCAGATTTTTGCTGAAATTGTGACCCCGGGGCTTAGAATTTTTTTTTTCCACAGGTTAAGTTGTCGAGGGCTGATTTCATGTCCTATGATAAAAAGCCTTCTGTTTCCACCGCCAAACCTTTCAGGGGAGTATTTGCAAAACTTTGGCACCATCTTTGAGTGAATTGGAGAATTTCAGATTTTTGCTGAAGTTGTGACCCCGGGGCTTAGAAAATTTTTTTTTCACACGTTACGTCTTCGAAGGCTTATTTCATGTCCTATGATAAAAAGCCTTCTGTTTCCACCGCCAAACCTTTCAGGGGAGTATTTGCAACACCTTGGCACCATCTTTGAGTGAATTGGAGAATTTCAGATTTTTGCTGAAATTGTGACCCCGGGGCTTAGAAATTTTTTTTTTCACAGGTTAAGTTGTCGAGGGCTGATTACATGTCCTATGATAAAAAGCCTTCTGTTTCCACCGCCAAACCTTTCAGGGGAGTATTTGCAACACGTTGGCACCATCTTTGAGTGAATTGGAGAATTTCAGATTTTTGCTGAAATTGTGACCCCGGGGCTTAGAAATTTTTTTTTTCACAGGTGAAATTGTCGAGGGCTGATTTCATGTCCTATGATAAAAAGGCTTCTGTTTCCACCGCCAAACCTTTCAGGGGAGTATTTGCAAAACTTTGGCACCATCTTTGAGTGAATTGGAGAATTTCAGATTTTTGCTGAAGTTGTGACCCCGGGGCTTAGAATTTTTTTTTTCCACAAGTTAAGTTGTCGAGGGTTGATTTCTTCGCCTATGATAAAAAGCCTTCTTTTTCCACCGCCAAACCTTTCAGGGGAGAATTTGCAATAGTTTAGCACCATCTTTGAGTGAAATGGAGAATTTCAGATTTTTGCTGAAGTTCTGACCCCGGGGCTTAGAAATTTTTTTTTTTCACAGGTTAAGTTGTCGAGGGTTGATTTCTTGGCCTATGATAAAAAGCCTTCTGTTTCCACCGCCAAACCTCTCAGGGGAGAATTTACCACAGTTTAGCACCATTTTTGAGTGAATTGGAGAATTTCAGATTTTTGCTGAAATTGTGACCCCGGGGCTTAGAAATTTTTTTTTTCACAGGTTAAGTTGTCGAGGGCTGATTTCATGTCCTATGATAAAAAGCCTTCTGTTTCCACCGCCAAACCTTTCAGGGGAGTATTTGCAACACGTTGGCACCATCTTTGAGTGAATTGGAGAATTTCAGATTTTTGCTGAAATTGTGACCCCGGGGCTTAGAAATTTTTTTTTTTCACAGGTTAAGTTGTCGAGGGCTGATTTCATGTCCTATGATAAAAAGCCTTCTGTTTCCACCGCCAAACCTTTCAGGGGAGTATTTGCAACACGTTGGCACCATCTTTGAGTGAATTGGAGAATTTCAGATTTTTGCTGAAGTTGTGACCCCGGGGCTTAGAAACATTTTTTTTCACAAGTTACGTCTTCGAAGGCTGATTTCATGTCCTATGATAAAAAGCCTTCTGTTTCCACAGCCAAACCTTTCAGGGGAGTATTTGCAACACGTTGGCACCATTTTTGAGTGAATTGGAGAATTTCAGATTTTTGCTGAAATTGTGACCCCGGGGCTTAGAAATTTTTTTTTTCACAGGTTAATTTGTCGAGGGCTGATTTCATGTCCTATGATAAAAAGCCTTCTGTTTCCACCGCCAAACCTTTCCGGGAAGAATTTGCAACACGTTGGCACCATCTTTGAGTGAATTGGAGAATTTCAGATTTTTGCTGAAATTGTGACCCCGGGGCTTAGAAATTTTTTTTTCACAGGTTAAGTTGTTGAGGGCTGATTTCATGTCCTATGATAAAAAGGCTTCTGTTTCCACCGCCAAACCTTTCAGGGGAGTATTTGCAAAACTTTGGCACCATCTTTGAGTGAAATGGAGAATTTCAGATTTTTGCTGAAGTTGTGACCCCGGGGCTTAGAAATTTTTTTTTCCACAGGTTAAGTTGTCGAGGGTTGATTTCTTGGCCTATGATAAAAAGCCTTCTGTTTCCACCGCCAAACCTTTCAGGCGAGAATTTGCAACAGTTTAGCACCATTTTTGAGTGAATTGGAGAATTTCAGATTTTTGCTGAAATTGTGACCCCGGGGCTTAGAATTTTTTTTTTCCACAGGTTAAGTTGTCGAGGGCTGATTTCATGTCCTATGATAAAAAGCCTTCTGTTTCCACCGCCAAACCTTTCAGGGGAGTATTTGCAAAACTTTGGCACCATCTTTGAGTGAATTGGAGAATTTCAGATTTTTGCTGAAGTTGTGACCCCGGGGCTTAGAAAATTTTTTTTTCACACGTTACGTCTTCGAAGGCTTATTTCATGTCCTATGATAAAAAGCCTTCTGTTTCCACCGCCAAACCTTTCAGGGGAGTATTTGCAACACCTTGGCACCATCTTTGAGTGAATTGGAGAATTTCAGATTTTTGCTGAAATTGTGACCCCGGGGCTTAGAAATTTTTTTTTTCACAGGTTAAGTTGTCGAGGGCTGATTACATGTCCTATGATAAAAAGCCTTCTGTTTCCACCGCCAAACCTTTCAGGGGAGTATTTGCAACACGTTGGCACCATCTTTGAGTGAATTGGAGAATTTCAGATTTTTGCTGAAATTGTGACCCCGGGGCTTAGAAATTTTTTTTTTCACAGGTTAAATTGTCGAGGGCTGATTTCATGTCCTATGATAAAAAGGCTTCTGTTTCCACCGCCAAACCTTTCAGGGGAGTATTTGCAAAACTTTGGCACCATCTTTGAGTGAATTGGAGAATTTCAGATTTTTGCTGAAGTTGTGACCCCGGGGCTTAGAATTTTTTTTTTCCACAAGTTAAGTTGTCGAGGGTTGATTTCTTGGCCTATGATAAAAAGCCTTCTTTTTCCACCGCCAAACCTTTCAGGGGAGAATTTGCAACAGTTTAGCACCATCTTTGAGTGAAATGGAGAATTTCAGATTTTTGCTGAAGTTGTGACCCCGGGGCTTAGAAATTTTTTTTTTCACAGGTTAAGTTGTCGAGGGTTGATTTCTTGGCCTATGATAAAAAGCCTTCTGTTTCCACCGCCAAACCTCTCAGGGGAGAATTTACCACAGTTTAGCACCATTTTTGAGTGAATTGGAGAATTTCAGATTTTTGCTGAAATTGTGACCCCGGGGCTTAGAATTTTTTTTTCCACAGGTTAAGTTGTCGAGGGCTGATTTCATGTCCTATGATAAAAAGCCTTCTGTTTCCACCGCCAAACCTTTCAGGGGAGTATTTGCAACACGTTGGCACCATCTTTGAGTGAATTGGAGAATTTCAGATTTTTGCTGAAATTGTGACCCCGGGGCTTAGAAATTTTTTTTTTTCACAGGTTAAGTTGTCGAGGGTTGATTTCTTGGCCTACGATAAAAAGCCTTCTTTTTCCACCGCCAAACCTTTCAGGGGATTATTTACAACAGTTTAGCACCATTTTTGAGTGAATTGGAGAATTTCAGATTTTTGCTGAAATTGTGACCCCGGGGCTTAGAATTTTTTTTTTTCACAGGTTAAGTTGTCGAGGACTGATTTCATGTCCTATGATAAAAAGCCTTCTGTTTCCACCGCCAAACCTTTCAGGGGAGTATTTGCAACACGTTGGCACCATCTTTGAGTGAATTGGAGAATTTCAGATTTTTGCTGAAATTGTGACCCCGGGGCTTATAAATTTTTTTTTTCACAGGTTAAATTGTCGAGGGCTGATTTCATGTCCTATGATAAAAAGCCTTCTGTTTCCACCGCCAAACCTTTCCGGGAAGAATTTGCAACACGTTGGCACCATCTTTGATTGAATTGGAGAATTTCAGATTTTTGCTGAAGTTGTGACCCCGGGGCTTAGAAATTTTTTTTTTCACAGGTTAATTGTTGAGGGCTGATTTCATGTCCTATGATAAAAAGGCTTCTGTTTCCACCGCCAAACCTTTCAGGGGAGTATTTGCAAAACTTTGGCACCATCTTTGAGTGAATTGGAGAATTTCAGATTTTTGCTGAAATTGTGACCCCGGGGCTTAAAATTTTTTTTTCCACAGGTTAAGTTTTCGAGGGCTGATTTCATGTCCTATGATAAAAAGCCTTCTGTTTCCACCGCCAAACCTTTCAGGGGAGTATTTGCAAAACTTTGGCACCATCTTTGAGTGAATTGGAGAATTTCAGATTTTTGCTGAAGTTGTGACCCCGGGGCTTAGAAAATTTTTTTTTCACACGTTACGTCTTTGAAGGCTGATTTCATGTCCTATGATAAAAAGCCTTCTGTTTCCACCGCCAAACCTTTCAGGGGAGTATTTGCAACACGTTGGCACCATCTTTGAGTGAATTGGAGAATTTCAGATTTTTGCTGAAATTGTGACCCCGGGGCTTAGAAATTTTTTTTTTCACAGGTTAAGTTGTCGAGGGCTGATTTCATGTCCTATGATAAAAAGCCTTCTGTTTCCACCGCGAAACCTTTCAGGGGAGTATTTGCAACACGTTGGCACCATCTTTGAGTGAATTGGAGAATTTCAGATTTTTGCTGAAATTGTGACCCCGGGGCTTAGAAATTTTTTTTTTCACAGGTTAAGTTGTCGAGGGCTGAATTCATGTACTATGATAAAAAGCCTTCTGTTTCCACCGCCAAACCGTTCAGGGGAGTATTTGCAGAACTTTGGCACCATCTTTGAGTGAATTGGAGAATTTCACATTTTTGCTGAAGTTGTGACCCCGGGGCTTAGAAATTTTTTTTTTCACACGTTACGTCTTCGAAGGCTGATTTCATGTGCTATGATAAAAAGCATTCTGTTTCTACCGCCAAACCTTTCAGGGGAGTATTTGCAACACGTTGGCACCATCTTTGAGTGAATTGGAGAATTTCAGATTTTTGCTGAAATTGTGACCCCGGGGCTTAGAAATTTTTTTTTTTCACAGGTTAAGTTGTCGAGGGTTGATTTCTTGGCCTACGATAAAAAGCCTTCTGTTTCCACCGCCAAACCTTTCAGGGGAGTATTTGCAACACGTTGGCACCATCTTTGAGTGAATTGGAGAATTTCAGATTTTTGCTGAAATTGTGACCCCGGGACTTAGAAAATTTTTTTTTCACAGGTTAAATTGTCGAGGGCTGATTTCATGTCCTATGATAAAAAGCCTTCTGTTTCCACCGCCAAACCTTTCCGGGAAGAATTTGCAACACGTTGGAACCATCTTTGAGTGAATTGGAGAATTTCAGATTTTTGCTGAAGTTGTGACCCCGGGGCTTAGAAATTTTTTTTTTCACAGGTTAAGTTGTCGAGGGTTGATTTCTTGGCCTATGACAAAAAGCCTTCTTTTTCCACCGCCAAACCTTTCAGGGGAGAATTTGCCACAGTTTAGCACCATCTTTGAGTGAAATGGAGAATTTCAGATTTTTGCTGAAGTTGTGACCCCGGGGCTTAGAAATTTTTTTTTCCACAGGTTAAGTTGTCGAGGGTTGATTTCTTGGCCTATGATAAAAAGCCTTCTGTTTCCACCGCCAAACCTTTCAGGGGAGAATTTACAACAGTTTAGCACCATTTTTGAGTGAATTGGAGAATTTCAGATTTTTGCTGAAATTGTGACCCCGGGGCTTAGAATTTTTTTTTTCCACAGGTTAAGTTGTCGAGGGCTGATTTCATGTCCTATGATAAAAAGCCTTCTGTTTCCACCGCCAAACCTTTCAGGGGAGTATTTGCAAAACTTTGGCACCATCTTTGAGTGAATTGGAGAATTTCAGATTTTTGCTGAAGTTGTGACCCCGGGGCTTAGAAATTTTTTTTTTCACAGGTTAAGTTGTCGAGGGCTGATTTCATGTCCTATGATAAAAAGCCTTCTGTTTCCACCGCCAAACCTTTCAGGGGAGTATTTGCAACACGTTGGCACCATCTTTGAGTGAATTGGAGAATTTCAGATTTTTGCTGAAATTGTGACCCCGGGGCTTAGAATTTTTTTTTTTTTCACAGGTTAAATTGTCGAGGGCTGATTTCATGTCCTATGATAAAAAGGCTTCTGTTTCCACCGCCAAACCTTTCAGGGGAGTATTTGCAAAACTTTGGCACCATCTTTGAGTGAATTGGAGAATTTCAGATTTTTGCTGAAGTTGTGACCCCGGGGCTTAGAATTTTTTTTTTTCACAAGTTAAGTTGTCGAGGGTTGATTTCTTGGCCTATGATAAAAAGCCTTCTTTTTCCACCGCCAAACCTTTCAGGGGAGAATTTGCAACAGTTTAGCACCATCTTTGAGTGAAATGGAGAATTTCAGATTATTGCTGAAGTTGTGACCCCGGGGCTTAGAAATTTTTTTTTTCACAGGTTAAGTTGTCGAGGGTTGATTTCTTGGCCTATGATAAAAAGCCTTCTGTTTCCACCACCAAACCTTTCAGGGGAGAATTTACCACAGTTTAGCACCATTTTTGAGTGAATTGGAGAATTTCAGAGTTTTGCTGAAATTGTGACCCCGGGGCTTAGAATTTTTTTCCCCACAGGTTAAGTTGTCGAGGGCTGATTTCATGTCCTATGATAAAAAGCCTTCTGTTTCCACCGCCAAACCTTTCAGGGGAGTATTTGCAACACGTTGGCACCATCTTTGAGTGAATTGGAGAATTTCAGATTTTTGCTGAAATTGTGACCCCGGGGCTTAGAAATTTTTTTTTTCACAGGTTAAGTTGTCGAGGGCTGATTTCATGTCCTATGATAAAACGCCTTCTGTTTCCACCGCCAAACCTTTCAGGGGAGTATTTGCAACACGTTGGCACCATCTTTGAGTGAATTGGAGAATTTCAGATTTTTGCTGAAATTGTGACCCCGGGGCTTAGAAATTTTTTTTTTTCACAGGTTAAGTTGTCGAGGGCTGATTTCATGTCCTATGATAAAAAGCCTTCTGTTTCCACCGCCAAACCTTTCAGGGGAGTATTTGCAACACGTTGGCACCATCTTTGAGTGAATTGGAGAATTTCAGATTTTTGCTGAAATTGTGACCCCGGGGCTTAGAAATTTTTTTTTTTCACAGGTTAAATTGTCGAGGGCTGATTTCATGTCCTATGATAAAAAGGCTTCTGTTTCCACCGCCAAACCTTTCAGGGGAGTATTTGCAAAACTTTGGCACCATCTTTGAGTGAATTGGAGAATTTCAGATTTTTGCTGAAGTTGTGACCCCGGGGCTTAGAAATTTTTTTTTTCACAAGTTAAGTTGTCGAGGACTGATTTCATGTCCTATGATAAAAAGGCTTCTGTTTCCACTGCCAAACCTTTCAGGGGAGTATTTGCAAAACTTTGGCACCATCTTTGAGTGAATTGGAGAATTTCAGATTTTTGCTGAAGTTGTGACCCCGGGGCTTAGAAAATTTTTTTTTCACACGTTACGTCTTCGAAGGCTGATTTCATGTCCTATGATAAAAAGCCTTCTGTTTCCACCGCCAAACCTTTCAGGGGAGTATTTGCAACACGTTGGCACCATCTTTGAGTGAATTGGAGAATTTCAGATTTTTGCTGAAATTGTGACCCCGGGGCTTAGAAATTTTTTTTTTCACAGGTTAAGTTGTCGAGGGCTGATTTCATGTCCTATGATAAAAAGCCTTCTGTTTCCACCGCCAAACCTTTCAGGGGAGTATTTGCAACACGTTGGCACCATCTTTGAGTGAATTGGAGAATTTCAGATTTTTGCTGAAATTGTGACCCCGGGGCTTAGAATTTTTTTTTTTTCACAGGTTAAGTTGTCGAGGGCTGATTTCATGTCCTATGATAAAAAGCCTTCTGTTTCCACCGCCAAGCCTTTCAGGGGAGTATTTGCAACACGTTGGCACCATCTTTGAGTGAATTGGAGAATTTCAGATTTTTGCTGAAATTGTGACCCCGGGGCTTAGAAATTTTTTTTTTTCACAGGTTAAATTGTCGAGGGCTGATTTCATGTCCTATGATAAAAAGGCTTCTGTTTCCACCGCCAAACCTTTCAGGGGAGTATTTGCAAAACTTTGGCACCATCTTTGAGTGAATTGGAGAATTTCAGATTTTTGCTGAAGTTGTGACCCCGGGGCTTAGAATTTTTTTTTTTCACAAGTTAAGTTGTCGAGGGTTGATTTCTTGGCCTATGATAAAAAGCCTTCTTTTTCCACCGCCAAACCTTTCAGGGGAGAATTTGCAACAGTTTAGCACCATCTTTGAGTGAAATGGAGAATTTCAGATTTTTGCTGAAGTTGTGACCCCGGGGCTTAGAAATTTTTTTTTCCACAGGTTAAGTTGTCGAGGGCTGATTTCATGTCCTATGATAAAAAGCCTTCTGTTTCCACCGCCAAACCTTTCAGGGGAGTATTTGCAACACGTTGGCACCATCTTTGAGTGAATTGGAGAATTTCAGATTTTTGCTGAAATTGTGACCCCGGGGCTTAGAAATTTTTTTTTTTCACAGGTTAAGTTGTCGAGGGCTGATTTCATGTCCTATGATAAAAAGCCTTCTGTTTCCACCGCCAAGCCTTTCAGGGGAGAATTTGCAACAGTTTAGCACCATCTTTGAGTGAAATGGAGAATTTCAGATTTTTGCTGAAGTTGTGACCCCGGGGCTTAGAAATTTTTTTTTTCACAGGTTAAGTTGTTGACGGCTGATTTCTTGGCCTATGATAAAAAGCCTTCTGTTTCCACCGCCAAACCTCTCAGGGGAGAATTTACCACAGTTTAGCACCATTTTTGAGTGAATTGGAGAATTTCAGATTTTTGCTGAAGTTGTGACCCCGGGGCTTAGAAACATTTTTTTTCACACGTTACGTCTTCGAAGGCTGATTTCATGTCCTATGATAAAAAGCCTTCTGTTTCCACAGCCAAACCTTTCAGGGGAGTATTTGCAACACGTTGGCACCATTTTTGAGTGAATTGGAGAATTTCAGATTTTTGCTGAAATTGTGACCCCGGGGCTTAGAAATTTTTTTTTTCACAGGTTAATTTGTCGAGGGCTGATTTCATGTCCTATGATAAAAAGCCTTCTGTTTCCACCGCCAAACCTTTCCGGGAAGAATTTGCAACACGTTGGCACCATCTTTGAGTGAATTGGAGAATTTCAGATTTTTGCTGAAGTTGTGACCCCGGGGCTTAGAAATTTTTTTTTCACAGGTTAAGTTGTTGAGGGCTGATTTCATGTCCTATGATAAAAAGGCTTCTGTTTCCACCGCCAAACCTTTCAGGGGAGTATTTGCAAAACTTTGGCACCATCTTTGAGTGAAATGGAGAATTTCAGATTTTTGCTGAAGTTGTGACCCCGGGGCTTAGAAATTTTTTTTTCCACAGGTTAAGTTGTCGAGGGTTGATTTCTTGGCCTATGATAAAAAGCCTTCTGTTTCCACCGCCAAACCTTTCAGGCGAGAATTTGCAACAGTTTAGCACCATTTTTGAGTGAATTGGAGAATTTCAGATTTTTGCTGAAATTGTGACCCCGGGGCTTAGAATTTTTTTTTTCCACAGGTTAAGTTGTCGAGGGCTGATTTCATGTCCTATGATAAAAAGCCTTCTGTTTCCACCGCCAAACCTTTCAGGGGAGTATTTGCAAAACTTTGGCACCATCTTTGAGTGAATTGGAGAATTTCAGATTTTTGCTGAAGTTGTGACCCCGGGGCTTAGAAATTTTTTTTTTCACACGTTACGTCTTCGAAGGCTTATTTCATGTCCTATGATAAAAAGCCTTCTGTTTCCACCGCCAAACCTTTCAGGGGAGTATTTGCAACACCTTGGCACCATCTTTGAGTGAATTGGAGAATTTCAGATTTTTGCTGAAATTGTGACCCCGGGGCTTAGAAATTTTTTTTTTCACAGGTTAAGTTGTCGAGGGCTGATTACATGTCCTATGATAAAAAGCCTTCTGTTTCCACCGCCAAACCTTTCAGGGGAGTATTTGCAACACGTTGGCACCATCTTTGAGTGAATTGGAGAATTTCAGATTTTTGCTGAAATTGTGACCCCAGGGCTTAGAAATTTTTTTTTTTCACAGGTGAAATTGTCGAGGGCTGATTTCATGTCCTATGATAAAAAGGCTTCTGTTTCCACCGCCAAACCTTTCAGGGGAGTATTTGCAAAACTTTGGCACCATCTTTGAGTGAATTGGAGAATTTCAGATTTTTGCTGAAGTTGTGACCCCGGGGCTTAGAATTTTTTTTTTCCACAAGTTAAGTTGTCGAGGGTTGATTTCTTGGCCTATGATAAAAAGCCTTCTTTTTCCACCGCCAAACCTTTCAGGGGAGAATTTGCAACAGTTTAGCACCATCTTTGAGTGAAATGGAGAATTTCAGATTTTTGCTGAAGTTGTGACCCCGGGGCTTAGAAATTTTTTTTTTCACAGGTTAAGTTGTCGAGGGTTGATTTCTTGGCCTATGATAAAAAGCCTTCTGTTTCCACCGCCAAACCTCTCAGGGGAGAATTTACCACAGTTTAGCACCATTTTTGAGTGAATTGGAGAATTTCAGATTTTTGCTGAAATTGTGACCCCGGGGCTTAGAATTTTTTTTTCCACAGGTTAAGTTGTCGAGGGCTGATTTCATGTCCTATGATAAAAAGCCTTCTGTTTCCACCGCCAAACCTTTCAGGGGAGTATTTGCAACACGTTGGCACCATCTTTGATTGAATTGGAGAATTTCAGATTTTTGCTGAAATTGTGACCCCGGGGCTTAGAAATTTTTTTTTTTCACAGGTTAAGTTGTCGAGGGTTGATTTCTTGGCCTACGATAAAAAGCCTTCTTTTTCCACCGCCAAACCTTTCAGGGGATTATTTACAACACGTTGGCACCATCTTTGAGTGAATTGGAGAATTTCAGATTTTTGCTGAAATTGTGACCCCGGGGCTTAGAAATTTTTTTTTTCCACAGGTGAAATTGTCGAGGGCTGATTTCATGTCCTATGATAAAAAGGCTTCTGTTTCCACCGCCAAACCTTTCAGGGGAGTATTTGCAAAACTTTGGCACCATCTTTGAGTGAATTGGAGAATTTCAGATTTTTGCTGAAGTTGTGACCCCGGGGCTTAGAATTTTTTTTTCCCACAAGTTAAGTTGTCAAGGGTTGATTTCTTGGCCTATGATAAAAAGCCTTCTTTTTCCACCGCCAAACCTTTCAGGGGAGAATTTGCAACAGTTTAGCACCATCTTTGAGTGAAATGGAGAATTTCAGATTTTTGCTGAAGTTGTGACCCCGGGGCTTAGAAATTTTTTTTTTCACAGGTTAAGTTGTCGAGGGTTGATTTCTTGGCCTATGATAAAAAGCCTTCTGTTTCCACCGCCAAACCTCTCAGGGGAGAATTTACCACAGTTTAGCACCATTTTTGAGTGAATTGGAGAATTTCAGATTTTTGCTGAAATTGTGACCCCGGGGCTTAGAATTTTTTTTTCCACAGGTTAAGTTGTCGAGGGCTGATTTCATGTCCTATGATAAAAAGCCTTCTGTTTCCACCGCCAAACCTTTCAGGGGAGTATTTGCAACACGTTGGCACCATCTTTGAGTGAATTGGAGAATTTCAGATTTTTGCTGAAATTGTGACCCCGGGGCTTAGAAATTTTTTTTTTTCACAGGTTAAGTTGTCGAGGGTTGATTTCTTGGCCTACGATAAAAAGCCTTCTTTTTCCACCGCCAAACCTTTCAGGGGATTATTTACAACAGTTTAGCACCATTTTTGAGTGAATTGGAGAATTTCAGATTTTTGCTGAAATTGTGACCCCGGGGCTTAGAAATTTTTTTTTTCACAGGTTAAGTTGTCGAGGACTGATTTCATGTCCTATGATAAAAAGCCTTCTGTTTCCACCGCCAAACCTTTCAGGGGAGTATTTGCAACACGTTGGCACCATCTTCGAGTGAATTGGAGAATTTCAGATTTTTGCTGAAATTGTGACCCCGGGGCTTAGAAATTTTTTTTTTCACAGGTTAAATTGTCGAGGGCTGATTTCATGTCCTATGATAAAAAGCCTTCTGTTTCCACCGCCAAACCTTTCCGGGAAGAATTTGCAACACGTTGGCACCATCTTTGAGTGAATTGGAGAATTTCAGATTTTTGCTGAAGTTGTGACCCCGGGGCTTAGAAATTTTTTTTTTCACAGGTTAATTGTTGAGGGCTGATTTCATGTCCTATGATAAAAAGGCTTCTGTTTCCACCGCCAAACCTTTCAGGGGAGTATTTGCAAAACTTTGGCACCATCTTTGAGTGAATTGGAGAATTTCAGATTTTTGCTGAAATTGTGACCCCGGGGCTTAAAATTTTTTTTTCCACAGGTTAAGTTTTCGAGGGCTGATTTCATGTCCTATGATAAAAAGGCTTCTGTTTCCACCGCCAAACCTTTCAGGGGAGTATTTGCAAAACTTTGGCACCATCTTTGAGTGAATTGGAGAATTTCAGATTTTTGCTGAAGTTGTGACCCCGGGGCTTAGAAAAATTTTTTTTTCACACGTTACGTCTTTGAAGGCTGATTTCATGTCCTATGATAAAAAGCCTTCTGTTTCCACCGCCAAACCTTTCAGGGGAGAATTTGCAACACGTTGGCTCCATCTTTGAGTGAATTGGAGAATTTCAGATTTTTGCTGAAATTGTGACCCCGGGGCTTAGAAATTTTTTTTTTCACAGGTTAAGTTGTCGAGGGCTGATTTCATGTCCTATGATAAAAAGCCTTCTGTTTCCACCGCCAAGCCTTTCAGGGGAGAATTTGCAACAGTTTAGCACCATCTTTGAGTGAAATGGAGAATTTCAGATTTTTGCTGAAGTTGTGACCCCGGGGCTTAGAAATTTTTTTTTTCACAGGTTAAGTTGTTGACGGCTGATTTCTTGGCCTATGATAAAAAGCCTTCTGTTTCCACCGCCAAACCTCTCAGGGGAGAATTTACCACAGTTTAGCACCATTTTTGAGTGAATTGGAGAATTTCAGATTTTTGCTGAAGTTGTGACCCCGGGGCTTAGAAACATTTTTTTTCACACGTTACGTCTTCGAAGGCTGATTTCATGTCCTATGATAAAAAGCCTACTGTTTCCACAGCCAAACCTTTCAGGGGAGTATTTGCAACACGTTGGCACCATTTTTGAGTGAATTGGAGAATTTCAGATTTTTGCTGAAATTGTGACCCCGGGGCTTAGAAATTTTTTTTTTCACAGGTTAATTTGTCGAGGGCTGATTTCATGTCCTATGATAAAAAGCCTTCTGTTTCCACCGCCAAACCTTTCCGGGAAGAATTTGCAACACGTTGGCACCATCTTTGAGTGAATTGGAGAATTTCAGATTTTTGCTGAAGTTGTGACCCCGGGGCTTAGAATTTTTTTTTTCACAGGTTAAGTTGTTGAGGGCTGATTTCATGTCCTATGATAAAAAGGCTTCTGTTTCCACCGCCAAACCTTTCAGGGGAGTATTTGCAAAACTTTGGCACCATCTTTGAGTGAAATGGAGAATTTCAGATTTTTGCTGAAATTGTGACCCCGGGGCTTAGAAATTTTTTTTTTCACAGGTTAAGTTGTCGAGGGCTGATTTCATGTCCTATGATAAAAAGCCTTCTGTTTCCACCGCGAAACCTTTCAGGGGAGTATTTGCAACACGTTGGCACCATCTTTGAGTGAATTGGAGAATTTCAGATTTTTGCTGAAATTGTGACCCCGGGGCTTAGAAATTTTTTTTTTCACAGGTTAAGTTGTCGAGGGCTGAATTCATGTACTATGATAAAAAGCCTTCTGTTTCCACCGCCAAACCTTTCAGGGGAGTATTTGCAGAACTTTGGCACCATCTTTGAGTGAATTGGAGAATTTCACATTTTTGCTGAAGTTGTGACCCCGGGGCTTAGAAATTTTTTTTTTCACACGTTACGTCTTCGAAGGCTGATTTCATGTGCTATGATAAAAAGCATTCTGTTTCTACCGCCAAACCTTTCAGGGGAGTATTTGCAACACGTTGGCACCATCTTTGAGTGAATTGGAGAATTTCAGATTTTGCTGAAATTGTGACCCCGGGGCTTAGAAATTTTTTTTTTTTCACAGGTTAAGTTGTCGAGGGTTGATTTCTTGGCCTACGATAAAAAGCCTTCTGTTTCCACCGCCAAACCTTTCAGGGGAGTATTTGCAACACGTTGGCACCATCTTTGAGTGAATTGGAGAATTTCAGATTTTTGCTGAAATTGTGACCCCGGGGCTTAGAAAAATTTTTTTTCACAGGTTAAATTGTTGAGGGCTGATTTCATGTCCTATGATAAAAAGCCTTCTGTTTCCACCGCCAAACCTTTCCGGGAAGAATTTGCAACACGTTGGAACCATCTTTGAGTGAATTGGAGAATTTCAGATTTTTGCTGAAGTAGTGACCCCGGGGCTTAGAAATTTTTTTTCCCACAGGTTAAGTTGTTGAGGGCTGATTTCATGTCCTATGATAAAAAGGCTTCTGTTTCCACCGCCAAACCTTTCAGGGGAGTATTTGCAAAACTTTGGCACCATCTTTGAGTGAATTGGAGAATTTCAGATTTTTGCTGAAGTTGTGACCCCGGGGCTTAGAATTTTTTTTTTTCACAGGTTAAGTTGTCGAGGGTTGATTTCTTGGCCTATGATAAAAAGCCTTCTTTTTCCACCGCCAAACCTTTCAGGGGAGAATTTGCAACAGTTTAGCACCATCTTTGAGTGAAATGGAGAATTTCAGATTTTTGCTGAAGTTGTGACCCCGGGGCTTAGAAATTTTTTTTTCCACAGGTTAAGTTGTCGAGGGTTGATTTCTTGGCCTATGATAAAAAGCCTTTTGTTTCCACCGCCAAACCTTTCAGGGGAGAATTTACAACAGTTTAGCACCATTTTTGAGTGAATTGGAGAATTTCAGATTTTTGCTGAAATTGTGACCCCGGGGCTTAGAATTTTTTTTTCCCACAGGTTAAGTTGTCGAGGGCTGATTTCATGTCCTATGATAAAAAGCCTTCTGTTTCCACCGCCAAACCTTTCAGGGGAGTATTTGCAAAACTTTGGCACCATCTTTGAGTGAATTGGAGAATTTCAGATTTTTGCTGAAGTTGTGACCCCGGGGCTTAGAAATTTTTTTTTTCACACGTTACGTCTTCGAAGGCTGATTTCATGTCCTATGATAAAAAGCCTTCTGTTTCCACCGCCAAACCTTTCAGGGGAGTATTTGCAACACGTTGGCACCATCTTTGAGTGAATTGGAGAATTTCAGATTTTTGCTGAAATTGTGACCCCGGGGCTTAGAATTTTTTTTTTTTCCACAGGTTAAATTGTCGAGGGCTGATTTCATGTCCTATGATAAAAAGGCTTCTGTTTCCACCGCCAAACCTTTCAGGGGAGTATTTGCAAAACTTTGGCACCATCTTTGAGTGAATTGGAGAATTTCAGATTTTTGCTGAAGTTGTGACCCCGGGGCTTAGAATTTTTTTTTTTCACAAGTTAAGTTGTCGAGGGTTGATTTCTTGGCCTATGATAAAAAGCCTTCTTTTTCCACCGCCAAACCTTTCAGGGGAGAATTTGCAACAGTTTAGCACCATCTTTGAGTGAAATGGAGAATTTCAGATTATTGCTGAAGTTGTGACCCCGGGGCTTAGAAATTTTTTTTTTCCCAGGTTAAGTTGTCGAGGGTTGATTTCTTGGCCTATGATAAAAAGCCTTCTGTTTCCACCACCAAACCTTTCAGGGGAGAATTTACCACAGTTTAGCACCATTTTTGAGTGAATTGGAGAATTTCAGATTTTTGCTGAAATTGTGACCCCGGGGCTTAGAATTTTTTTCCCCACAGGTTAAGTTGTCGAGGGCTGATTTCATGTCCTATGATAAAAAGCCTTCTGTTTCCACCGCCAAACCTTTCAGGGGAGTATTTGCAAAACTTTGGCGCCATCTTTGATTGAATTGGAGAATTTCAGATTTTTGCTGAAGTTGTGACCCCGGGGCTTAGAAATTTTTTTTTTCACACGTTACGTCTTCGAAGGCTGATTTCATGTCCTATGATAAAAAGCCTTCTGTTTCCACCGCCAAACCTTTCAGGGGAGTATTTGGAACACGTTGGCACCATCTTTGAGTGAATTGGAGAATTTCAGATTTTTGCTGAAATTGTGACCCCGGGGCTTAGAAATTTTTTTTTTCACAGGTTAAGTTGTCGAGGGCTGATTTCATGTCCTATGATAAAAAGCCTTCCGTTTCCACCGCCAAACCTTTCAGGGGAGTATTTGCAACACGTTGGCACCATCTTTGAGTGAATTGGAGAATTTCAGATTTTTGCTGAAATTGTGACCCCGGGGCTTAGAAATTTTTTTTTTTCACAGGTTAAGTTGTCGAGGGCTGATTTCATGTCCTATGATAAAAAGCCTTCTGTTTCCACCGCCAAACCTTTCAGGGGAGTATTTGCAACACGTTGGCACCATCTTTGAGTGAATTGGAGAATTTCAGATTTTTGCTGAAATTGTGACCCCGGGGCTTAGAAATTTTTTTTTTTCACAGCTTAAATTGTCGAGGGCTGATTTCATGTCCTATGATAAAAAGCCTTCTGTTTCCACCGCCAAACCTTTCAGGGGAGTATTTGCAACACGTTGGCACCATCTTTGAGTGAATTGGAGAATTTCAGATTTTTGCTGAAGTTGTGACCCCGGGGCTTAGAATTTTTTTTTTTCACAAGTTAAGTTGTCGAGGACTGATTTCATGTCCTATGATAAAAAGGCTTCTGTTTCCACCGCCAAACCTTTCAGGGGAGTATTTGCAAAACTTTGGCACCATCTTTCAGTGAATTGGAGAATTTCAGATTTTTGCTGAAGTTGTGACCCCGGGGCTTAGAAATTTTTTTTTTCACACGTTACGTCTTCGAAGGCTGATTTCATGTCCTATGATAAAAAGCCTTCTGTTTCCACCGCCAAACCTTTCAGGGGAGTATTTGCAACAGTTTAGCACCATCTTTGAGTGAAATGGAGAATTTCAGATTTTTGCTGAAGTTGTGACCCCGGGGCTTAGAATTTTTTTTTTTCACAGGTTAAGTTGTCGAGGGTTGATTTCTTGGCCTATGATAAAAAGCCTTCTGTTTCCACCGCCAAACCTTTCAGGGGAGAATTTACCACAGTTTAGCACCATTTTTGAGTGAATTGGAGAATTTCAGATTTTTGCTGAAATGGTGACCCAGGGGTTAGAATTTTTTTTTTCCACAGGTTAATTTGTCGAGGGCTGATTTCATGTCCTATGATAAAAAG
Organism: Podarcis bocagei; assembly: GCF_964188305.1. NCBI lineage: Eukaryota > Metazoa > Chordata > Lepidosauria > Squamata > Lacertidae > Podarcis > Podarcis bocagei. Next base: position 32,990 of record NW_027670325.1, read on the forward strand.
CCTTCTGTTTCCACCGCCAAACCTTTCAGGGGAGTATTTGCAAAACTTTGGCACCATCTTTGAGTGAATTGGAGAATTTCAGATTTTTGCTGAAGTTGTGACCCCGGGGCTTAGAAAAATTTTTTTTCACACGTTACGTCTTCGAAGGCTGATTTCATGTCCTATGATAAAAAGCCTTCTGTTTCCACCGCCAAACCTTTCAGGGGAGTATTTGCAACACGTTGGCACCATCTTTGAGTGAATTGGAGAATTTCAGATTTTTGCTGAAATTGTGACCCCGGGGCTTAGAAATTTTTTTTTTCACAGGTTAAGTTGTTGAGGGCTGATTTCATGTCCTATGATAAAAGGCCTTCTGTTTCCACCGCCAAACCGTTCAGGGGAGTATTTGCAAAACTTTGGCACCATCTTTGAGTGAATTGGAGAATTTCAGATTTTTGCTGAAGTTGTGACCCCGGGGCTTAGAATTTTTTTTTTCCACACATTACGTCTTCGAAGGCTGATTTCATGTCCTATGATAAAAAGCCTTCTGTTTCCAGCGCCAAACCTTTCCTGGAAGAATTTGCAACACGTTGGCACCATCTTTGAGTGAATTGGAGAATTTCAGATTTTTACTGAAGTTGTGACCCCGGGGCTTAGAAATTTTTTTTTTCACAGGTTAAGTTGTTGAAGGCTGATTTCATGTCCTATGATAAAAAGCCTTCTGTTTCCACCGCCAAACCTTTCAGGGGAGTATTTGCAAAACTTTGGCACCATCTTTGAGTGAATTGGAGAATTTCAGATTTTTGCTGAAGTTGTGACCCCGGGGCTTAGAATTTTTTTTTTCCACAGGTTAAGTTGTCGACGGTTGATTACTTGGCCTATGATAAAAAGCCTTCTTTTTCCACCGCCAAACCTTTCAGGGGAGAATTTGCAACAGTTTAGCACCATCTTTGAGTGAAATGGAGAATTTCAGATTTTTGCTGATGTTGTGACCCCGGGGCTTAGAAATTTTTTTTTTCACAGGTTAAGTTGTCGAGGGTTGATTTCATGTCCTATGATAAAAAGCCTTCTGTTTCCACCGCCAAACCTTTCAGGGGAGAATTTACAACAGTTTAGCACCATTTTTGAGTGAATTGGAGAATTTCAGATTTTTGCTGAAATTGTGACCCCGGGGCTTAGAAAAATTTTTTTTCACACGTTACGTCTTCGAAGGCTGATTTCATGTCCTATGATAAAAAGCCTTCTGTTTCCACCGCCAAACCTTTCAGGGGAGTATTTGCAACACGTTGGCACCATCTTTGAGTGAATTGGAGAATTTCAGATTTTTGCTGAAATTGTGACCCCGGGGCTTAGAAATTTTTTTTTTCACAGGTTAAGTTGTCGAGGGCTGATTTCATGTCCTATGATAAAAAGCCTTCTGTTTCCACCGCCAAACCTTTCAGGGGAGTATTTGTAACACGTTGGCACCATCTTTGAGTGAATTGGAGAATTTCAGATTTTTGCTGAAATTGTGACCCCAGGGCTTAGAAATTTTTTTTTTCACAGGTTAAGTTGTCGAGGGCTGATTTCTTGGCCTATGATAAAAAGCCTTCTGTTTCCACCGCCAAACCTTTCAGGGGAGAATTTACAACAGTTTAGCACCATTTTTGAGTGAATTGGAGAATTTCAGATTTTTGCTGAAGTTGTGACCCCGGGGCTTAGAAAAAATTTTTTTCACACGTTACGTCTTCGAAGGCTGATTTCATGTCCTATGATAAAAAGCCTTCTGTTTCCACCGCCAAACCTTTCAGGGGAGTATTTGCAACACGTTGGCACCATCTTTGAGTGAATTGGAGAATTTCAGATTTTTGCTGAAATTGTGACCCCGGGGCTTAGAATTTTTTTTTTTCACAGGTTAAGTTGTCGAGGGCTGATTTCATGTCCTATGATAAAAAGCCTTCTGTTTCCACCGCCAAACCTTTCAGGGGAGTATTTGCAACACGTTGGCACCATCTTTGAGTGAATTGGAGAATTTCAGATTTTTGCTGAAATTGTGACCCCGGGGCTTAGAAATTTTTTTTTTCACAGGTTAAGTTGTCGAGGGCTGATTTCATGTCCTATGATAAAAAGCCTTCTGTTTCCACCGCCAAACCTTTCAGGGGAGTATTTGCAACACGTTGGCACCATCTTTGAGTGAATTGGAGAATTTCAGATTTTTGCTGAAATTGTGACCCCGGGGCTTAGAATTTTTTTTTTCCACAGGTTAAGTTGTCGAGGGCTGATTTCATGTCCTATGATAAAAAGGCTTCTGTTTCCACCGCCAAACCTTTCAGGGGAGTATTTGCAAAACTTTGGCACCATCTTTGAGTGAATTGGAGAATTTCAGATTTTTGCTGAAGTTGTGACCCCGGGGCTTAGAATTTTTTTTTTTCACAAGATAAGTTCTCGAGGGTTGATTTCTTGGCCTATGATAAAAAGCCTTCTTTTTCCACCGCCAAACCTTTCAGGGGAGAATTTGCAACAGTTTAGCACCATCTTTGAGTGAAATGGAGAATTTCAGATTTTTGCTGAAGTTGTGACCCCGGGGCTTAGAAATTTTTTTTTTTCACAGGTTAAGTTGTCGAGGGTTGATTTCTTGGCCTATGATAAAAAGCCTTCTGTTTCCACCGCCAAACCTTTCAAGGGAGAATTTACCACAGTTTAGCACCATTTTTGAGTGAATTGGAGAATTTCAGATTTTTGCTGAAATTGTGACCCAGGGGTTAGAATTTTTTTTTTCCACAGGTTAATTTGTCGAGGGCTGATTTCATGTCCTATGATAAAAAGCCTTCTGTTTCCACCGCCAAACCTTTCAGGGGAGTATTTGCAACACGTTGGCACCATCTTTGAGTGAATTGGAGAATTTCAGATTTTTGCTGAAGTTGTGACCCCGGGGCTTAGAATTTTTTTTTTTCACAGGTTAAGTTGTCGAGGGCTGATTTCATGTCCTATGATAAAAAGCCTTCTGTTTCCACCGCCAAACCTTTCAGGGGAGTATTTGCAACACGTTGGCACCATCTTTGAGTGAATTGGAGAATTTCAGATTTTTGCTGAAATTGTGACACCGGGGCTTAGAAATTTTTTTTTTCACAGGTTAAGTTGTCGAGGGTTGATTTCTTGGCCTATGATAAAAAGCCTTCTGTTTCCACCGCCAAACCTTTCAGGGGAGTATTTGCAACACGTTGGCACCATCTTTGAGTGAATTGGAGAATTTCAGATTTTTGCCTAAGTTGTGACCCCGGGGCTTAGAATTTTTTTTTTTTCACACATTACGTCTTCGAAGGCTGATTTCATGTCCTATGATAAAAAGCCTTCTGTTTCCACCGCCAAACCTTTCAGGGGAGTATTTGCAACACGTTGGCACCATCTTTGAGTGAATTGGAGAATTTCAGATTTTTGCTGAAATTGTGACCCCGGGGCTTAGAAATTTTTTTTTTTAACAGGTTAAGTTGTCGAGGGCTGATTTCATGTCCTATGATAAAAAGCCTTCTGTTTCCACCGCCAAACCTTTCAGGGGAGTATTTGCAACACGTTGGCACCATCTTTGAGTGAATTGGAGAATTTCAGATTTTTGCTGAAATTGTGACCCCGGGGCTTAGAATTTTTTTTTTCCACAGGTTAAGTTGTCGAGGGCTGATTTCATGTCCTATGATAAAAAGGCTTCTGTTTCCACCGCCAAACCTTTCAGGGGAGTATTTGCAAAACTTTGGCACCATCTTTGAGTGAATTGGAGAATTTCAGATTTTTGCTGAAGTTGTGACCCCGGGGCTTAGAATTTTTTTTTTTCACAAGTTAAGTTCTCGAGGGTTGATTTCTTGGCCTATGATAAAAAGCCTTCTTTTTCCACCGCCAAACCTTTCAGGGGAGAATTTGCAACAGTTTAGCACCATCTTTGAGTGAAATGGAGAATTTCAGATTTTTGCTGAAGTTGTGACCCCGGGGCTTAGAAATTTTTTTTTTCACAGGTTAAGTTGTCGAGGGTTGATTTCTTGGCCTATGATAAAAAGCCTTCTGTTTCCACCGCCAAACCTTTCAAGGGAGAATTTACCACAGTTTAGCACCATTTTTGAGTGAATTGGAGAATTTCAGATTTTTGCTGAAATTGTGACCCAGGGGTTAGAAATTTTTTTTTCCACAGGTTAATTTGTCGAGGGCTGATTTCATGTCCTATGATAAAAAGCCTTCTGTTTCCACCGCCAAACCTTTCAGGGGAGTATTTGCAACACGTTGGCACCATCTTTGAGTGAATTGGAGAATTTCAGATTTTTGCTGAAGTTGTGACCCCGGGGCTTAGAATTTTTTTTTTTCACAGGTTAAGTTGTCGAGGGCTGATTTCATGTCCTATGATAAAAAGCCTTCTGTTTCCACCGCCAAACCTTTCAGGGGAGTATTTGCAACACGTTGGCACCATCTTTGAGTGAATTGGAGAATTTCAGATTTTTGCCTAAGTTGTGACCCCGGGGCTTAGAATTTTTTTTTTCCACACATTACGTCTTCGAAGGCTGATTTCATGTCCTATGATAAAAAGCCTTCTGTTTCCAGCGCCAAACCTTTCCTGGAAGAATTTGCAACACGTTGGCACCATCTTTGAGTGAATTGGAGAATTTCAGATTTTTACTGAAGTTGTGACCCCGGGGCTTAGAAATTTTTTTTTTCACAGGTTAAGTTGTTGAAGGCTGATTTCATGTCCTATGATAAAAAGCCTTCTGTTTCCACCGCCAAACCTTTCAGGGGAGTATTTGCAAAACTTTGGCACCATCTTTGAGTGAATTGGAGAATTTCAGATTTTTGCTGAAGTTGTGACCCCGGGGCTTAGAATTTTTTTTTCCCACAGGTTAAGTTGTCGAGGGTTGATTACTTGGCCTATGATAAAAAGCCTTCTTCTTCCACCGCCAAACCTTTCAGGGGAGAATTTGCAACAGTTTAGCACCATCTTTGAGTGAAATGGAGAATTTCAGATTTTTGCTGAAGTTGTGACCCCGGGGCTTAGAAAATTTTTTTTTCACAGGTTAAGTTGTCGAGGGTTGATTTCTTGGCCTATGATAAAAAGCCTTCTGTTTCCACCGCCAAACCTTTCAGGGGAGAATTTACAACAGTTTAGCACCATTTTTGAGTGAATTGGAGAATTTCAGATTTTTGCTGAAATTGTGACCCCGGGGCTTAGAATTTTTTTTTTTCACAGGTTAAGTTGTCGAGGGTTGATTTCTTGGCCTATGATAAAAAGCCTTCTGTTTCCACCGCCAAACCTTTCAGGGGAGAATTTACAACAGTTTAGCACCATCTTTGAGTGAATTGGAGAATTTCAGATTTTTGCTGAAATTGTGACCCCGGGGCTTAGAAATTTTTTTTTTCACAGGTTAAGTTGTCGAGGGTTGATTTCTTGGCCTATGATAAAAAGCCTTCTGTTTCCACCGCCAAACCTTTCAGGGGAGAATTTACAACAGTTTAGCACCATTTCTGAGTGAATTGGAGAATTTCAGATTTTGGCTGAAATTGTGACCCCGGGGCTTAGAAATTTTTTTTTTCACAGGTTAAGTTGTCGAGGGCTGATTTCGTGTCCTATGATAAAAAGCCTTCTGTTTCCACCGCCAAACCTTTCAGGGGAGAATTTACAACAGTTTAGCCCCATTTTTGAGTGAATTGGAGAATTTCAGATTTTTGCTGAAATTGTGACCCCGGGACTTAGAATTTTTTTTTTTCACAGGTTAAGTTGTCGAGGGCTGATTTCATGTCCTATGATAAAAAGCCTTCTGTTTCCACCGCCAAACCTTTCAGGGGAGTATTTGCAAAACTTTGGCACCATCTTTGAGTGAAATGGAGAATTTCAGATTTTTGCTGAAGTTGTGACCCCGGGGCTTAGAAATTTTTTTTTTCACAGGTTAAGTTGTCGAGGGTTGATTTCTTGGCCTATGATAAAAAGCCTTCTGTTTCCACCGCCAAACCTTTCAGGGGAGAATTTACAACAGTTTAGCACCATCTTTGAGTGAATTGGAGAATTTCAGATTTTTGCTGAAATTGTGACCCCGGGGCTTAGAAATTTTTTTTTTCACAGGTTAAGTTGTCGAGGGCTGATTTCATATCCTATGATAAAAAGCCTTCTGTTTCCACCACCAAACCTTTCAGGGGAGTATTTGCAACACGTTGGCACCATCTTTGAGTGAATTGGAGAATTTCAGATTTTTGCTGAAGTTGTGACCCCGGGGCTTAGAATTTTTTTTTTTTCACAGGTTAAGTTGTCGAGGGTTGATTTCTTGGCCTATGATAAAAAGCCTTCTGTTTCCACCGCCAAACCTTTCAGGGGAGAATTTACAACAGTTTAGCACCATCTTTGAGTGAATTGGAGAATTTCAGATTTTTGCTGAAATTGTGACCCCGGGGCTTAGAAATTTTTTTTTTCACAGGTTAAGTTGTCGAGGGCTGATTTCATGTCCTATGATAAAAAGCCTTCTGTTTCCACCGCCAAACCTTTCAGGGGAGTATTTGCAAAACTTTGGCACCATTTTTGAGTGAATTGGAGAATTTCAGATTTTTGCTGAAGTTGTGACCCCGGGGCTTAGAAATTTTTTTTTTCACAGGTTAAGTTGTCGAGGGTTGATTTCTTGGCCTATGATAAAAAGCCTTCTGTTTCCACCGCCAAACCTTTCAGGGGAGAATTTACAACAGTTTAGCACCATCTTTGAATGAATTGGAGAATTTCAGATTTTTGCTGAAATTGTGACCCCGGGGCTTAGAAATTTTTTTTTTCACAGGTTAAGTTGTCGAGGGCTGATTTCATATCCTATGATAAAAAGCCTTCTGTTTCCACCACCAAACCTTTCAGGGGAGTATTTGCAACACGTTGGCACCATCTTTGAGTGAATTGGAGAATTTCAGATTTTTGCTGAAATTGTGACCCCGGGGCTTAGAAATTTTTTTTTTCACAGGTTAAGTTGTCGAGGGCTGAATTCATGTACTATGATAAAAAGCCTTCTGTTTCCACCGCCAAACCTTTCAGGGGAGTATTTGCAAAACTTTGGCACCATCTTTGAGTGAATAGGAGAATTTCACATTTTTGCTGAAGTTGTGACCCCGGGGCTTAGAAATTTTTTTTTTCAAACGTTACGTCTTCGAAGGCTGATTTCATGTCCTATGATAAAAAGCCTTCTGTTTCCACCACCAAACCTTTCAGGGGAGTATTTGCAAAACTTTGGCACGATCTTTGAGTGAATTGGAGAATTTCAGATTTTTGCTGAAGTTGTGACCCCGGGGCTTAGAAATTTTTTTTTCCACAGGTTAAGTTGTCGAGGGTTGATTTCTTGGCCTATGATAAAAAGCCTTCTGTTTCCACCGCCAAACCTTTCAGGGGAGAATTTACAACAGTTTAGCACCATCTTTGAGTGAATTGGAGAATTTCAGATTTTTGCTGAAATTGTGACCCCGGGGCTTAGAAATTTTTTTTTTCACAGGTTAAGTTGTCGAGGGCTGATTTCATATCCTATGATAAAAAGCCTTCTGTTTCCACCACCAAACCTTTCAGGGGAGTATTTGCAACACGTTGGCACCATCTTTGAGTGAATTGGAGAATTTCAGATTTTTGCTGAAATTGTGACCCCGGGGCTTAGAAATTTTTTTTTTCACAGGTTAAGTTGTCGAGGGCTGAATTCATGTACTATGATAAAAAGCCTTCTGTTTCCACCGCCAAACCTTTCAGGGGAGTATTTGCAACACGTTGGCACCATCTTTGAGTGAATTGGAGAATTTCAGATTTTTGCTGAAATTGTGACCCTGGGGCTTAGAATTTCTTTTTTTCACAGGTTAAGTTGTCCAGGGCTGATTTCATGTCCTATGATAAAAAGCCTTCTGTTTCCACCGCCAAACCTTTCAGGGGAGTATTTGCAACACGTTGGCACCACCTTTGAGTGAATTGGAGAATTTCAGATTTTTGCTGAAATTGTGACCCCGGGGCTTAGAAATGTTTTTTTTCACAGGTTAAGTTGTCGAGGGCTGATTTCATGTCCTATGATAAAAAGCCTTCTGTTTCCACCGCCAAACCTTTCAGGGGAGTATTTGCAAAACTTTGGCACCATCTTTGAGTGAATTGGAGAATTTCAGATTTTTGCTGAAGTTGTGACCCCGGGGCTTAGAAAATTTTTTTTTCACACGTTACGTCTTCGAAGGCTGATTTCATGTGCTATGATAAAAAGCCTTCTGTTTCCACCGCCAAACCTTTCAGGGGAGTATTTGCAACACGTTGGCACCATCTTTGAGTGAATTGGAGAATTTCAGATTTTTGCTGAAATTGTGACCCCGGGGCTTAGAAATTTTTTTTTTCACAGGTTAAGTTGTCGAGGGCTGATTTCATGTCCTATGATAAAAAGCCTTCTGTTTCCACCGCCAAACCTTTCCGGGAAGAATTTGCAACACCTTGGCACCATCTTTGAGTGAATTGGAGAATTTCAGATTTTTGCTGAAGTTGTGACCCCGGGGCTTAGAAATTTTTTTTCCCACAGGTTAAGTTGTTGACGGCTGATTTCATGTCCTATGATAAAAAGCCTTCTGTTTCCACCGCCAAACCTTTCAGGGGAGTATTTGCAACACGTTGGCACCATCTTTGAGTGAATTGGAGAATTTCAGATTTTTGCTGAAATTGTGACCCCGGGGCTTAGAAATTTTTTTTTTCACAGGTTAAGTTGTCGAGGGCTGATTTCATGTCCTATGATAAAAAGCCTTCTGTTTCCACCACCAAACCTTTCAGGGGAGTATTTGCAAAACTTTGGCACCATCTTTGAGTGAATTGGAGAATTTCAGATTTTTGCTGAAGTTGTGACCCCGGGGCTTAGAAATTTTTTTTTTCACAGGTTAAGTTGTCGAGGGTTGATTTCTTGGCCTACGATAAAAAGCCTTCTGTTTCCACCGCCAAACCTTTCAGGGGAGAATTTACAACAGTTTAGCACCATCTTTGAGTGAATTGGAGAATTTCATATTTTTGCTGAAATTGTGACCCCGGGGCTTAGAAATTTTTTTTTTCACAGGTTAAGTTGTCGAGGGCTGATTTCATGTCCTATGATAAAAAGCCTTCTGTTTCCACCACTAAACCTTTCAGGGGAGTATTTGCAACACGTTGGCACCATCTTTGAGTGAATTGGAGAATTTCAGATTTTTGCTGAAATTGTGACCCCGGGGCTTAGAAATTTTTTTTTTTCACAGGTTAAGTTGTCGAGGGCTGAATTCATGTACTATGATAAAAAGCCTTCTGTTTCCACCGCCAAACCTTTCAGGGGAGTATTTGCAAAACTTTGGCACCATCTTTGAGTGAATTGGAGATATTCACATTTTTGCTGAAGTTGTGACCACGGGGCTTAGAAATTTTTTCCCCCACACGTTACGTCTTCGAAGGCTGATTTCATGTCCTATGATAAAAAGCATTCTGTTTCCACCGCCAAACCTTTCAGGGGAGTATTTGCAACACGTTGGCACCACCTTTGAGTGAAATGGAGAATTTCAGATTTTGGCTGAAGTTGTGACCCCGGGGCTTAGAAATTTTTTTCCCCACAGGTTAAGTTGTTGACGGCTGATTTCATGTCCTATGATAAAAAGCCTTCTGTTTCCACCGCCAAACCTTTCAGGGGAGTATTTGCAAAACTTTGGCACCATCTTTGAGTGAATTGGAGAATTTCAGATTTTTGCTGAAGTTGTGACCCCGGGGCTTAGAATTTTTTTTTTCCACAGGTTAAATTGTCGAGGGCTGATTTCATGTCCTATGATAAAAAGCCTTCTGTTTCCACCGCCAAACCTTTCAGGGGAGTATTTGCAACACATTGGCACCATCTTTGAGTGAATTGGAGAATTTCAGATTTTTGCTGAAGTTGTGACCCCGGGGCTTAGAATTTTTTTTTTTCACAGGTTAAGTTGTCGAGGGCTGATTTCATGTCCTATGATAAAAAGCCTTCTGTTTCCACCACTAAACCTTTCAGGGGAGTATTTGCAACACGTTGGCACCATCTTTGAGTGAATTGGAGAATTTCAGATTTTTGCTGAAATTGTGACCCCGGGGCTTAGAAATTTTTTTTTTCACAGGTTAAGTTGTCGAGGGCTGAATTCATGTACTATGATAAAAAGCCTTCTGTTTCCACCGCCAAACCTTTCAGGGGAGTATTTGCAAAACTTTGGCACCATCTTTGAGTGAATTGGAGATATTCACATTTTTGCTGAAGTTGTGACCCCGGGGCTTAGAAATTTTTTTCCCCACACGTTACGTCTTCGAAGGCTGATTTCATGTCCTATGATAAAAAGCATTCTGTTTCCACCGCCAAACCTTTCAGGGGAGTATTTGCAACACGTTGGCACCACCTTTGAGTGAAATGGAGAATTTCAGATTTTTGCTGAAGTTGTGACCCCGGGGCTTAGAAATTTTTTTTTTCACAGGTTAAGTTGTCGAGGGTTGATTTCTTGGCCTATGATAAAAAGCCTTCTGTTTCCACCGCCAAACCTTTCAGGGGAGAATTTACAACAGTTTAGCACCATTTTTGAGTGAATTGGAGAATTTCAGATTTTTGCTGAAATTGTGACCCCGGGGCTTAGAATTTTTTTTTTCCACAGGTTAAATTGTCGAGGGCTGATTTCATGTCCTATGATAAAAAGCCTTCTGTTTCCACCGCCAAACCTTTCAGGGGAGTATTTGCAACACATTGGCACCATCTTTGATTGAATTGGAGAATTTCAGATTTTTGCTGAAGTTGTGACCCCGGGGCTTAGAATTTTTTTTTCCACAGGTTAAGTTGTCGAGGGTTGATTTCTTGGCCTATGATAAAAAGCCTTCTGTTTCCACCGCCAAACCTTTCAGGGGAGAATTTACAACAGTTTAGCACCATTTTTGAGTGAATTGGAGAATTTCAGATTTTTCCTGAAATTGTGACCCCGGGGCTTAGAAATTTTTTTTTTCACAGGTTAAGTTGTCGAGGGCTGATTTCATGTCCTATGATAAAAAGCCTTCTGTTTCCACCGCCAAACCTTTCAGGGGAGTATTTGCAAAACTTTGGAACCATCTTTGAGTGAATTGGAGAATTTCAGATTTTTGCTGAAGTTGTGACCCCGGGGGTTAGAAACATTTTTTTTTCACACGTTACGTCTTCGAAGGCTGATTTCATGTCCTATGATAAAAAGCATTCTGTTTCCACCGCCAAACCTTTCCGGGGAGTATTTGCAACACGTTGGCACCATCTTTGAGTGAAATGGAGAATTTCAGATTTTGGCTGAAGTTGTGACCCCGGGGCTTAGAATTTTTTTTTTTACAGGTTAAGTTGTCGAGGGTTGATTTCTTGGCCTATGATAAAAAGCCTTCTGTTTCCACCGCCAAACCTTTCAGGGGAGAATTTACAACAGTTTAGCACCATTTTTGAGTGAATTGGAGAATTTCAGATTTTTGCTGAAATTGTGACCCCGGGGCTTAGAATTTTTTTCCCCAGAGGTTAAGTTGTCGAGGGCTGATTTCATGTCCTATGATAAAAAGCCTTCTGTTTCCACCGCCAAACCTTTCAGGGGAGTATTTGCAACACGTTGGCACCATCTTTGAGTGAATTGGAGAATTTCAGATTTTTGCTGAAATTGTGACCCCGGGGCTTAGAAATTTTTTTTTTCACAGGTTAAGTTGTCGAGGGCTGATTTCATGTCCTATGATAAAAAGCCTTCTGTTTCCACCGCCAAACCTTTCCGGGAAGAATTTGCAACACGTTGGCACCATCTTTGAGTGAATTGGAGAATTTCAGATTTTTGCTGAAGTTGTGACCCCGGGGCTTAGAAATTTTTTTTTTCAACAGGTTAAGTTGTTGACGGCTGATTTCATGTCCTATGATAAAAAGCCTTCTGTTTCCACCACCAAACCTTTCAGGGGAGTATTTGCAACACGTTGGCACCATCTTTGAGTGAATTGGAGAATTTCAGATTTTTGCTGAAATTGTGACCCCGGGGCTTAGAAATTTGTTTTTTTCACAGGTTAAGTTGTCGAGGGCTGAATTCATGTACTATGATAAAAAGCCTTCTGTTTCCACCGCCAAACCTTTCAGGGGAGTATTTGCAAAACTTTGGCACCATCTTTGAGTGAATTGGAGAATTTCACATTTTTGCTGAAGTTGTGACCCCGGGGCTTAGAAATTTTTTTTTTCACACGTTACGTCTTCGAAGGCTGATTTCATGTCCTATGATAAAAAGCATTCTGTTTCCACCGCCAAACCTTTCAGGGGAGTATTTGCAACACGTTGGCACCATCTTTGAGTGGAATGGAGAATTTCAGATTTTGGCTGAAGTTGTGACCCCGGGGCTTAGAATTTTTTTTTTCACAGGTTAAGTTGTCGAGGGTTGATTTCTTGGCCTATGATAAAAAGCCTTCTGTTTCCACCGCCAAACCTTTCAGGCGAGAATTTGCAACAGTTTAGCACCATCTTTGAGTGAAATGGAGAATTTCAGATTTTTGCTGAAGTTGTGACCCCGGGGCTTAGAAATTTTTTCCCCCACAAGTTAAGTTGTTGACGGCTGATTTCATGTCCTATGATAATAAGCCTTCTGTTTCCACCGCCAAACCTTTCAGGGGAGTATTTGCAACACGTTGGCACCATCTTTGAGTGAATTGGAGAATTTCAGATTTTTGCTGAAATTGTGACCCCGGGGCTTAGAATTTTTTTTTTTCACACGTTACGTCTTCGAAGGCTGATTTCATGTCCTATGATAAAAAGCCTTCTGTTTCCACCGCCAAACCTTTCAGGGGAGTATTTGCAAAACTTTGGCACCATCTTTGAGTGAATTGGAGAATTTCAGATTTTTGCTGAAGTTGTGACCCCGGGGGTTAGAAAAAATTTTTTTCACACGTTACGTCTTCGAAGGCTGATTTCATGTCCTATGATAAAAAGCCTTCTGTTTCCACCGCCAAACCTTTCAGGGGAGAATTTGCAACACGTTGGCACCATTTTTGAGTGAATTGGAGAATTTCAGATTTTTGCTGAAATTGTGACCCCGGGGCTTAGAATTTTTTTTTTTTCACAGGTTAAGTTGTCGAGGGCTGATTTCATGTCCTATGATAAAAAGCCTTCTGCTTCCACCGCCAAACCTTTCAGTGGAGAATTTGCAACAGTTTAGCACCATTTTTGAGTGAATTGGAGAATTTCAGATTTTTGCTGAAATTGTGACCCCGGGGCTTAGAAATTTTTTTTTTCACAGGTTAAGTTGTCGAGGGCTGATTTCATGTCCTATGATAAAAAGCCTTCTGTTTCCACCGCCAAACCTTTCAGGGGAGTATTTGCAAAACTTTGGCACCATCTTTGAGTGAATTGGAGAATTTCAGATTTTTGCTGAAGTTGTGACCCCGGGGGTTAGAAACATTTTTTTTTCACACGTTACGTCTTCGAAGGCTGATTTCATGTCCTATGATAAAAAGCATTCTGTTTCCACCGCCAAACCTTTCCGGGGAGTATTTGCAACACGTTGGCACCATCTTTGAGTGAAATGGAGAATTTCAGATTTTGGCTGAAGTTGTGACCCCGGGGCTTAGAATTTTTTTTTTTACAGGTTAAGTTGTCGAGGGTTGATTTCTTGGCCTATGATAAAAAGCCTTCTGTTTCCACCGCCAAACCTTTCAGGGGAGAATTTACAACAGTTTAGCACCATTTTTGAGTGAATTGGAGAATTTCAGATTTTTGCTGAAATTGTGACCCCGGGGCTTAGAATTTTTTTCCCCAGAGGTTAAGTTGTCGAGGGCTGATTTCATGTCCTATGATAAAAAGCCTTCTGTTTCCACCGCCAAACCTTTCAGGGGAGTATTTGCAACACGTTGGCACCATCTTTGAGTGAATTGGAGAATTTCAGATTTTTGCTGAAATTGTGACCCCGGGGCTTAGAAATTTTTTTTTTCACAGGTTAAGTTGTCGAGGGCTGATTTCATGTCCTATGATAAAAAGCCTTCTGTTTCCACCGCCAAACCTTTCCGGGAAGAATTTGCAACACGTTGGCACCATCTTTGAGTGAATTGGAGAATTTCAGATTTTTGCTGAAGTTGTGACCCCGGGGCTTAGAAATTTTTTTTTTCAACAGGTTAAGTTGTTGACGGCTGATTTCATGTCCTATGATAAAAAGCCTTCTGTTTCCACCACCAAACCTTTCAGGGGAGTATTTGCAACACGTTGGCACCATCTTTGAGTGAATTGGAGAATTTCAGATTTTTGCTGAAATTGTGACCCCGGGGCTTAGAAATTTGTTTTTTTCACAGGTTAAGTTGTCGAGGGCTGAATTCATGTACTATGATAAAAAGCCTTCTGTTTCCACCGCCAAACCTTTCAGGGGAGTATTTGCAAAACTTTGGCACCATCTTTGAGTGAAATGGAGAATTTCAGATTTTTGCTGAAGTTGTGACCCCGGGGCTTAGAAATTTTTTTCCCCACAAGTTAAGTTGTTGACGGCTGATTTCATGTCCTATGATAATAAGCCTTCTGTTTCCACCGCCAAACCTTTCAGGGGAGTATTTGCAACACGTTGGCACCATCTTTGAGTGAATTGGAGAATTTCAGATTTTTGCTGAAATTGTGACCCCGGGGCTTAGAATTTTTTTTTTTCACACGTTACGTCTTCGAAGGCTGATTTCATGTCCTATGATAAAAAGCCTTCTGTTTCCACCGCCAAACCTTTCAGGGGAGTATTTGCAAAACTTTGGCACCATTTTTGAGTGAATTGGAGAATTTCAGATTTTTGCTGAAATTGTGACCCCGGGGCTTAGAAATTTTTTTTTTTCACAGGTTAAGTTGTCGAGGGCTGATTTCATGTCCTATGATAAAAAGCCTTCTGCTTCCACCGCCAAACCTTTCAGTGGAGAATTTGCAACAGTTTAGCACCATTTTTGAGTGAATTGGAGAATTTCAGATTTTTGCTGAAATTGTGACCCCGGGGCTTAGAAATTTTTTTTTTCACAGGTTAAGTTGTCGAGGGCTGATTTCATGTCCTATGATAAAAAGCCTTCTGTTTCCACCGCCAAACCTTTCAGGGGAGAATTTGCAACAGTTTAGCACCGTCTTTGAGTGAATTGGAGAATTTCAGATTTTTGCTGAAGTTGTGACCCCGGGGCTTAGAAATATTTTTTTTCACAGGTTAAGTTGTTGAGGGCTGATTTCCTGTCCTATGATAAAAAGCCTTCTGTTTCCACCGCCAAACCTTTCAGGGGAGTATTTGCAAAACTTTGGTACCATCTTTGAGTGAATTGGAGAATTTAAGATTTTTGCTGAAGTTGTGACCCCGGGGCTTAGAAATTTTTTTTTTCACAGGTTAAGTTGTCGAGGGTTGATTTCTTGGCCTATGATAAAAAGCCTTCTGTTTCCACCCCCAAACCTTTCAGGGGAGAATTTACAACAGTTTAGCACCATTTTTGAGTGAATTGGAGAATTTCAGATTTTTGCTGAAATTGTGACCCCGGGGCTTAGAAATTCTTTTTTTTCACAGGTTAAGTTGTCGGGGGCTGATTTCCTGTCCTATGATAAAAAGCCTTCTGTTTCCACCGCCAAAGCTTTCAGGGGAGTATTTGCAAAACTTTGGCACCATCTTTGAGTGAATTGGAGAATTTCAGATTTTTGCTGAAGTTGTGACCCCGGGGCTTAGAAATTTTTTTTTTCACAGGTTAAGTTGTCGAGGGTTGATTTCTTGGCCTATGATAAAAAGCCTTCTGTTTCCACCGCCAAACCTTTCAGGGGAGTATTTGCAACACGTTGGCACCATCTTTGAGTGAATTGGAGAATTTCAGATTTTTGCTGAAATTGTGACCCCGGGGCTTAGAAATATTTTTTTTCACACGTTACGTCTTCGAAGGCTGATTTCATGTCCTATGATAAAAAGCATTCTGTTTCCACCGCCAAACCTTTCAGGGGAGTATTTGCAACACGTTGGCACCATCTTTGAGTGAATTGGAGAATTTCAGATTTTTGCTGAAATTGTGACCCCGGGGCTTAGAATTTTTTTTTTTTCACAGGTTAAGTTGTCGAGGGTTGATTTCTTGGCCTACGATAAAAAGCCTTCTGTTTCCACCGCCAAACCTTTCAGGGGATTATTTACAACAGTATAGCACCATTTTTGAGTGAATTGGAGAATTTCAAATTTTTGCTGAAATTGTGACCCCGGGGCTTAGAATTTTTTTTTTTCACAGGTTAAGTTGTCGAGGACTGATTTCATGTCCTATGATAAAAAGCCTTCTGTTTCCAGCGCCAAACCTTTCCGGGAAGAATTTGCAACACGTTGGCACCATCTTTGAGTGAATTGGAGAATTTCAGATTTTTGCTGAAGTTGTGACCCCGGGGCTTAGAAATTTTTTTTTCCACAGGTTAAGTTGTTGAAGGCTGATTTCATGTCCTATGATAAAAAGCCTTCTGTTTCCACCGCCAAACCTTTCAGGGGAGTATTTGCAAAACTTTGGCACCATCTTTGAGTGAATTGGAGAATTTCAGATTTTTGCTGAAGTTGTGACCCCGGGGCTTAGAAATATTTTTTTTCACAGGTTAAGTTGTCGAGGGTTGATTTCTTGGCCTATGATAAAAAGCCTTCTGTTTCCACCGCCAAACCTTTCAGGGGAGTATTTGCAACAGTTTAGCACCATTTTTGAGTGAATTGGAAAATTTCAGATTTTTGCTGAAGTTGTGACCCCGGGGCTTAGAAATATTTTTTTTCACAGGTTAAGTTGTTGAGGGCTGATTTCCTGTCCTATGATAAAAAGCCTTCTGTTTCCACCGCCAAACCTTTCAGGGGAGTATTTGCAAAACTTTGGCACCATCTTTGAGTGAATTGGAGAATTTCAGATTTTTGCTGAAATTGTGACCCCGGGGCTTAGAAATTTTTTTTTCACAGGTTAAGTTGTCGAGGACTGATTTCATGTCCTATGATAAAAAGCCTTCTGTTTCCACCGCCAAACCTTTCAGGGGAGTATTTGCAACACGTTGGCACCATCTTTGAGTGAATTGGAGAATTTCAGATTTTTGCTGAAATTGTGACCCCGGGGCTTAGAAAATTTTTTTTTCACAGGTTAAATTGTCGAGGGCTGATTTCATGTCCTATGATAAAAAGCCTTCTGTTTCCACCGCCAAACCTTTCAGGGGAGTATTTGCAAAACTTTGGCACCATCTTTGAGTGAATTGGAGAATTTCAGATTTTTGCTGAAATTGTGACCCCGGGGCTTAGAATTTTTTTTTTTCACAGGTTAAGTTGTCGAGGACTGATTTCATGTCCTATGATAAAAAGCCTTCTGTTTCCACCGCCAAACCTTTCAGGGGAGTATTTGCAACACGTTGGCACCATCTTTGAGTGAATTGGAGAATTTCAGATTTTTGCTGAAATTGTGACCCCGGGGCTTAGAAAATTTTTTTTTCACAGGTTAAATTGTCGAGGGCTGATTTCATGTCCTATGATAAAAAGCCTTCTGTTTCCACCGCCAAACCTTTCCGGGAAGAATTTGCAACACGTTGGAACCATCTTTGAGTGAATTGGAGAATTTCAGATTTTTGCTGAAGTTGTGACCCCGGGGCTTAGAATTTTTTTTTTCCACAGGTTAAGTTGTCGAGGGCTGATTTCATGTCCTATGATAAAAAGCCTTCTGTTTCCACCGCCAAACCTTTCAGGGGAGTATTTGCAAAACTTTGGCACCATCTTTGAGTGAATTGGAGAATTTCAGATTTTTGCTGAAGTTGTGACCCCGGGGCTTAGAAATATTTTTTTTCACAGGTTAAGTTGTCGAGGGTTGATTTCTTGGCCTATGATAAAAAGCCTTCTGTTTCCACCGCCAAACCTTTCAGGGGAGTATTTGCAACAGTTTAGCACCATTTTTGAGTGAATTGGAAAATTTCAGATTTTTGCTGAAGTTGTGACCCCGGGGCTTAGAAATATTTTTTTTCACAGGTTAAGTTGTTGAGGGCTGATTTCCTGTCCTATGATAAAAAGCCTTCTGTTTCCACCGCCAAACCTTTCAGGGGAGTATTTGCAAAACTTTGGCACCATCTTTGAGTGAATTGGAGAATTTCAGATTTTTGCTGAAGTTGTGACCCCGGGGCTTAGAAAAATTTTTTTTCACACGTTACGTCTTCGAAGGCTGATTTCATGTCCTATGATAAAAAGCCTTCTGTTTCCACCCCCAAACCTTTCAGGGGAGAATTTACAGCAGTTTAGCACCATTTTTGAGTGAATAGGAGAATTTCAGATTTTTGCTGAAATTGTGACCCCGGGGCTTAGAAATTTTTTTTTTCACAGGTTAAGTTGTCGAGGGCTGATTTCATGTCCTATGATAAAAAGCCTTCTGTTTCCACCGCCAAACCTTTCAGGGGAGTATTTGCAACACGTTGGCACCATCTTTGAGTGAATTGGAGAATTTCAGATTTTTGCTGAAATTGTGACCCCGGGGCTTAGAAATTTTTTTTCCCACAGGTTAAGTTGTTGAAGGCTGATTTCATGTCCTATGATAAAAAGCCTTCTGTTTCCACCGCCAAACCTTTCAGGGGAGTATTTGCAACACGTTGGCACCATCTTTGAGTGAATTGGAGAATTTCAGATTTTTGCTGAAGTTGTGACCCCGGGGCTTAGAATTTTTTTTTTCCACAGGTTAAGTTGTCGAGGGCTGATTTCATGTCCTATGATAAAAAGCCTTCTGTTTCCACCGCCAAACCTTTCAGGGGAGTATTTGCAAAACTTTGGCACCATCTTTGAGTGAATTGGAGAATTTCAGATTTTTGCTGAAGTTGTGACCCCGGGGCTTAGAAATATTTTTTTTCACAGGTTAAGTTGTCGAGGGTTGATTTCTTGGCCTATGATAAAAAGCCTTCTGTTTCCACCGCCAAACCTTTCAGGGGAGTATTTGCAACAGTTTAGCACCATTTTTGAGTGAATTGGAAAATTTCAGATTTTTGCTGAAGTTGTGACCCCGGGGCTTAGAAATATTTTTTTTCACAGGTTAAGTTGTTGAGGGCTGATTTCCTGTCCTATGATAAAAAGCCTTCTGTTTCCACCGCCAAACCTTTCAGGGGAGTATTTGCAAAACTTTGGCACCATCTTTGAGTGAATTGGAGAATTTCAGATTTTTGCTGAAATTGTGACCCCGGGGCTTAGAAATTTTTTTTTTCACAGGTTAAGTTGTCGAGGACTGATTTCATGTCCTATGATAAAAAGCCTTCTGTTTCCACCGCCAAACCTTTCAGGGGAGTATTTGCAACACGTTGGCACCATCTTTGAGTGAATTGGAGAATTTCAGATTTTTGCTGAAATTGTGACCCCGGGGCTTAGAAAATTTTTTTTTCACAGGTTAAATTGTCGAGGGCTGATTTCATGTCCTATGATAAAAAGCCTTCTGTTTCCACCGCCAAACCTTTCCGGGAAGAATTTGCAACACGTTGGAACCATCTTTGAGTGAATTGGAGAATTTCAGATTTTTGCTGAAGTTGTGACCCCGGGGCTTAGAAATTTTTTTTTTCACAGGTTAAGTTGTTGAGGGCTGATTTCATGTCCTATGATAAAAAGGCTTCTGTTTCCACCGCCAAACCTTTCAGGGGAGTATTTGCAAAACTTTGGCACCATCTTTGAGTGAATTGGAGAATTTCAGATTTTTGCTGAAGTTGTGACCCCGGGGCTTAGAAATATTTTTTTTCACAGGTTAAGTTGTCGAGGGTTGATTTCTTGGCCTATGATAAAAAGCCTTCTGTTTCCACCGCCAAACCTTTCAGGGGAGTATTTTCAACAGTTTAGCACCATTTTTGAGTGAATTGGAAAATTTCAGATTTTTGCTGAAGTTGTGACCCCGGGGCTTAGAAATATTTTTTTTCACAGGTTAAGTTGTTGAGGGCTGATTTCCTGTCCTATGATAAAAAGCCTTCTGTTTCCACCGCCAAACCTTTCAGGGGAGTATTTGCAAAACTTTGGCACCATCTTTGAGTGAATTGGAGAATTTCAGATTTTTGCTGAAATTGTGACCCCGGGGCTTAGAAATTTTTTTTTTCACAGGTTAAGTTGTCGAGGACTGATTTCATGTCCTATGATAAAAAGCCTTCTGTTTCCACCGCCAAACCTTTCAGGGGAGTATTTGCAACACGTTGGCACCATCTTTGAGTGAATTGGAGAATTTCAGATTTTTGCTGAAATTGTGACCCCGGGGCTTAGAAAATTTTTTTTTCACAGGTTAAATTGTCGAGGGCTGATTTCATGTCCTATGATAAAAAGCCTTCTGTTTCCACCGCCAAACCTTTCCGGGAAGAATTTGCAACACGTTGGAACCATCTTTGAGTGAATTGGAGAATTTCAGATTTTTGCTGAAGTTGTGACCCCGGGGCTTAGAAATTTTTTTTTTCACAGGTTAAGTTGTTGAGGGCTGATTTCATGTCCTATGATAAAAAGGCTTCTGTTTCCACCGCCAAACCTTTCAGGGGAGTATTTGCAAGACTTTGGCACCATCTTTGAGTGAATTGGAGAATTTCAGATTTTTGCTGAAGTTGTGACCCCGGGGCTTAGAAATTTTTTTTTTCACAGGTTAAGTTGTCGAGGGTTCATTTCTTGGCCTATGATAAAAAGCCTTCTGTTTCCACCGCCAAACCTTTCAGGGGAGTATTTGCAACACGTTGGCACCATCTTTGAGTGAATTGGAGAATTTCAGATTTTTGCTGAAATTGTGACCCCGGGGCTTAGAATTTTTTTTTTTTCACAGGTTAAGTTGTCGAGGGTTGATTTCTTGGCCTACGATAAAAAGCCTTCTGTTTCCACCGCCAAACCTTTCAGGGGATTATTTACAACAGTATAGCACCATTTTTGAGTGAATTGGAGAATTTCAGATTTTTGCTGAAATTGTGACCCCGGGGCTTAGAATTTTTTTTTTTCACAGGTTAAGTTGTCGAGGACTGATTTCATGTCCTATGATAAAAAGCCTTCTGTTTCCACCGCCAAACCTTTCAGGGGAGTATTTGCAACACGTTGGCACCATCTTTGAGTGAATTGGAGAATTTCAGATTTTTGCTGAAATTGTGACCCCGGGGCTTAGAAAATTTTTTTTTCACAGGTTAAATTGTCGAGGGCTGATTTCATGTCCTATGATAAAAAGCCTTCTGTTTCCACCGCCAAACCTTTCCGGGAAGAATTTGCAACACGTTGGAACCATCTTTGAGTGAATTGGAGAATTTCAGATTTTTGCTGAAGTTGTGACCCCGGGGCTTAGAATTTTTTTTTCCACAGGTTAAGTTGTCGAGGGCTGATTTCATGTCCTATGATAAAAAGCCTTCTGTTTCCACCGCCAAACCTTTCAGGGGAGTATTTGCAAAACTTTGGCACCATCTTTGAGTGAATTGGAGAATTTCAGATTTTTGCTGAAGTTGTGACCCCGGGGCTTAGAAATATTTTTTTTCACAGGTTAAGTTGTCGAGGGTTGATTTCTTGGCCTATGATAAAAAGCCTTCTGTTTCCACCGCCAAACCTTTCAGGGGAGTATTTGCAACAGTTTAGCACCATTTTTGAGTGAATTGGAAAATTTCAGATTTTTGCTGAAGTTGTGACCCCGGGGCTTAGAAATATTTTTTTTCACAGGTTAAGTTGTTGAGGGCTGATTTCCTGTCCTATGATAAAAAGCCTTCTGTTTCCACCGCCAAACCTTTCAGGGGAGTATTTGCAAAACTTTGGCACCATCTTTGAGTGAATTGGAGAATTTCAGATTTTTGCTGAAGTTGTGACCCCGGGGCTTAGAAAAATTTTTTTTCACACGTTACGTCTTCGAAGGCTGATTTCATGTCCTATGATAAAAAGCCTTCTGTTTCCACCCCCAAACCTTTCAGGGGAGAATTTACAGCAGTTTAGCACCATTTTTGAGTGAATAGGAGAATTTCAGATTTTTGCTGAAATTGTGACCCCGGGGCTTAGAAATTTTTTTTTTCACAGGTTAAGTTGTCGAGGGCTGATTTCATGTCCTATGATAAAAAGCCTTCTGTTTCCACCGCCAAACCTTTCAGGGGAGTATTTGCAAAACTTTGGCACCATCTTTGAGTGAATTGGAGAATTTCAGATTTTTGCTGAAATTGTGACCCCAGGGCTTAGAAATTTTTTTTTCCACAGGTTAAGTTGTTGAAGGCTGATTTCATGTCCTATGATAAAAAGCCTTCTGTTTCCACCGCCAAACCTTTCAGGGGAGTATTTGCAACACGTTGGCACCATCTTTGAGTGAATTGGAGAATTTCAGATTTTTGCTGAAGTTGTGACCCCGGGGCTTAGAATTTTTTTTTTTCACAGGTTAAGTTGTCGAGGGTTGATTTCTTGGCCTATGATAAAAAGCCTTCTGTTTCCACCGCCAAACCTTTCAGGGGAGAATTTACAACAGTTTAGCACCATTTTTGAGTGAATAGGAGAATTTCAGATTTTTGCTGAAATTGTAACCCCGGGGCTTAGAATTATTTTTTTCACACATTACGTCTTCGAAGGCTGATTTCATGTCCTATGATAAAAAGCCTTCTGTTTCCAGCGCCAAACCTTTCCGGGAAGAATTTGCAACACGTTGGCACCATCTTTGAGTGAATTGGAGAATTTCAGATTTTTACTGAAGTTGTGACCCCGGGGCTTAGAATTTTTTTTTTCACAGGTTAAGTTGTCGAGGGTTGATTTCTTGGCCTATGATAAAAAGCCTTCTATTTCCACCGCCAAACCTTTCAGGGGAGAATTTGCAACAGTTTAGCACCATCTTTGAGTGAAATGGAGAATTTCAGATTTTTGCTGAAGTTGTGACCCCGGGGCTTAGAAATTTTTTTTTCCACAGGTTAAGTTGTCGAGGGCTGATTTCATGTCCTATGATAAAAAGCCTTCTGTTTCCACCGCCAAACCTTTCAGGGGAGTATTTGCAAAACTTTGGCAACATCTTTGAGTGAATTGGAGAATTTCAGATTTTCGCTGTAATTGTGACCCCGGGGCTTAGAATTTTTTTTTTCACAGGTTAAGTTGTCGAGGGTTGATTTCTTGGCCTATGATAAAAAGCCTTCTGTTTCCACCGCGAAACCTTTCAGGGGAGAATTTGCAACAGTTTAGCACCATTTTTGAGTGAATTGGAGAATTTCAGATTTTTGCTGAAGTTCTGACCCCGGGGCTTAGAAATATTTTTTTTCACAGGTTAAGTTGTCGAGGGTTGATTTCTTGGCCTATGATAAAAAGCCTTCTGTTTCCACCGCCAAACCTTTCAGGGGAGAATTTACAACAGTTTAGCACCATCTTTGAGTGAATTGGAGAATTTCAGATTTTTGCTGAAATTGTGACCCCGGGGCTTAGAATTTTTTTTTTTTCACAGGTTAAGTTGTCGAGGGCTGATTTCATGTCCTATGATAAAAAGCCTTCTGTTTCCACCGCCAAACCTTTCAGGGGAGTATTTGCAACACGTTGGCACCATCTTTGAGTGAATTGGAGAATTTCAGATTTTTGCTGAAATTGTGACCCCGGGGCTTAGAATTTTTTTTTTTCACAGGTTAAGTTGTCGAGGGCTGAATTCATGTACTATGATAAAAAGCCTTCTGTTTCCACCGCCAAACCTTTCAGGGGAGTATTTGCAGAACTTTGGCACCATCTTTGAGTGAATTGGAGAATTTCACATTTTTGCTGAAGTTGTGACCCCGGGGCTTAGAAATTTTTTTTTTCACACGTTACGTCTTCGAAGGCTGATTTCATGTCCTATGATAAAAAGCCTTCTGTTTCCACCGCCAAACCTTTCAGGGGAGTATTTGCAACACGTTGGCACCATCTTTGAGTGAATTGGAGAATTTCAGATTTTTGCTGAAATTGTGACCCCGGGGCTTAGAAAATTTTTTTTTCACAGGTTAAATTGTCGAGGGCTGATTTCATGTCCTATGATAAAAAGCCTTCTGTTTCCACCCCCAAACCTTTCAGGGGAGAATTTACAGCAGTTTAGCACCATTTTTGAGTGAATAGGAGAATTTCAGATTTTTGCTGAAATTGTGACCCCGGGGCTTAGAAATTTTTTTTTTCACAGGTTAAGTTGTCGAGGGCTGATTTCATGTCCTATGATAAAAAGCCTTCTGTTTCCACCGCCAAACCTTTCAGGGGAGTATTTGCAACACGTTGGCACCATCTTTGAGTGAATTGGAGAATTTCAAATTTTTGCTGAAATTGTGACCCCGGGGCTTAGAATTTTTTTTTTCCACAGGTTAAGTTGTTGAAGGCTGATTTCATGTCCTATGATAAAAAGCCTTCTGTTTCCACCGCCAAACCTTTCAGGGGAGTATTTGCAACACGTTGGCACCATCTTTGAGTGAATTGGAGAATTTCAGATTTTTGCTGAAGTTGTGACCCCGGGGCTTAGAATTTTTTTTTTTCACAGGTTAAGTTGTCGAGGGTTGATTTCTTGGCCTATGATAAAAAGCCTTCTGTTTCCACCGCCAAACCTTTCAGGGGAGAATTTACAACAGTTTAGCACCATTTTTGAGTGAATAGGAGAATTTCAGATTTTTGCTGAAATTGTGACCCCGGGGCTTAGAATTATTTTTTTCACACATTACGTCTTCGAAGGCTGATTTCATGTCCTATGATAAAAAGCCTTCTGTTTCCAGCGCCAAACCTTTCCGGGAAGAATTTGCAACACGTTGGCACCATCTTTGAGTGAATTGGAGAATTTCAGATTTTTACTGAAGTTGTGACCCCGGGGCTTAGAATTTTTTTTTTCACAGGTTAAGTTGTCGAGGGTTGATTTCTTGGCCTATGATAAAAAGCCTTCTATTTCCACCGCCAAACCTTTCAGGGGAGAATTTGCAACAGTTTAGCACCATCTTTGAGTGAAATGGAGAATTTCAGATTTTTGCTGAAGTTGTGACCCCGGGGCTTAGAATTTTTTTTTTCCACAGGTTAAGTTGTCGAGGGCTGATTTCATGTCCTATGATAAAAAGCCTTCTGTTTCCACCGCCAAACCTTTCAGGGGAGTATTTGCAAAACTTTGGCAACATCTTTGAGTGAATTGGAGAATTTCAGATTTTTGCTGTAATTGTGACCCCGGGGCTTAGAATTTTTTTTTCCACAGGTTAAGTTGTCGAGGGTTGATTTCTTGGCCTATGATAAAAAGCCTTCTGTTTCCACCGCCAAACCTTTCAGGGGAGAATTTGCAACAGTTTAGCACCATTTTTGAGTGAATTGGAGAATTTCAGATTTTTGCTGAAGTTCTGACCCCGGGGCTTAGAAATATTTTTTTTCACAGGTTAAGTTGTCGAGGGTTGATTTCTTGGCCTATGATAAAAAGCCTTCTGTTTCCACCGCCAAACCTTTCAGGGGAGTATTTGCAAAACTTTGGCACCATCTTTGAGTGAATTGGAGAATTTCAGATTTTTGCTGAAGTTGTGACCCCGGGGCTTAGAAATATTTTTTTTCACAGGTTAAGTTGTCGAGGGTTGATTTCTTGGCCTATGATAAAAAGCCTTCTGTTTCCACCGCCAAACCTTTCAGGGGAGTATTTGCAACAGTTTAGCACCATTTTTGAGTGAATTGGAAAATTTCAGATTTTTGCTGAAGTTGTGACCCCGGGGCTTAGAAATATTTTTTTTCACAGGTTAAGTTGTTGAGGGCTGATTTCCTGTCCTATGATAAAAAGCCTTCTGTTTCCACCGCCAAACCTTTCAGGGGAGTATTTGCAAAACTTTGGCACCATCTTTGAGTGAATTGGAGAATTTCAGATTTTTGCTGAAGTTGTGACCCCGGGGCTTAGAAAAAATTTTTTTCACACGTTACGTCTTCGAAGGCTGATTTCATGTCCTATGATAAAAAGCCTTCTGTTTCCACCCCCAAACCTTTCAGGGGAGAATTTACAGCAGTTTAGCACCATTTTTGAGTGAATAGGAGAATTTCAGATTTTTGCTGAAATTGTGACCCCGGGGCTTAGAAATTTTTTTTTTCACAGGTTAAGTTGTCGAGGGCTGATTTCATGTCCTATGATAAAAAGCCTTCTGTTTCCACCGCCAAACCTTTCAGGGGAGTATTTGCAACACGTTGGCACCATCTTTGAGTGAATTGGAGAATTTCAGATTTTTGCTGAAATTGTGACCCCGGGGCTTAGAAAATTTTTTTCCCACAGGTTAAGTTGTTGAAGGCTGATTTCATGTCCTATGATAAAAAGCCTTCTGTTTCCACCGCCAAACCTTTCAGGGGAGTATTTGCAACACGTTGGCACCATCTTTGAGTGAATTGGAGAATTTCAGATTTTTGCTGAAGTTGTGACCCCGGGGCTTAGAATTTTTTTTTTCCACAGGTTAAGTTGTCGAGGGCTGATTTCATGTCCTATGATAAAAAGCCTTCTGTTTCCACCGCCAAACCTTTCAGGGGAGTATTTGCAAAACTTTGGCACCATCTTTGAGTGAATTGGAGAATTTCAGATTTTTGCTGAAGTTGTGACCCCGGGGCTTAGAAATATTTTTTTTCACAGGTTAAGTTGTCGAGGGTTGATTTCTTGGCCTATGATAAAAAGCCTTCTGTTTCCACCGCCAAACCTTTCAGGGGAGTATTTGCAACAGTTTAGCACCATTTTTGAGTGAATTGGAAAATTTCAGATTTTTGCTGAAGTTGTGACCCCGGGGCTTAGAAATATTTTTTTTCACAGGTTAAGTTGTTGAGGGCTGATTTCCTGTCCTATGATAAAAAGCCTTCTGTTTCCACCGCCAAACCTTTCAGGGGAGTATTTGCAAAACTTTGGCACCATCTTTGAGTGAATTGGAGAATTTCAGATTTTTGCTGAAATTGTGACCCCGGGGCTTAGAAATTTTTTTTTTCACAGGTTAAGTTGTCGAGGACTGATTTCATGTCCTATGATAAAAAGCCTTCTGTTTCCACCGCCAAACCTTTCAGGGGAGTATTTGCAACACGTTGGCACCATCTTTGAGTGAATTGGAGAATTTCAGATTTTTGCTGAAATTGTGACCCCGGGGCTTAGAAAATTTTTTTTTCACAGGTTAAATTGTCGAGGGCTGATTTCATGTCCTATGATAAAAAGCCTTCTGTTTCCACCGCCAAACCTTTCCGGGAAGAATTTGCAACACGTTGGAACCATCTTTGAGTGAATTGGAGAATTTCAGATTTTTGCTGAAGTTGTGACCCCGGGGCTTAGAAATTTTTTTTTTCACAGGTTAAGTTGTTGAGGGCTGATTTCATGTCCTATGATAAAAAGGCTTCTGTTTCCACCGCCAAACCTTTCAGGGGAGTATTTGCAAAACTTTGGCACCATCTTTGAGTGAATTGGAGAATTTCAGATTTTTGCTGAAGTTGTGACCCCGGGGCTTAGAAATATTTTTTTTCACAGGTTAAGTTGTCGAGGGTTGATTTCTTGGCCTATGATAAAAAGCCTTCTGTTTCCACCGCCAAACCTTTCAGGGGAGTATTTTCAACAGTTTAGCACCATTTTTGAGTGAATTGGAAAATTTCAGATTTTTGCTGAAGTTGTGACCCCGGGGCTTAGAAATATTTTTTTTCACAGGTTAAGTTGTTGAGGGCTGATTTCCTGTCCTATGATAAAAAGCCTTCTGTTTCCACCGCCAAACCTTTCAGGGGAGTATTTGCAAAACTTTGGCACCATCTTTGAGTGAATTGGAGAATTTCAGATTTTTGCTGAAATTGTGACCCCGGGGCTTAGAAATTTTTTTTTTCACAGGTTAAGTTGTCGAGGACTGATTTCATGTCCTATGATAAAAAGCCTTCTGTTTCCACCGCCAAACCTTTCAGGGGAGTATTTGCAACACGTTGGCACCATCTTTGAGTGAATTGGAGAATTTCAGATTTTTGCTGAAATTGTGACCCCGGGGCTTAGAAAATTTTTTTTTCACAGGTTAAATTGTCGAGGGCTGATTTCATGTCCTATGATAAAAAGCCTTCTGTTTCCACCGCCAAACCTTTCCGGGAAGAATTTGCAACACGTTGGAACCATCTTTGAGTGAATTGGAGAATTTCAGATTTTTGCTGAAGTTGTGACCCCGGGGCTTAGAAATTTTTTTTTTCACAGGTTAAGTTGTTGAGGGCTGATTTCATGTCCTATGATAAAAAGGCTTCTGTTTCCACCGCCAAACCTTTCAGGGGAGTATTTGCAAGACTTTGGCACCATCTTTGAGTGAATTGGAGAATTTCAGATTTTTGCTGAAGTTGTGACCCCGGGGCTTAGAAATTTTTTTTTTCACAGGTTAAGTTGTCGAGGGTTCATTTCTTGGCCTATGATAAAAAGCCTTCTGTTTCCACCGCCAAACCTTTCAGGGGAGTATTTGCAACACGTTGGCACCATCTTTGAGTGAATTGGAGAATTTCAGATTTTTGCTGAAATTGTGACCCCGGGGCTTAGAATTTTTTTTTTTTCACAGGTTAAGTTGTCGAGGGTTGATTTCTTGGCCTACGATAAAAAGCCTTCTGTTTCCACCGCCAAACCTTTCAGGGGATTATTTACAACAGTATAGCACCATTTTTGAGTGAATTGGAGAATTTCAGATTTTTGCTGAAATTGTGACCCCGGGGCTTAGAATTTTTTTTTTTCACAGGTTAAGTTGTCGAGGACTGATTTCATGTCCTATGATAAAAAGCCTTCTGTTTCCACCGCCAAACCTTTCAGGGGAGTATTTGCAACACGTTGGCACCATCTTTGAGTGAATTGGAGAATTTCAGATTTTTGCTGAAATTGTGACCCCGGGGCTTAGAAAATTTTTTTTTCACAGGTTAAATTGTCGAGGGCTGATTTCATGTCCTATGATAAAAAGCCTTCTGTTTCCACCGCCAAACCTTTCCGGGAAGAATTTGCAACACGTTGGAACCATCTTTGAGTGAATTGGAGAATTTCAGATTTTTGCTGAAGTTGTGACCCCGGGGCTTAGAATTTTTTTTTTCCACAGGTTAAGTTGTCGAGGGCTGATTTCATGTCCTATGATAAAAAGCCTTCTGTTTCCACCGCCAAACCTTTCAGGGGAGTATTTGCAAAACTTTGGCACCATCTTTGAGTGAATTGGAGAATTTCAGATTTTTGCTGAAGTTGTGACCCCGGGGCTTAGAAATATTTTTTTTCACAGGTTAAGTTGTCGAGGGTTGATTTCTTGGCCTATGATAAAAAGCCTTCTGTTTCCACCGCCAAACCTTTCAGGGGAGTATTTGCAACAGTTTAGCACCATTTTTGAGTGAATTGGAAAATTTCAGATTTTTGCTGAAGTTGTGACCCCGGGGCTTAGAAATATTTTTTTTCACAGGTTAAGTTGTTGAGGGCTGATTTCCTGTCCTATGATAAAAAGCCTTCTGTTTCCACCGCCAAACCTTTCAGGGGAGTATTTGCAAAACTTTGGCACCATCTTTGAGTGAATTGGAGAATTTCAGATTTTTGCTGAAGTTGTGACCCCGGGGCTTAGAAAAATTTTTTTTCACACGTTACGTCTTCGAAGGCTGATTTCATGTCCTATGATAAAAAGCCTTCTGTTTCCACCCCCAAACCTTTCAGGGGAGAATTTACAGCAGTTTAGCACCATTTTTGAGTGAATAGGAGAATTTCAGATTTTTGCTGAAATTGTGACCCCGGGGCTTAGAAATTTTTTTTTTCACAGGTTAAGTTGTCGAGGGCTGATTTCATGTCCTATGATAAAAAGCCTTCTGTTTCCACCGCCAAACCTTTCAGGGGAGTATTTGCAAAACTTTGGCACCATCTTTGAGTGAATTGGAGAATTTCAGATTTTTGCTGAAATTGTGACCCCAGGGCTTAGAAATTTTTTTTTCCACAGGTTAAGTTGTTGAAGGCTGATTTCATGTCCTATGATAAAAAGCCTTCTGTTTCCACCGCCAAACCTTTCAGGGGAGTATTTGCAACACGTTGGCACCATCTTTGAGTGAATTGGAGAATTTCAGATTTTTGCTGAAGTTGTGACCCCGGGGCTTAGAATTTTTTTTTTTCACAGGTTAAGTTGTCGAGGGTTGATTTCTTGGCCTATGATAAAAAGCCTTCTGTTTCCACCGCCAAACCTTTCAGGGGAGAATTTACAACAGTTTAGCACCATTTTTGAGTGAATAGGAGAATTTCAGATTTTTGCTGAAATTGTAACCCCGGGGCTTAGAATTATTTTTTTCACACATTACGTCTTCGAAGGCTGATTTCATGTCCTATGATAAAAAGCCTTCTGTTTCCAGCGCCAAACCTTTCCGGGAAGAATTTGCAACACGTTGGCACCATCTTTGAGTGAATTGGAGAATTTCAGATTTTTACTGAAGTTGTGACCCCGGGGCTTAGAATTTTTTTTTTCACAGGTTAAGTTGTCGAGGGTTGATTTCTTGGCCTATGATAAAAAGCCTTCTATTTCCACCGCCAAACCTTTCAGGGGAGAATTTGCAACAGTTTAGCACCATCTTTGAGTGAAATGGAGAATTTCAGATTTTTGCTGAAGTTGTGACCCCGGGGCTTAGAAATTTTTTTTTCCACAGGTTAAGTTGTCGAGGGCTGATTTCATGTCCTATGATAAAAAGCCTTCTGTTTCCACCGCCAAACCTTTCAGGGGAGTATTTGCAAAACTTTGGCAACATCTTTGAGTGAATTGGAGAATTTCAGATTTTCGCTGTAATTGTGACCCCGGGGCTTAGAATTTTTTTTTTCACAGGTTAAGTTGTCGAGGGTTGATTTCTTGGCCTATGATAAAAAGCCTTCTGTTTCCACCGCCAAACCTTTCAGGGGAGAATTTACAACAGTTTAGCACCATCTTTGAGTGAATTGGAGAATTTCAGATTTTTGCTGAAATTGTGACCCCGGGGCTTAGAATTTTTTTTTTTTCACAGGTTAAGTTGTCGAGGGCTGATTTCATGTCCTATGATAAAAAGCCTTCTGTTTCCACCGCCAAACCTTTCAGGGGAGTATTTGCAACACGTTGGCACCATCTTTGAGTGAATTGGAGAATTTCAGATTTTTGCTGAAATTGTGACCCCGGGGCTTAGAATTTTTTTTTTTCACAGGTTAAGTTGTCGAGGGCTGAATTCATGTACTATGATAAAAAGCCTTCTGTTTCCACCGCCAAACCTTTCAGGGGAGTATTTGCAGAACTTTGGCACCATCTTTGAGTGAATTGGAGAATTTCACATTTTTGCTGAAGTTGTGACCCCGGGGCTTAGAAATTTTTTTTTTCACACGTTACGTCTTCGAAGGCTGATTTCATGTCCTATGATAAAAAGCCTTCTGTTTCCACCGCCAAACCTTTCAGGGGAGTATTTGCAACACGTTGGCACCATCTTTGAGTGAATTGGAGAATTTCAGATTTTTGCTGAAATTGTGACCCCGGGGCTTAGAAAATTTTTTTTTCACAGGTTAAATTGTCGAGGGCTGATTTCATGTCCTATGATAAAAAGCCTTCTGTTTCCACCCCCAAACCTTTCAGGGGAGAATTTACAGCAGTTTAGCACCATTTTTGAGTGAATAGGAGAATTTCAGATTTTTGCTGAAATTGTGACCCCGGGGCTTAGAAATTTTTTTTTTCACAGGTTAAGTTGTCGAGGGCTGATTTCATGTCCTATGATAAAAAGCCTTCTGTTTCCACCGCCAAACCTTTCAGGGGAGTATTTGCAACACGTTGGCACCATCTTTGAGTGAATTGGAGAATTTCAAATTTTTGCTGAAATTGTGACCCCGGGGCTTAGAATTTTTTTTTTCCACAGGTTAAGTTGTTGAAGGCTGATTTCATGTCCTATGATAAAAAGCCTTCTGTTTCCACCGCCAAACCTTTCAGGGGAGTATTTGCAACACGTTGGCACCATCTTTGAGTGAATTGGAGAATTTCAGATTTTTGCTGAAGTTGTGACCCCGGGGCTTAGAATTTTTTTTTTTCACAGGTTAAGTTGTCGAGGGTTGATTTCTTGGCCTATGATAAAAAGCCTTCTGTTTCCACCGCCAAACCTTTCAGGGGAGAATTTACAACAGTTTAGCACCATTTTTGAGTGAATAGGAGAATTTCAGATTTTTGCTGAAATTGTGACCCCGGGGCTTAGAATTATTTTTTTCACACATTACGTCTTCGAAGGCTGATTTCATGTCCTATGATAAAAAGCCTTCTGTTTCCAGCGCCAAACCTTTCCGGGAAGAATTTGCAACACGTTGGCACCATCTTTGAGTGAATTGGAGAATTTCAGATTTTTACTGAAGTTGTGACCCCGGGGCTTAGAATTTTTTTTTTCACAGGTTAAGTTGTCGAGGGTTGATTTCTTGGCCTATGATAAAAAGCCTTCTATTTCCACCGCCAAACCTTTCAGGGGAGAATTTGCAACAGTTTAGCACCATCTTTGAGTGAAATGGAGAATTTCAGATTTTTGCTGAAGTTGTGACCCCGGGGCTTAGAATTTTTTTTTTCCACAGGTTAAGTTGTCGAGGGCTGATTTCATGTCCTATGATAAAAAGCCTTCTGTTTCCACCGCCAAACCTTTCAGGGGAGTATTTGCAAAACTTTGGCAACATCTTTGAGTGAATTGGAGAATTTCAGATTTTTGCTGTAATTGTGACCCCGGGGCTTAGAATTTTTTTTTCCACAGGTTAAGTTGTCGAGGGTTGATTTCTTGGCCTATGATAAAAAGCCTTCTGTTTCCACCGCCAAACCTTTCAGGGGAGAATTTGCAACAGTTTAGCACCATTTTTGAGTGAATTGGAGAATTTCAGATTTTTGCTGAAGTTCTGACCCCGGGGCTTAGAAATATTTTTTTTCACAGGTTAAGTTGTCGAGGGTTGATTTCTTGGCCTATGATAAAAAGCCTTCTGTTTCCACCGCCAAACCTTTCAGGGGAGAATTTACAACAGTTTAGCACCATCTTTGAGTGAATTGGAGAATTTCAGATTTTTGCTGAAATTGTGACCCCGGGGCTTAGAATTTTTTTTTTTCACAGGTTAAGTTGTCGAGGGCTGATTTCATGTCCTATGATAAAAAGCCTTCTGTTTCCACCGCCAAACCTTTCAGGGGAGTATTTGCAACACGTTGGCACCATCTTTGAGTGAATTGGAGAATTTCAGATTTTTGCTGAAATTGTGACCCCGGGGCTTAGAATTCTTTTTTTTCACAGGTTAAGTTGTCGAGGGCTGAATTCATGTACTATGATAAAAAGCCTTCTGTTTCCACCGCCAAACCTTTCAGGGGAGTATTTGCAGAACTTTGGCACCATCTTTGAGTGAATTGGAGAATTTCACATTTTTGCTGAAGTTGTGACCCCGGGGCTTAGAAATTTTTTTTTTCACACGTTACGTCTTCGAAGGCTGATTTCATGTCCTATGATAAAAAGCCTTCTGTTTCCACCGCCAAACCTTTCAGGGGAGTATTTGCAACACGTTGGCACCATCTTTGAGTGAATTGGAGAATTTCAGATTTTTGCTGAAATTGTGACCCCGGGGCTTAGAAAATTTTTTTTTCACAGGTTAAATTGTCGAGGGCTGATTTCATGTCCTATGATAAAAAGCCTTCTGTTTCCACCGCCAAACCTTTCCGGGAAGAATTTGCAACACGTTGGAACCATCTTTGAGTGAATTGGAGAATTTCAGATTTTTGCTGAAGTTGTGACCCCGGGGCTTAGAAATTTTTTTTTTTCACAGGTTAAGTTGTTGAGGGCTGATTTCATGTCCTATGATAAAAAGGCTTCTGTTTCCACCGCCAAACCTTTCAGGGGAGTATTTGCAAAACTTTGGCACCATCTTTGAGTGAATTGGAGAATTTCAGATTTTTGCTGAAGTTGTGACCCCGGGGCTTAGAAAATTTTTTTTTCACACGTTACGTCTTCGAAGGCTGATTTCATGTCCTATGATAAAAAGCCTTCTGTTTCCACCCCCAAACCTTTCAGGGGAGAATTTACAGCAGTTTAGCACCATTTTTGAGTGAATAGGAGAATTTCAGATTTTTGCTGAAATTGTGACCCCGGGGCTTAGAAATTTTTTTTTTCACAGGTTAAGTTGTCGAGGGCTGATTTCATGTCCTATGATAAAAAGCCTTCTGTTTCCACCGCCAAACCTTTCAGGGGAGTATTTGCAACACGTTGTCACCATCTTTGAGTGAATTGGAGAATTTCAGATTTTTGCTGAAATTGTGACCCCGGGGCTTAGAATTTTTTTTTCCACAGGTTAAGTTGTCGAGGGTTGATTTCTTGGCCTATGATAAAAAGCCTTCTGTTTCCACCGCCAAACCTTTCAGGGGAGAATTTGCAACAGTTTAGCACCATTTTTGAGTGAATTGGAGAATTTCAGATTTTTGCTGAAGTTCTGACCCCGGGGCTTAGAAATATTTTTTTTCACAGGTTAAGTTGTCGAGGGTTGATTTCTTGGCCTATGATAAAAAGCCTTCTGTTTCCACCGCCAAACCTTTCAGGGGAGAATTTACAACAGTTTAGCACCATCTTTGAGTGAATTGGAGAATTTCAGATTTTTGCTGAAATTGTGACCCCGGGGCTTAGAATTTTTTTTTTTCACAGGTTAAGTTGTCGAGGGCTGATTTCATGTCCTATGATAAAAAGCCTTCTGTTTCCACCGCCAAACCTTTCAGGGGAGTATTTGCAACACGTTGGCACCATCTTTGAGTGAATTGGAGAATTTCAGATTTTTGCTGAAATTGTGACCCCGGGGCTTAGAATTCTTTTTTTTCACAGGTTAAGTTGTCGAGGGCTGAATTCATGTACTATGATAAAAAGCCTTCTGTTTCCACCGCCAAACCTTTCAGGGGAGTATTTGCAGAACTTTGGCACCATCTTTGAGTGAATTGGAGAATTTCACATTTTTGCTGAAGTTGTGACCCCGGGGCTTAGAAATTTTTTTTTTCACACGTTACGTCTTCGAAGGCTGATTTCATGTCCTATGATAAAAAGCCTTCTGTTTCCACCGCCAAACCTTTCAGGGGAGTATTTGCAACACGTTGGCACCATCTTTGAGTGAATTGGAGAATTTCAGATTTTTGCTGAAATTGTGACCCCGGGGCTTAGAAAATTTTTTTTTCACAGGTTAAATTGTCGAGGGCTGATTTCATGTCCTATGATAAAAAGCCTTCTGTTTCCACCGCCAAACCTTTCCGGGAAGAATTTGCAACACGTTGGAACCATCTTTGAGTGAATTGGAGAATTTCAGATTTTTGCTGAAGTTGTGACCCCGGGGCTTAGAAATTTTTTTTTTTCACAGGTTAAGTTGTTGAGGGCTGATTTCATGTCCTATGATAAAAAGGCTTCTGTTTCCACCGCCAAACCTTTCAGGGGAGTATTTGCAAAACTTTGGCACCATCTTTGAGTGAATTGGAGAATTTCAGATTTTTGCTGAAGTTGTGACCCCGGGGCTTAGAAAATTTTTTTTTCACACGTTACGTCTTCGAAGGCTGATTTCATGTCCTATGATAAAAAGCCTTCTGTTTCCACCCCCAAACCTTTCAGGGGAGAATTTACAGCAGTTTAGCACCATTTTTGAGTGAATAGGAGAATTTCAGATTTTTGCTGAAATTGTGACCCCGGGGCTTAGAAATTTTTTTTTTCACAGGTTAAGTTGTCGAGGGCTGATTTCATGTCCTATGATAAAAAGCCTTCTGTTTCCACCGCCAAACCTTTCAGGGGAGTATTTGCAACACGTTGTCACCATCTTTGAGTGAATTGGAGAATTTCAGATTTTTGCTGAAATTGTGACCCCGGGGCTTAGAAATTTTTTTTTCCACAGGTTAAGTTGTTGAAGGCTGATTTCATGTCCTATGATAAAAAGCCTTCTGTTTCCACCGCCAAGCCTTTCAGGGGAGTATTTGCAACACGTTGGCACCATCTTTGAGTGAATTGGAGAATTTCAGATTTTTGCTGAAGTTGTGACCCCGGGGCTTAGAAAAATTTTTTTTCACACGTTAGGTCTTCGAAGGCTGATTTCATGTCCTATGATAAAAAGCCTTCTGTTTCCACCGCCAAACCTTTCAGGGGAGTATTTGCAAAACTTTGGCACCATCTTTGAGTGAATTGGAGAATTTCAGATTTTTGCTGAAGTTGTGACCCCGGGGCTTAGAATTTTTTTTTTTCACAGGTTAAGTTGTCGAGGGTTGATTTCTTGGCCTATGATAAAAAGCCTTCTGTTTCCACCGCCAAACCTTTCAGGGGAGAATTTACAACAGTTTAGCACCATTTTTGAGTGAATAGGAGAATTTCAGATTTTTGCTGAAATTGTGACCCCGGGGCTTAGAATTATTTTTTTCACACATTACGTCTTCGAAGGCTGATTTCATGTCCTATGATAAAAAGCCTTCTGTTTCCAGCGCCAAACCTTTCCGGGAAGAATTTGCAACACGTTGGCACCATCTTTGAGTGAATTGGAGAATTTTAGATTTTTACTGAAGTTGTGACCCCGGGGCTTAGAATTTTTTTTTTCACAGGTTAAGTTGTCGAGGGTTGATTTCTCGGCCTATGATAAAAAGCCTTCTATTTCCACCGCCAAACCTTTCAGGGGAGAATTTGCAACAGTTTAGCACCATCTTTGAGTGAAATGGAGAATTTCAGATTTTTGCTGAAGTTGTGACCCCGGGGCTTAGAAATTTTTTTTTCCACAGGTTAAGTTGTCGAGGGCTGATTTCATGTCCTATGATAAAAAGCCTTCTGTTTCCACCGCCAAACCTTTCAGGGGAGTATTTGCAAAACTTTGGCAACATCTTTGAGTGAATTGGAGAATTTCAGATTTTTGCTGTAATTGTGACCCCGGGGCTTAGAATTTTTTTTTTCACAGGTTAAGTTGTCGAGGGTTGATTTCTTGGCCTATGATAAAAAGCCTTCTGTTTCCACCGCCAAACCTTTCAGGGGAGAATTTACAACAGTTTAGCACCATCTTTGAGTGAATTGGAGAATTTCAGATTTTTGCTGAAATTGTGACCCCGGGGCTTAGAATTTTTTTTTTTTCACAGGTTAAGTTGTCGAGGGCTGATTTCATGTCCTATGATAAAAAGCCTTCTGTTTCCACCGCCAAACCTTTCAGGGGAG
The DNA here is from genome assembly GCF_964188305.1 of Podarcis bocagei. Taxonomy (NCBI): domain Eukaryota; kingdom Metazoa; phylum Chordata; class Lepidosauria; order Squamata; family Lacertidae; genus Podarcis; species Podarcis bocagei. The sequence continues at coordinate 69,908 of NW_027670325.1, forward strand.
TATTTGCAACACGTTGGCACCATCTTTGAGTGAATTGGAGAATTTCAGATTTTTGCTGAAATTGTGACCCCGGGGCTTAGAATTTTTTTTTTTTCACAGGTTAAGTTGTCGAGGGCTGAATTCATGTACTATGATAAAAAGCCTTCTGTTTCCACCGCCAAACCTTTCAGGGGAGTATTTGCAGAACTTTGGCACCATCTTTGAGTGAATTGGAGAATTTCACATTTTTGCTGAAGTTGTGACCCCGGGGCTTAGAAATTTTTTTTTTCACACGTTACGTCTTCGAAGGCTTATTTCATGTCCTATGATAAAAAGCCTTCTGTTTCCACCGCCAAACCTTTCAGGGGAGTATTTGCAACACGTTGGCACCATCTTTGAGTGAATTGGAGAATTTCAGATTTTTGCTGAAATTGTGACCCCGGGGCTTAGAAAATTTTTTTTTCACAGGTTAAATTGTCGAGGGCTGATTTCATGTCCTATGATAAAAAGCCTTCTGTTTCCACCGCCAAACCTTTCCGGCAAGAATTTGCAACACGTTGGAACCATTTTTGAGTGAATAGGAGAATTTCAGATTTTTGCTGAAGTTGTGACCCCGGGGCTTAGAAATTTTTTTTTCACAGGTTAAGTTGTTGAGGGCTGATTTCATGTCCTATGATAAAAAGGCTTCTGTTTCCACCGCCAAACCTTTCAGGGGAGTATTTGCAAAACTTTGGCACCATCTTTGAGTGAATTGGAGAATTTCAGATTTTTGCTGAAGTTGTGACCCCGGGGCTTAGAATTTTTTTTTTTCACAGGTTAAGTTGTCGAGGGTTGATTTCTTGGCCTATGATAAAAAGCCTTCTGTTTCCACCGCCAAACCTTTCAGGGGAGAATTTACAACAGTTTATCACCATTTTTGAGTGAATTGGAGAATTTCAGATTTTTGCTGAAATTGTGACCCCGGGGCTTAGAAAATTTTTTTTTCACACGTTACGTCTTCGAAGGCTGATTTCATGTCCTATGATAAAAAGCCTTCTGTTTCCACCGCCAAACCTTTCAGGGGAGTATTTGCAACACGTTGGCACCATCTTTCAGTGAATTGGAGAATTTCAGATTTTTGCTGAAGTTGTGACCCCGGGGCTTAGAATTTTTTTTTTTTTCACAGGTTAAGTTGTCGAGGGTTGATTTCATGTCCTATGATAAAAAGCCTTCTGTTTCCACCGCCAAACCTTTCAGGGGATTATTTACAACAGTTTAGCACCATTTTTGAGTGAATTGGAGAATTTCAGATTTTTGCTGAAATTGTGACCCCGGGGCTTAGAAATTTTTTTTTTCACAGGTTAAGTTGTCGAGGACTGATTTCATGTCCTATGATAAAAAGCCTTCTGTTTCCACCGCCAAACCTTTCAGGGGAGTATTTGCAACACGTTGGCACCATCTTTGAGTGAATTGGAGAATTTCAGATTTTTGCTGAAATTGTGACCCCGGGGCTTAGAAAATTTTTTTTTCACAGGTTAAATTGTCGAGGGCTGATTTCATGTCCTATGATAAAAAGCCTTCTGTTTCCACCGCCAAACCTTTCCGGGAAGAATTTGCAACACGTTGGAACCATCTTTGAGTGAATTGGAGAATTTCAGATTTTTGCTGAAGTTGTGACCCCGGGGCTTAGAAATTTTTTTTTTCACAGGTTAAGTTGTTGAGGGCTGATTTCATGTCCTATGATAAAAAGGCTTCTGTTTCCACCGCCAAACCTTTCAGGGGAGTATTTGCAAGACTTTGGCACCATCTTTGAGTGAATTGGAGAATTTCAGATTTTTGCTGAAGTTGTGACCCCGGGGCTTAGAAATTTTTTTTTTCACAGGTTAAGTTGTCGAGGGTTGATTTCTTGGCCTATGATAAAAAGCCTTCTGTTTCCACCGCCAAACCTTTCAGGGGAGTATTTGCAAAACTTTGGCACCATCTTTGAGTGAATTGGAGAATTTCAGATTTTTGCTGAAGTTGTGACCCCGGGGCTTAGAAAAAAATTTTTTCACACGTTACGTCTTCGAAGGCTGATTTCATGTCCTATGATAAAAAGCCTTCTGTTTCCACCGCCAAACATTTCAGGGGAGTATTTGCAACACGTTGGCACCATCTTTGAGTGAATTGGAGAATTTCAGATTTTTGCTGAAATTGTGACCCCGGGGCTTAGAATTTTTTTTTTTCACACGTTACGTCTTCGAAGGCTGATTTCATGTCCTATGATAAAAAGCATTCTGTTTCCACCGCCAAACCTTTCAGGGGAGTATTTGCAACACGTTGGCACCATCTTTGAGTGAATTGGAGAATTTCAGATTTTTGCTGAAATTGTGACCCCGGGGCTTAGAAATTTTTTTTTTCACAGGTTAAGTTGTCGAGGGTTGATTTCTTGGCCTACGATAAAAAGCCTTCTGTTTCCACCGCCAAACCTTTCAGGGGATTATTTACAACAGTTTAGCACCATTTTTGAGTGAATTGGAGAATTTCAGATTTTTGCTGAAATTGTGACCCCGGGGCTTAGAATTTTTTTTTTCACAGGTTAAGTTGTTGAAGGCTGATTTCATGTCCTATGATAAAAAGCCTTCTGTTTCCACCGCCAAACCTTTCAGGGGAGTATTTGCAAAACTTTGGCACCATCTTTGAGTGAATTGGAGAATTTCAGATTTTTGCTGAAGTTGTGACCCCGGGGCTTAGAATTTTTTTTTTTCACAGGTTAAGTTGTCGAGGGTTGATTTCTTGGCCTATGATAAAAAGCCTTCTGTTTCCACCGCCAAACCTTTCAGGGGAGAATTTGCAACAGTTTAGCACCATCTTTGAGTGAAATGGAGAATTTCAGATTTTTGCTGAAGTTGTGACCCCGGGGCTTAGAAATTTTTTTCCCCACAGGTTAAGTTGTCGAGGGCTGATTTCATGTCCTATGATAAAAAGCCTTCTGTTTCCACCGCCAAACCTTTCAGGGGAGTATTTGCAAAACTTTGGCAACATCTTTGAGTGAATTGGAGAATTTCAGATTTTTGCTGAAATTGTGACCCCGGGGCTTAGAATTTTTTTTTTCACAGGTTAAGTTGTCGAGGGTTGATTTCTTGGCCTATGATAAAAAGCCTTCTGTTTCCACCGCCAAACCTTTCAGGGGAGAATTTGCAACAGTTTAGCACCATTTTTGAGTGAATTGGAGAATTTCAGATTTTTGCTGAAGTTCTGACCCCGGGGCTTAGAAATATTTTTTTTCACAGGTTAAGTTGTCGAGGGTTGATTTCTTGGCCTATGATAAAAAGCCTTCTGTTTCCACCGCCAAACCTTTCAGGGGAGAATTTACAACAGTTTAGCACCATCTTTGAGTGAATTGGAGAATTTCAGATTTTTGCTGAAATTGTGACCCCGGGGCTTAGAATTTTTTTTTTTCACAGGTTAAGTTGTCGAGGGCTGATTTCATGTCCTATGATAAAAAGCCTTCTGTTTCCACCGCCAAACCTTTCAGGGGAGTATTTGCAACAAGTTGGCACCATCTTTGAGTGAATTGGAGAATTTCAGATTTTTGCTGAAATTGTGACCCCGGGGCTTAGAAATTTTTTTTTTCACAGGTTAAGTTGTCGAGGGCTGAATTCATGTCCTATGATAAAAAGCCTTCTGTTTCCACCGCCAAATCTTTCCGGGAAGAATTTGCAACACGTTGGCACCATCTTTGAGTTATTTGGAGAATTTCAGATTTTTGCTGAAGTTGTGACCCCGGGGCTTAGAAATTTTTTTTTTTCACACATTACGTCTTCGAAGGCTGATTTCATGTCCTATGATAAAAAGCCTTCTGTTTCCACCGCCAAACCTTTCAGGGGAGTATTTGCAACACGTTGGCACCATCTTTGAGTGAATTGGAGAATTTCAGATTTTTGCTGAAATTGTGACCCCGGGGCTTAGAAAATTTTTTTTTCACAGGTTAAATTGTCGAGGGCTGATTTCATGTCCTATGATAAAAAGCCTTCTGTTTCCACCGCCAAACCTTTCCGGGAAGAATTTGCAACACGTTGGAACCATCTTTGAGTGAATTGGAGAATTTCAGATTTTTGCTGAAGTTGTGACCCCGGGGCTTAGAAATTTTTTTTTTTTCACAGGTTAAGTTGTTGAGGGCTGATTTCATGTCCCATGATAAAAAGGCTTCTGTTTCCACCGCCAAACCTTTCAGGGGAGTATTTGCAAAACTTTGGCACCATCTTTGAGTGAATTGGAGAATTTCAGATTTTTGCTGAAGTTGTGACCCCGGGGCTTAGAATTTTTTTTTTTCACAGGTTAAGTTGTCGAGGGTTGATTTCTTGGCCTATGATAAAAAGCCTTCTGTTTCCACCGCCAAACCTTTCAGTGGAGAATTTTCAACAGTTTAGCACCATTTTTGAGTGAATTGGAGAATTTCAGATTTTTGCTGAAATTGTGACCCCGGGGCTTAGAATTTTTTTTTCCACAGGTTAAGTTGTCGAGGGCTGATTTCATGTACTATGATAAAAAGCCTTCTGTTTCCACCGCCAAACCTTTCAGGGGAGTATTTGCAGAACTTTGGCACCATCTTTGAGTGAATTGGAGAATTTCACATTTTTGCTGAAGTTGTGACCCCGGGGCTTAGAAATTTTTTTTTTTCACACGTTACGTCTTCGAAGGCTGATTTCATGTCCTATGATAAAAAGCCTTCTGTTTCCACCGCCAAACCTTTCAGGGGAGTATTTGCAACACGTTGGCACCATCTTTGAGTGAATTGGAGAATTTCAGATTTTTGCTGAAATTGTGACCCCGGGGCTTAGAAAATTTTTTTTTCACAGGTTAAATTGTCGAGGGCTGATTTCATGTCCTATGATAAAAAGCCTTCTGTTTCCACCGCCAAATCTTTCCGGGAAGAATTTGCAACACGTTGGCACCATCTTTGAGTTATTTGGAGAATTTCAGATTTTTGCTGAAGTTGTGACCCCGGGGCTTAGAAATTTTTTTTTTCACAGGTTAAGTTGTCGAGGGTTGATTTCTTGGCCTATGATAAAAAGCCTTCTGTTTCCACCGCCAAACATTTCAGGGGAGTATTTGCAACACGTTGGCACCATCTTTGAGTGAATTGGAGAATTTCAGATTTTTGCTGAAATTGTGACCCCGGGGCTTAGAAATTTTTTTTTTCACACGTTACGTCTTCGAAGGCTGATTTCATGTCCTATGATAAAAAGCATTCTGTTTCCACCGCCAAACCTTTCAGGGGAGTATTTGCAACACGTTGGCACCATCTTTGAGTGAATTGGAGAATTTCAGATTTTTGCTGAAATTGTGACCCCGGGGCTTAGAAATTTTTTTTTTCACAGGTTAAGTTGTCGAGGGTTGATTTCTTGGCCTACGATAAAAAGCCTTCTGTTTCCACCGCCAAACCTTTCAGGGGATTATTTACAACAGTTTAGCACCATTTTTGAGTGAATTGGAGAATTTCAGATTTTTGCTGAAATTGTGACCCCGGGGCTCAGAATTTTTTTTTTCACAGGTTAAGTTGTTGAAGGCTGATTTCATGTCCTATGATAAAAAGCCTTCTGTTTCCACCGCCAAACCTTTCAGGGGGAGTATTTGCAAAACTTTGGCACCATCTTTGAGTGAATTGGAGAATTTCAGATTTTTGCTGAAGTTCTGACCCCGGGGCTTTTTTTTTTCACAGGTTAAGTTGTCGAGGGTTGATTTCTTGGCCTATGATAAAAAGCCTTCTGTTTCCACCGCCAAACCTTTCCGGGAAGAATTTGCAACACGTTGGAACCATCTTTGAGTGAATTGGAGAATTTCAGATTTTTGCTGAAGTTGTGACCCCGGGGCTTAGAAATTTTTTTTTTCACAGGTTAAGTTGTTGAGGGCTGATTTCATGTCCTATGATAAAAAGGCTTCTGTTTCCACCGCCAAACCTTTCAGGGGAGTATTTGCAAAACTTTGGCACCATCTTTGAGTGAATTGGAGAATTTCAGATTTTTGCTGAAGTTGTGACCCCGGAGCTTAGAAAATGTTTTTTTCACACGTTACGTCTTCGAAGGCTGATTTCATGTCCTATGATAAAAAGCCTTCTGTTTCCACCGCCAAACATTTCAGGGGAGTATTTGCAACACGTTGGCACCATCTTTGAGTGAATTGGAGAATTTCAGATTTTTGCTGAAATTGTGACCCCGGGGCTTAGAATTTTTTTTTTTCACACGTTACGTCTTCGAAGGCTGATTTCATGTCCTATGATAAAAAGCATTCTGTTTCCACCGCCAAACCTTTCAGGGGAGTATTTGCAACACGTTGGCACCATCTTTGAGTGAATTGGAGAATTTCAGATTTTTGCTGAAATTGTGACCCCGGGGCTTAGAAATTTTTTTTTTCACAGGTTAAGTTGTCGAGGGTTGATTTCTTGGCCTACGATAAAAAGCCTTCTGTTTCCACCGCCAAACCTTTCAGGGGATTATTTACAACAGTTTAGCACCATTTTTGAGTGAATTGGAGAATTTCAGATTTTTGCTGAAATTGTGACCCCGGGGCTTAGAATTTTTTTTTTCACAGGTTAAGTTGTTGAAGGCTGATTTCATGTCCTATGATAAAAAGCCTTCTGTTTCCACCGCCAAACCTTTCAGGGGAGTATTTGCAAAACTTTGGCACCATCTTTGAGTGAATTGGAGAATTTCAGATTTTTGCTGAAGTTGTGACCCCGGGGCTTAGAATTTTTTTTTTTCACAGGTTAAGTTGTTGAGGGTTGATTTCTTGGCCTATGATAAAAAGCCTTCTGTTTCCACCGCCAAACCTTTCAGGGGAGAATTTGCAACAGTTTAGCACCATCTTTGAGTGAAATGGAGAATTTCAGATTTTTGCTGAAGTTGTGACCCCGGGGCTTAGAAATTTTTTTCCCCACAGGTTAAGTTGTCGAGGGCTGATTTCATGTCCTATGATAAAAAGCCTTCTGTTTCCACCGCCAAACCTTTCAGGGGAGTATTTGCAAAACTTTGGCAACATCTTTGAGTGAATTGGAGAATTTCAGATTTTTGCTGAAATTGTGACCCCGGGGCTTAGAATTTTTTTTTTCACAGGTTAAGTTGTCGAGGGTTGATTTCTTGGCCTATGATAAAAAGCCTTCTGTTTCCACCGCCAAACCTTTCAGGGGAGAATTTGCAACAGTTTAGCACCATTTTTGAGTGAATTGGAGAATTTCAGATTTTTGCTGAAGTTCTGACCCCGGGGCTTAGAAATATTTTTTTTCACAGGTTAAGTTGTCGAGGGTTGATTTCTTGGCCTATGATAAAAAGCCTTCTGTTTCCACCGCCAAACCTTTCAGGGGAGAATTTACAACAGTTTAGCACCATCTTTGAGTGAATTGGAGAATTTCAGATTTTTGCTGAAATTGTGACCCCGGGGCTTAGAATTTTTTTTTTTCACAGGTTAAGTTGTCGAGGGCTGATTTCATGTCCTATGATAAAAAGCCTTCTGTTTCCACCGCCAAACCTTTCAGGGGAGTATTTGCAACAAGTTGGCACCATCTTTGAGTGAATTGGAGAATTTCAGATTTTTGCTGAAATTGTGACCCCGGGGCTTAGAAATTTTTTTTTTCACAGGTTAAGTTGTCGAGGGCTGAATTCATGTACTATGATAAAAAGCCTTCTGTTTCCACCGCCAAACCTTTCAGGGGAGTATTTGCAGAACTTTGGCACCATCTTTGAGTGAATTGGAGAATTTCACATTTTTGCTGAAGTTGTGACCCCGGGGCTTAGAAATTTTTTTTTTCACACATTACGTCTTCGAAGGCTGATTTCATGTCCTATGATAAAAAGCCTTCTGTTTCCACCGCCAAACATTTCAGGGGAGTATTTGCAACACGTTGGCACCATCTTTGAGTGAATTGGAGAATTTCAGATTTTTGCTGAAATTGTGACCCCGGGGCTTAGAAATTTTTTTTTTCACACGTTACGTCTTCGAAGGCTGATTTCATGTCCTATGATAAAAAGCATTCTGTTTCCACCGCCAAACCTTTCAGGGGAGTATTTGCAACACGTTGGCACCATCTTTGAGTGAATTGGAGAATTTCAGATTTTTGCTGAAATTGTGACCCCGGGGCTTAGAAATTTTTTTTTTCACAGGTTAAGTTGTCGAGGGTTGATTTCTTGGCCTACGATAAAAAGCCTTCTGTTTCCACCGCCAAACCTTTCAGGGGATTATTTACAACAGTTTAGCACCATTTTTGAGTGTATTTGCAAAACTTTGGCACCATCTTTGAGTGAATTGGAGAATTTCAGATTTTTGCTGAAGTTGTGACCCCGGAGCTTAGAAAATGTTTTTTTCACACGTTACGTCTTCGAAGGCTGATTTCATGTCCTATGATAAAAAGCCTTCTGTTTCCACCGCCAAACCTTTCCGGGAAGAATTTGCAACACGTTGGCACCATCTTTGAGTTATTTGGAGAATTTCAGATTTTTGCTGAAGTTGTGACCCCGGGGCTTAGAAATTTTTTTTTTCACAGGTTAAGTTGTCGAGGGTTGATTTCTTGGCCTATGATAAAAAGCCTTCTGTTTCCACCGCCAAACATTTCAGGGGAGTATTTGCAACACGTTGGCACCATCTTTGAGTGAATTGGAGAATTTCAGATTTTTGCTGAAATTGTGACCCCGGGGCTTAGAAATTTTTTTTTTCACACGTTACGTCTTCGAAGGCTGATTTCATGTCCTATGATAAAAAGCATTCTGTTTCCACCGCCAAACCTTTCAGGGGAGTATTTGCAACACGTTGGCACCATCTTTGAGTGAATTGGAGAATTTCAGATTTTTGCTGAAATTGTGACCCCAGGGCTTAGAAATTTTTTTTTTCACAGGTTAAGTTGTCGAGGGTTGATTTCTTGGCCTACGATAAAAAGCCTTCTGTTTCCACCGCCAAACCTTTCAGGGGATTATTTACAACAGTTTAGCACCATTTTTGAGTGAATTGGAGAATTTCAGATTTTTGCTGAAATTGTGACCCCGGGGCTTAGAATTTTTTTTTTCACAGGTTAAGTTGTTGAAGGCTGATTTCATGTCCTATGATAAAAAGCCTTCTGTTTCCACCGCCAAACCTTTCAGGGGAGTATTTGCAAAACTTTGGCACCATCTTTGAGTGAATTGGAGAATTTCAGATTTTTGCTGAAGTTGTGACCCCGGGGCTTAGAATTTTTTTTTTTCACAGGTTAAGTTGTCGAGGGTTGATTTCTTGGCCTATGATAAAAAGCCTTCTGTTTCCACCGCCAAACCTTTCAGGGGAGAATTTGCAACAGTTTAGCACCATCTTTGAGTGAAATGGAGAATTTCAGATTTTTGCTGAAGTTGTGACCCCGGGGCTTAGAAATTTTTTTCCCCACAGGTTAAGTTGTCGAGGGCTGATTTCATGTCCTATGATAAAAAGCCTTCTGTTTCCACCGCCAAACCTTTCAGGGGAGTATTTGCAACACGTTGGCACCATCTTTGAGTGAATTGGAGAATTTCAGATTTTTGCTGAAATTGTGACCCCGGGGCTTAGAAAATTTTTTTTTCACAGGTTAAATTGTCGAGGGCTGATTTCATGTCCTATGATAAAAAGCCTTCTGTTTCCACCGCCAAACCTTTCCGGGAAGAATTTGCAACACGTTGGAACCATCTTTGAGTGAATTGGAGAATTTCAGATTTTTGCTGAAGTTGTGACCCCGGGGCTTAGAAATTTTTTTTTTTCACAGGTTAAGTTGTCGAGGGTTGATTTCATGTCCCATGATAAAAAGGCTTCTGTTTCCACCGCCAAACCTTTCAGGGGAGTATTTGCAAAACTTTGGCACCATCTTTGAGTGAATTGGAGAATTTCAGATTTTTGCTGAAGTTGTGACCCCGGGGCTTAGAATTTTTTTTTTTCACAGGTTAAGTTGTCGAGGGTTGATTTCTTGGCCTATGATAAAAAGCCTTCTGTTTCCACCGCCAAACCTTTCAGTGGAGAATTTTCAACAGTTTAGCACCATTTTTGAGTGAATTGGAGAATTTCAGATTTTTGCTGAAATTGTGACCCCGGGGCTTAGAATTTTTTTTTCCACAGGTTAAGTTGTCGAGGGCTGATTTCATGTACTATGATAAAAAGCCTTCTGTTTCCACCGCCAAACCTTTCAGGGGAGTATTTGCAGAACTTTGGCACCATCTTTGAGTGAATTGGAGAATTTCACATTTTTGCTGAAGTTGTGACCCCGGGGCTTAGAAATTTTTTTTTTTCACACGTTACGTCTTCGAAGGCTGATTTCATGTCCTATGATAAAAAGCCTTCTGTTTCCACCGCCAAACCTTTCAGGGGAGTATTTGCAACACGTTGGCACCATCTTTGAGTGAATTGGAGAATTTCAGATTTTTGCTGAAATTGTGACCCCGGGGCTTAGAAAATTTTTTTTTCACAGGTTAAATTGTCGAGGGCTGATTTCATGTCCTATGATAAAAAGCCTTCTGTTTCCACCGCCAAACCTTTCCGGGAAGAATTTGCAACACGTTGGCACCATCTTTGAGTTATTTGGAGAATTTCAGATTTTTGCTGAAGTTGTGACCCCGGGGCTTAGAAATTTTTTTTTCACAGGTTAAGTTGTCGAGGGTTGATTTCTTGGCCTATGATAAAAAGCCTTCTGTTTCCACCGCCAAACATTTCAGGGGAGTATTTGCAACACATTGGCACCATCTTTGAGTGAATTGGAGAATTTCAGATTTTTGCTGAAATTGTGACCCCGGGGCTTAGAAATTTTTTTTTTCACACGTTACGTCTTCGAAGGCTGATTTCATGTCTTATGATAAAAAGCATTCTGTTTCCACCGCCAAACCTTTCAGGGGAGTATTTGCAACACGTTGGCACCATCTTTGAGTGAATTGGAGAATTTCAGATTTTTGCTGAAATTGTGACCCCGGGGCTTAGAAATTTTTTTTTTCACAGGTTAAGTTGTCGAGGGTTGATTTCTTGGCCTACGATAAAAAGCCTTCTGTTTCCACCGCCAAACCTTTCAGGGGATTATTTACAACAGTTTAGCACCATTTTTGAGTGAATTGGAGAATTTCAGATTTTTGCTGAAATTGTGACCCCGGGGCTTAGAATTTTTTTTTTCACAGGTTAAGTTGTTGAAGGCTGATTTCATGTCCTATGATAAAAAGCCTTCTGTTTCCACCGCCAAACCTTTCAGGGGAGTATTTGCAAAACTTTAGCACCATCTTTGAGTGAATTGGAGAATTTCAGATTTTTGCTGAAGTTCTGACCCCGGGGCTTTTTTTTTTCACAGGTTAAGTTGTCGAGGGTTGATTTCTTGGCCTATGATAAAAAGCCTTCTGTTTCCACCGCCAAACCTTTCCGGGAAGAATTTGCAACACGTTGGAACCATCTTTGAGTGAATTGGAGAATTTCAGATTTTTGCTGAAGTTGTGACCCCGGGGCTTAGAAATTTTTTTTTTCACAGGTTAAGTTGTTGAGGGCTGATTTCATGTCCTATGATAAAAAGGCTTCTGTTTCCACCGCCAAACCTTTCAGGGGAGTATTTGCAAAACTTTGGCACCATCTTTGAGTGAATTGGAGAATTTCAGATTTTTGCTGAAGTTGTGACCCCGGGGCTTAGAAAATGTTTTTTTCACACGTTACGTCTTCGAAGGCTGATTTCATGTCCTATGATAAAAAGCCTTCTGTTTCCACCGCCAAACCTTTCCGGGAAGAATTTGCAACACGTTGGCACCATCTTTGAGTTATTTGGAGAATTTCAGATTTTTGCTGAAGTTGTGACCCCGGGGCTTAGAAATTTTTTTTTTCACAGGTTAAGTTGTCGAGGGTTGATTTCTTGGCCTATGATAAAAAGCCTTCTGTTTCCACCGCCAAACATTTCAGGGGAGTATTTGCAACACGTTGGCACCATCTTTGAGTGAATTGGAGAATTTCAGATTTTTGCTGAAATTGTGACCCCGGGGCTTAGAAATTTTTTTTTTCACACGTTACGTCTTCGAAGGCTGATTTCATGTCCTATGATAAAAAGCATTCTGTTTCCACCGCCAAACCTTTCAGGGGAGTATTTGCAACACGTTGGCACCATCTTTGAGTGAATTGGAGAATTTCAGATTTTTGCTGAAATTGTGACCCCGGGGCTTAGAAATTTTTTTTTTCACAGGTTAAGTTGTCGAGGGTTGATTTCTTGGCCTACGATAAAAAGCCTTCTGTTTCCACCGCCAAACCTTTCAGGGGATTATTTACAACAGTTTAGCACCATTTTTGAGTGAATTGGAGAATTTCAGATTTTTGCTGAAATTGTGACCCCGGGGCTTAGAATTTTTTTTTTCACAGGTTAAGTTGTTGAAGGCTGATTTCATGTCCTATGATAAAAAGCCTTCTGTTTCCACCGCCAAACCTTTCAGGGGAGTATTTGCAAAACTTTGGCACCATCTTTGAGTGAATTGGAGAATTTCAGATTTTTGCTGAAGTTCTGACCCCGGGGCTTTTTTTTTTCACAGGTTAAGTTGTCGAGGGTTGATTTCTTGGCCTATGATAAAAAGCCTTCTGTTTCCACCGCCAAACCTTTCCGGGAAGAATTTGCAACACGTTGGAACCATCTTTGAGTGAATTGGAGAATTTCAGATTTTTGCTGAAGTTGTGACCCCGGGGCTTAGAAATTTTTTTTTTCACAGGTTAAGTTTTTGAGGGCTGATTTCATGTCCTATGATAAAAAGGCTTCTGTTTCCACCGCCAAACCTTTCAGGGGAGTATTTGCAAAACTTTGGCACCATCTTTGAGTGAATTGGAGAATTTCAGATTTTTGCTGAAGTTGTGACCCCGGGGCTTAGAAAATGTTTTTTTCACACGTTACGTCTTCGAAGGCTGATTTCATGTCCTATGATAAAAAGCCTTCTGTTTCCACCGCCAAACCTTTCAGGGGAGTATTTGCAACACGTTGGCACCATCTTTGAGTGAATTGGAGAATTTCAGATTTTTGCTGAAATTGTGACCCCGGGGCTTAGAAATTTTTTTTTTCACAAGTTACGTCTTCGAAGGCTGATTTCATGTCCTATGATAAAAAGCATTCTGTTTCCACCGCCAAACCTTTCAGGGGAGTATTTGCAACACGTTGGCACCATCTTTGAGTGAATTGGAGAATTTCAGATTTTTGCTGAAATTGTGACCCCGGGGCTTAGAAATTTTTTTTTTCACAGGTTAAGTTGTCGAGGGTTGATTTCTTGGCCTACGATAAAAAGCCTTCTGTTTCCACCGCCAAACCTTTCAGGGGATTATTTACAACAGTTTAGCACCATTTTTGAGTGAATTGGAGAATTTCAGATTTTTGCTGAAATTGTGACCCCGGGGCTTAGAAATTTTTTTTTTCACAGGTTAAGTTGTCGAGGACTGATTTCATGTCCTATGATAAAAAGCCTTCTGTTTCCACCGCCAAACCTTTCAGGGGAGTATTTGCAACACGTTGGCACCATCTTTGAGTGAATTGGAGAATTTCAGATTTTTGCTGAAATTGTGACCCCGGGGCTTAGAAAATTTTTTTTTCACAGGTTAAGTTGTCGAGGGCTGATTTCATGTCCTATGATAAAAAGCCTTCTGTTTCCACCGCCAAACCTTTCCGGGAAGAATTTGCAACACGTTGGAACCATCTTTGAGTGAATTGGAGAATTTCAGATTTTTGCTGAAGTTGTGACCCCGGGGCTTAGAAATTTTTTTTTTCCACAGGTTAAGTTGTTGAGGGCTGATTTCATGTCCTATGATAAAAAGGCTTCTGTTTCCACCGCCAAACCTTTCAGGGGAGTATTTGCAAAACTTTGGCACCATCTTTGAGTGAATTGGAGAATTTCAGATTTTTGCTGAAGTTGTGACCACGGGGCTTAGAAATTTTTTTTTCCACAGGTTAAGTTGTCGAGGGTTGATTTCTTGGCCTATGATAAAAAGCCTTCTGTTTCCACCGCCAAACCTTTCAGGGGAGTATTTGCAAAACTTTGGCACCATCTTTGAGTGAATTGGAGAATTTCAGATTTTTGCTGAAGTTGTGACCCCGGGGCTTAGAAAAAATTTTTTTCACACGTTACGTCTTCGAAGGCTGATTTCATGTCCTATGATAAAAAGCCTTCTGTTTCCACCGCCAAACCTTTCAGGGGAGTATTTGCAACACGTTGGCACCATCTTTGAGTGAATTGGAGAATTTCTGATTTTTGCTGAAATTGTGACCCCGGGGCTTAGAAATTTTTTTTTTCACAGGTTAAGTTGTCGAGGGTTGATTTCTTGGCCTACGATAAAAAGCCTTCTGTTTCCACCGCCAAACCTTTCAGGGGATTATTTACAACAGTTTAGCACCATTTTTGAGTGAATTGGAGAATTTCAGATTTTTGCTGAAATTGTGACCCCGGGGCTTAGAAATTTTTTTTTTCACAGGTTAAGTTGTCGAGGACTGATTTCATGTCCTATGATAAAAAGCCTTCTGTTTCCACCGCCAAACCTTTCAGGGGAGTATTTGCAACACGTTGGCACCATCTTTGAGTGAATTGGAGAATTTCAGATTTTTGCTGAAATTGTGACCCCGGGGCTTAGAAATTTTTTTTTTCACAGGTTAAGTTGTCGAGGGTTGATTTCTTGGCCTACGATAAAAAGCCTTCTGTTTCCACCGCCAAACCTTTCAGGGGATTATTTACAACAGTTTAGCACCATTTTTGAGTGAATTGGAGAATTTCAGATTTTTGCTGAAATTGTGACCCCGGGGCTTAGAAATTTTTTTTTTTCACAGGTTAAGTTGTCGAGGACTGATTTCATGTCCTATGATAAAAAGCCTTCTGTTTCCACTGCCAAACCTTTCAGGGGAGTATTTGCAACACGTTGGCACCATCTTTGAGTGAATTGGAGAATTTCAGATTTTTGCTGAAATTGTGACCCCGGGGCTTAGAATTTTTTTTTTTCACAGGTTAAGTTGTCGAGGGTTGATTTCTTGGCCTACGATAAAAAGCCTTCTGTTTCCACCGCCAAACCTTTCAGGGGATTATTTACAACAGTTTAGAACCATTTTTGAGTGAATTGGAGAATTTCAGATTTTTGCTGAAATTGTGACCCCGGGGCTTAGAATTTTTTTTTTTTCACAGGTTAAGTTGTCGAGGGCTGATTTCATGTCCTATGATAAAAAGCCTTCTGCTTCCACCGCCAAACCTTTCAGTGGAGAATTTGCAACAGTTTAGCACCATTTTTGAGTGAATTGGAGAATTTCAGATTTTTGCTGAAATTGTGACCCCGGGGCTTAGAAATTTTTTTTTTCACAGGTTAAGTTGTCGAGGGCTGATTTCATGTCCTATGATAAAAAGCCTTCTGTTTCCACCGCCAAACCTTTCAGGGGAGTATTTGCAAAACTTTGGCACCATCTTTGAGTGAATTGGAGAATTTCAGATTTTTGCTGAAGTTGTGACCCCGGGGGTTAGAAACATTTTTTTTTCACACGTTACGTCTTCGAAGGCTGATTTCATGTCCTATGATAAAAAGCATTCTGTTTCCACCGCCAAACCTTTCCGGGGAGTATTTGCAACACGTTGGCACCATCTTTGAGTGAAATGGAGAATTTCAGATTTTGGCTGAAGTTGTGACCCCGGGGCTTAGAATTTTTTTTTTTACAGGTTAAGTTGTCGAGGGTTGATTTCTTGGCCTATGATAAAAAGCCTTCTGTTTCCACCGCCAAACCTTTCAGGGGAGAATTTACAACAGTTTAGCACCATTTTTGAGTGAATTGGAGAATTTCAGATTTTTGCTGAAATTGTGACCCCGGGGCTTAGAATTTTTTTCCCCAGAGGTTAAGTTGTCGAGGGCTGATTTCATGTCCTATGATAAAAAGCCTTCTGTTTCCACCGCCAAACCTTTCAGGGGAGTATTTGCAACACGTTGGCACCATCTTTGAGTGAATTGGAGAATTTCAGATTTTTGCTGAAATTGTGACCCCGGGGCTTAGAAATTTTTTTTTTCACAGGTTAAGTTGTCGAGGGCTGATTTCATGTCCTATGATAAAAAGCCTTCTGTTTCCACCGCCAAACCTTTCCGGGAAGAATTTGCAACACGTTGGCACCATCTTTGAGTGAATTGGAGAATTTCAGATTTTTGCTGAAGTTGTGACCCCGGGGCTTAGAAATTTTTTTTTTCAACAGGTTAAGTTGTTGACGGCTGATTTCATGTCCTATGATAAAAAGCCTTCTGTTTCCACCACCAAACCTTTCAGGGGAGTATTTGCAACACGTTGGCACCATCTTTGAGTGAATTGGAGAATTTCAGATTTTTGCTGAAATTGTGACCCCGGGGCTTAGAAATTTGTTTTTTTCACAGGTTAAGTTGTCGAGGGCTGAATTCATGTACTATGATAAAAAGCCTTCTGTTTCCACCGCCAAACCTTTCAGGGGAGTATTTGCAAAACTTTGGCACCATCTTTGAGTGAAATGGAGAATTTCAGATTTTTGCTGAAGTTGTGACCCCGGGGCTTAGAAATTTTTTTCCCCACAAGTTAAGTTGTTGACGGCTGATTTCATGTCCTATGATAATAAGCCTTCTGTTTCCACCGCCAAACCTTTCAGGGGAGTATTTGCAACACGTTGGCACCATCTTTGAGTGAATTGGAGAATTTCAGATTTTTGCTGAAATTGTGACCCCGGGGCTTAGAATTTTTTTTTTTCACACGTTACGTCTTCGAAGGCTGATTTCATGTCCTATGATAAAAAGCCTTCTGTTTCCACCGCCAAACCTTTCAGGGGAGTATTTGCAAAACTTTGGCACCATTTTTGAGTGAATTGGAGAATTTCAGATTTTTGCTGAAATTGTGACCCCGGGGCTTAGAAATTTTTTTTTTTCACAGGTTAAGTTGTCGAGGGCTGATTTCATGTCCTATGATAAAAAGCCTTCTGCTTCCACCGCCAAACCTTTCAGTGGAGAATTTGCAACAGTTTAGCACCATTTTTGAGTGAATTGGAGAATTTCAGATTTTTGCTGAAATTGTGACCCCGGGGCTTAGAAATTTTTTTTTTCACAGGTTAAGTTGTCGAGGGCTGATTTCATGTCCTATGATAAAAAGCCTTCTGTTTCCACCGCCAAACCTTTCAGGGGAGAATTTGCAACAGTTTAGCACCGTCTTTGAGTGAATTGGAGAATTTCAGATTTTTGCTGAAGTTGTGACCCCGGGGCTTAGAAATATTTTTTTTCACAGGTTAAGTTGTTGAGGGCTGATTTCCTGTCCTATGATAAAAAGCCTTCTGTTTCCACCGCCAAACCTTTCAGGGGAGTATTTGCAAAACTTTGGTACCATCTTTGAGTGAATTGGAGAATTTAAGATTTTTGCTGAAGTTGTGACCCCGGGGCTTAGAAATTTTTTTTTTCACAGGTTAAGTTGTCGAGGGTTGATTTCTTGGCCTATGATAAAAAGCCTTCTGTTTCCACCCCCAAACCTTTCAGGGGAGAATTTACAACAGTTTAGCACCATTTTTGAGTGAATTGGAGAATTTCAGATTTTTGCTGAAATTGTGACCCCGGGGCTTAGAAATTCTTTTTTTTCACAGGTTAAGTTGTCGGGGGCTGATTTCCTGTCCTATGATAAAAAGCCTTCTGTTTCCACCGCCAAAGCTTTCAGGGGAGTATTTGCAAAACTTTGGCACCATCTTTGAGTGAATTGGAGAATTTCAGATTTTTGCTGAAGTTGTGACCCCGGGGCTTAGAAATTTTTTTTTTCACAGGTTAAGTTGTCGAGGTTTGATTTCTTGGCCTATGATAAAAAGCCTTCTGTTTCCACCGCCAAACCTTTCAGGGGAGAATTTGCAACAGTTTAGCACCGTCTTTGAGTGAATTGGAGAATTTCAGATTTTTGCTGAAGTTGTGACCCCGGGGCTTAGAAATATTTTTTTTCACAGGTTAAGTTGTTGAGGGCTGATTTCCTGTCCTATGATAAAAAGCCTTCTGTTTCCACCGCCAAACCTTTCAGGGGAGTATTTGCAAAACTTTGGCACCATCTTTGAGTGAATTGGAGAATTTAAGATTTTTGCTGAAGTTGTGACCCCGGGGCTTAGAAATTTTTTTTTCACAGGTTAAGTTGTCGAGGGTTGATTTCTTGGCCTATGATAAAAAGCCTTCTGTTTCCACCCCCAAACCTTTCAGGGGAGAATTTACAACAGTTTAGCACCACTTTTGAGTGAATTGGAGAATTTCAGATTTTTGCTGAAATTGTGACCCCGGGGCTTAGAAATTCTTTTTTTTCACAGGTTAAGTTGTCGGGGGCTGATTTCATGTCCTATGATAAAAAGCCTTCTGTTTCCACCACCAAACATTTCAGCGGAGTATTTGCAAAACTTTGGCACCATCTTTGAGTGAATTGGAGAATTTCAGATTTTTGCTGAAGTTGTGACCCCGGGGCTTAGAATTTTTTTTTCCCACAGGTTAAGTTGTCGAGGGCTGATTTCATGTCCTATGATAAAAAGCCTTCTGTTTCCACCGCCAAACCTTTCAGGGGAGAATTTGCAACAGTTTAGCACCATCTTTGAGTGAATTGGAGAATTTCAGATTTTTGCTGAAATTGTGACCCCGGGGCTTAGAATTTTTTTTTCCCACAGGTTAAGTTGTCGAGGGCTGATTTCATGTCCTATGATAAAAAGCCTTCTGTTTCCACCGCCAAACCTTTCAGGGGAGTATTTGCAACACGTTGGCACCATCTTTGAGTGAATTGGAGAATTTCAGATTTTTGCTGAAGTTGTGACCCCGGGGCTTAGAAATTTTTTTTTTCACAGGTTAAGTTGTCGAGGGTTGATTTCTTGGCCTATGATAAAAAGCCTTCTGTTTCCACCGCCAAACCTTTCAGGGGAGAATTTACAACAGTTTAGCACCATTTTTGAGTGAATTGGAGAATTTCAGATTTTTGCTGAAATTGTGACCCCGGGGCTTAGAAATTTTTTTTTTCACAGGTTAAGTTGTCGAGGGCTGATTTCATGTCCTATGATAAAAAGCCTTCTGTTTCCACCGCCAAACCTTTCAGGGGAGTATTTGCAACACGTTGGCACCATCTTTGAGTGAATTGGAGAATTTCAGATTTTTGCTGAAGTTGTGACCCCGGGGCTTAGAAATGTTTTTTTTCACAGGTTAAGTTGTCGAGGGTTGATTACTTGGCCTATGATAAAAAGCCTTCTGTTTCCACCGCCAAACCTTTCAGGGGAGAATTTACAACAGTTTAGCACCATTTTTGAGTGAATTGGAGAATTTCAGATTTTTGCTGAAATTGTGACCCCGGGGCTTAGAATTTTTTTTTTTCACAGGTTAAGTTGTCGAGGGCTGATTTCATGTCCTATGATAAAAAGCCTTCTGTTTCCACCGCCAAACCTTTCAGGGGAGTATTTGCAAAACTTTGGCACCATCTTTGAGTGAATTGGAGAATTTCAGATTTTTGCTGAAGTTCTGACCCCGGGGTTAGAAATTTTTTTTTTCACACGTTATGTCTTCGAAGGCTGATTTCATGTCCTATGATAAAAAGCCTTCTGTTTCCACCGCCAAACCTTTCAGGGGAGTATTTGCAAAACTTTGGCACCATCTTTGAGTGAATTGGAGAATTTCAGATTTTTGCTGAAGTTGTGACCCCGGGGCTTAGAAATTTTTTTTTTTCACAGGTTAAGTTGTCGAGGGTTGATTTCTTGGCCTATGATAAAAAGCCTTCTGTTTCCAGCCCCAAACCTTTCAGGGGAGAATTTGCAACAGTTTAGCACCATCTTTGAGTGAATTGGAGAATTTCAGATTTTTGCTGAAGTTGTGACCCCGGGGCTTAGAAATATTTTTTTTCACAGGTTAAGTTGTCGAGGGTTGATTTCTTGGCCTATGATAAAAAGCCTTCTGTTTCCAGCCCCAAACCTTTCAGGGGAGAATTTACAACAGTTTAGCACCATTTTTGAGTGAATAGGAGAATTTCAGATTTTGGTTGAAATTGCGACCCCGGGGCTTAGAAATTTTTTTTTTCACAGGTTAAGTTGTCGAGGGCTGATTTCATGTCCTATGATAAAAAGCCTTCTGTTTCCACTGCCAAACCTTTCAGGGAAGTATTTACAACACGTTGGCACCATCTTTGAGTGAATTAGAGAATTTCAGATTTTTGCTGAAGTTGTGACCCCGGGGCTTAGAATTTTTTTTTTTCACAGGTTAAGTTGTCGAGGGCTGATTTGAATGTCCTATGATAAAAATCCTTCTGTTTCCACCGCCAAACCTTTCAGGGGATGATTTGCAACACGTTGGCACCATCTTTGAGTGAATTGGAGAATTTCAGATTTTTGCTGAAGTTGTGACCCCGGGGCTTAGAAATATTTTTTTTTCCACAGGTTAAGTTGTCGAGGGCTGATTTCATGTCCTATGATACAAAGCCTTCTGTTTCCACCGCCAAACCTTTCAGGGGAGTATTTGCGACAGTTTAGCACCATCTTTGAGTAAAATGGAGAATTTCAGATTTTTGCTGAAGTTGTGACCCCGGGGCTTAGAAATTTTTTTTTTCACAGGTTAAGTTGTCGAGGGCTGATTTCATGTCCTATGATAAAAAGCCTTCTGTTTCCACCGCCAAACCTATCAGGCGAGAATTTGCAACAGTTTAGCACCATCTTTGAGTGAAATGGAGAATTTCAGATTTTTGCTGAAGTTGTGACCCCGGGGCTTAGAAATTTTTTTTTTCACAGGTTAAGTTGTCGAGGGTTGATTTCTTGGCCTATGATAAAAAGCCTTCTGTTTCCACCGCCAAACCTTTCAGGCGAGAATTTGCAACAGTTTAGCACCATTTTTGAGTGAATTGGAGAATTTCAGATTTTTGCTGAAATTGTGACCCCGGGGCTTAGAAATTCTTTTTTTCACAGGTTAAGTTGTCCAGGGCTGATTTCATGTCCTATGATAAAAAGCCTTCTGTTTCCACCGCCAAACCTTTCAGGGGAGTATTTGCAACACGTTGGCACCACCTTTGAGTGAATTGGAGAATTTCAGATTTTTGCTGAAATTGTGACCCCGGGGCTTAGAAATGTTTTTTTTCACAGGTTAAGTTGTCGAGGGCTGATTTCATGTCCTATGATAAAAAGCCTTCTGTTTCCACCGCCAAACCTTTCAGGGGAGTATTTACAACACGTTGGCACCATCTTTGAGTGAATTAGAGAATTTCAGATTTTTGCTGAAGTTGTGACCCCGGGGCTTAGAATTTTTTTTTTCACAGGTTAAGTTGTCGAGGGCTGATTTCATGTCCTATGATAAAAATCCTTCTGTTTCCACCGCCAAACCTTTCAGGGGAGTATTTGCAACACGTTGGCACCATCTTTGAGTGAATTGGAGAATTTCAGATTTTTGCTGAAGTTGTGACCCCGGGGCTTAGAAATATTTTTTTCACAGGTTAAGTTGTTGAGGGCTGATTTCCTGTCCTATGATAAAAAGCCTTCTGTTTCCACCGCCAAAGCTTTCAGGGGAGTATTTGCAAAACTTTGGCACCATCTTTGAGTGAATTGGAGAATTTCAGATTTTTGCTGAAGTTGTGACCCCGGGGCTTAGAAATTTTTTTTTTCACAGGTTAAGTTGTCGAGGGTTGATTTCTTGGCCTATGATAAAAAGCCTTCTGTTTCCACCGCCAAACCTTTCAGGGGAGAATTTGCAACAGTTTAGCACCATTTTTGAGTGAATTGGAGAATTTCAGATTTTTGCTGAAATTTTGACCCAGGGCTTTGAAATTTTTTTTTTCACAGGTTAAGTTGTCGAGGGCTGATTTCATGTCCTATGATAAAAAGCCTTCTGTTTCCACCGCCAAACCTTTCAGGGGAGTATTTGCAACACGTTGGCACCATCTTTGAGTGAATTGGAGAATTTCAGATTTTTGCTGAAGTTGTGACCCCGGGGCTTAGAAATATTTTTTTTTCCACAGGTTAAGTTGTCGAGGGCTGATTTCATGTCCTATGATAAAAAGCCTTCTGTTTCCACCGCCAAACCTTTCAGGGGAGTATTTGCAACAGTTTAGCACCATCTTTGAGTAAAATGGAGAATTTCAGATTTTTGCTGAAGTTGTGACCCCGGGGCTTAGAAATTTTTTTTTTCACAAGTTAAGTTGTCGACGGCTGATTTCTTGGCCTATGATAAAAAGCCTTCTGTTTCCACCGCCAAACCTTTCAGGGGAGTATTTGCAACACGTTGGCACCATCTTTGAGTGAATTGGAGAATTTGAGATTTTTGCTGAAGTTGTGACCCCGGGGCTTAGAATTTTTTTTTTTCACAGGTTAAGTTGTCGAGGGCTGATTTCATGTCCTATGATAAAAAGCCTTCTGTTTCCACCGCCAAACCTTTCAGGGGAGTATTTGCAAAACTTTGGCAACATCTTTGAGTGAATTGGAGAATTTCAGATTTTTGCTGAAGTTCTGACCCCGGGGCTTAGAAATTTTTTTTTTCACACGTTATGTCTTCGAAGGCTGATTTCATGTCCTATGATAAAAAGCCTTCTGTTTCCAGCCCCAAACCTTTCAGGGGAGAATTTACAACAGTTTAGCACCATTTTTGAGTGAATAGGAGAATTTCAGATTTTGGTTGAAATTGTGACCCCGGGGCTTAGAAATTTTTTTTTTCACAGGTTAAGTTGTCGAGGGCTGATTTCATGTCCTATGATAAAAAGCCTTCTGTTTCCACCGCCAAACCTTTCAGGGGAGTATTTACAACACGTTGGCACCATCTTTGAGTGAATTAGAGAATTTCAGATTTTTGCTGAAGTTGTGACCCCGGGGCTTAGAATTTTTTTTTTCACAGGTTAAGTTGTCGAGGGCTGATTTCATGTCCTATGATAAAAATCCTTCTGTTTCCACCGCCAAACCTTTCAGGGGAGTATTTGCAACACGTTGGCACCATCTTTGAGTGAATTGGAGAATTTCAGATTTTTGCTGAAGTTGTGACCCCGGGGCTTAGAAATATTTTTTTCACAGGTTAAGTTGTTGAGGGCTGATTTCCTGTCCTATGATAAAAAGCCTTCTGTTTCCACCGCCAAAGCTTTGAGGGGAGTATTTGCAAAACTTTGGCACCATCTTTGAGTGAATTGGAGAATTTCAGATTTTTGCTGAAGTTGTGACCCCGGGGCTTAGAAATTTTTTTTTTCACAGGTTAAGTTGTCGAGGGTTGATTTCTTGGCCTATGATAAAAAGCCTTCTGTTTCCACCGCCAAACCTTTCAGGGGAGAATTTGCAACAGTTTAGCACCATTTTTGAGTGAATTGGAGAATTTCAGATTTTTGCTGAAATTTTGACCCAGGGCTTTGAAATTTTTTTTTTCACAGGTTAAGTTGTCGAGGGCTGATTTCATGTCCTATGATAAAACGCCTTCTGTTTCCACCGCCAAACCTTTCAGGGGAGTATTTGCAACACGTTGGCACCATCTTTGAGTGAATTGGAGAATTTCAGATTTTTGCTGAAGTTGTGACCCCGGGGCTTAGAAATTTTTTTTTTCACAGGTTAAGTTGTCGAGGGTTGATTTCTTGGCCTATGATAAAAAGCCTTCTGTTTCCACCGCCAAACCTTTCAGGGGAGTATTTGCAACACGTTGGCACCATCTTTGAGTGAATTGGAGAATTTCAGATTTTTGCTGAAATTGTGACCCCGGGGCTTAGAAATTTTTTTTTCCACAGGTTAAGTTGTCGAGGGCTGATTTCATGTCCTATGATAAAAAGCCTTCTGTTTCCACCGCCAAACCTTTCAGGGGAGTATTTGCAACACGTTGGCACCATCTTTGAGTGAATTGGAGAATTTCAGATTTTTGCTGAAGTTGTGACCCCGGGGCTTAGAAATTTTTTTTTCCACAGGTTAAGTTGTCGAGGGCTGATTTCATGTCCTATGATAAAAAGCCTTCTGTTTCCACCGCCAAACCTTTCAGGGGAGTATTTGCAACACGTTGGCACCATCTTTGAGTGAATTGGAGAATTTCAGATTTTTGCTGAAGTTGTGACCCCGGGGCTTAGAAATTTTTTTTTCCACAGGTTAAGTTGTTGAAGGCTGATTTCATGTCCTATGATAAAAAGCCTTCTTTTTCCACCGCCAAACCTTTCAGGGGAGTATTTGCAAAAGTTTGGCACCATCTTTGAGTGAATTGGAGAATTTCAGATTTTTGCTGAAGTTGTGACCCCGGGGCTTAGAAATTTTTTTTTTCACAGGTTAAGTTGTCCAGGGCTGATTTCATGTCCTATGATAAAAAGCCTTCTGTTTCCACCGCCAAACCTTTCAGGGGAGTATTTGCAACACGTTGGCACCACCTTTGAGTGAATTGGAGAATTTCAGATTTTTGCTGAAATTGTGACCCCGGGGCTTAGAAATGTTTTTTTTCACAGGTTAAGTTGTCGAGGGTTGATTT
Organism: Podarcis bocagei; assembly: GCF_964188305.1. NCBI lineage: Eukaryota > Metazoa > Chordata > Lepidosauria > Squamata > Lacertidae > Podarcis > Podarcis bocagei. The sequence continues at coordinate 94,229 of NW_027670325.1, forward strand.
CTTGGCCTATGATAAAAAGCCTTCTGTTAACACCCCCAAACCTTTCAGGGGAGAATTTACAACAGTTTAGCACCATTTTTGAGTGAATTGGAGAATTTCAGATTTTTGCTGAAATTGTGACCCCGGGGCTTAGAAATTTTTTTTTTCACAGGTTAAGTTGTCGAGGGCTGATTTCATGTCCTATGATAAAAAGCCTTCTGTTTCCACAGCCAAACCTTTCAGGGGAGTATTTGCAACACGTTGGCACCACCTTTGAGTGAATTGGAGAATTTCAGATTTTTGCTGAAATTGTGACCCCGTGGCTTAGAAATGTTTTTTTTCACAGGTTAAGTTGTCGAGGGCTGATTTCATGTCCTATGATAAAAAGCCTTCTGTTTCCACCGCCAAACCTTTCAGGGGAGTATTTGCAACACGTTGGCACCATCTTTGAGTGAATTGGAGAATTTCAGATTTTTGCTGAAGTTGTGACCCCGGGGCTTAGAAAAAATTTTTTTCACACGTTACGTCTTCGAAGGCTGATTTCATGTCCTATGATAAAAAGCCTTCTGTTTCCACCGCCAAACCTTTCAGGGGAGTATTTGCAACACGTTGGCACCATCTTTGAGTGAATTGGAGAATTTCAGATTTTTGCTGAAATTGTGACCCCGGGGCTTAGAAATTTTTTTTTTCACAGGTTAAGTTGTCGAGGGCTGATTTCATGTCCTATGATAAAAAGCCTTCTGTTTCCACCGCCAAACCTTTCAGGGGAGTATTTGCAACACGTTGGCACCACCTTTGAGTGAATTGGAGAATTTCAGATTTTTGCTGAAATTGTGACCCCGTGGCTTAGAAATGTTTTTTTTCACAGGTTAAGTTGTCGAGGGCTGATTTCATGTCCTATGATAAAAAGCCTTCTGTTTCCACCGCCAAACCTTTCAGGCGAGAATTTGCAACAGTTTAGCACCATCTTTGAGTGAAATGGAGAATTTCAGATTTTTGCTGAAATTGTGACCCCGGGGCTTAGAATTTTTTTTTTCACAGGTTAAGTTGTCGAGGGTTGATTTCTTGGCCTATGATAAAAAGCCTTCTGTTTCCACCGCCAAACCTTTCAGGGGAGAATTTGCAACAGTTTAGCACCATCTTTGAGTGAATTGGAGAATTTCAGATTTTTGCTGAAGTTGTGACCCCGGGGCTTAGAAATATTTTTTTCACAGGTTAAGTTGTTGAGGGCTGATTTCCTGTCCTATGATAAAAAGCCTTCTGTTTCCACCGCCAAAGCTTTGAGGGGAGTATTTGCAAAACTTTGGCACCATCTTTGAGTGAATTGGAGAATTTCAGATTTTTGCTGAAGTTGTGACCCCGGGGCTTAGAAATTTTTTTTTTCACAGGTTAAGTTGTCGAGGGTTGATTTCTTGGCCTATGATAAAAAGCCTTCTGTTTCCACCGCCAAACCTTTCAGGGGAGAATTTGCAACAGTTTAGCACCATTTTTGAGTGAATTGGAGAATTTCAGATTTTTGCTGATATTTTGACCCAGGGCTTTGAAATTTTTTTTTTCACAGGTTAAGTTGTCGAGGGCTGATTTCATGTCCTATGATAAAAAGCCTTCTGTTTCCACCGCCAAACCTTTCAGGGGAGTATTTGCAACACGTTGGCACCATCTTTGAGTGAATTGGAGAATTTCAGATTTTTGCTGAAGTTGTGACCCCGGGGCTTAGAATTTTTTTTTTCACAGGTTAAGTTGTCGAGGGTTGATTTCTTGGCCTATGATAAAAAGCCTTCTGTTTCCACCGCCAAACCTTTCAGGGGAGTATTTGCAACACGTTGGCACCATCTTTGAGTGAATTGGAGAATTTCAGATTTTTGCTGAAATTGTGACCCCGGGGCTTAGAAATTTTTTTTTTCACAGGTTAAGTTGTCGAGGGCTGATTTCATGTCCTATGATAAAAAGCCTTCTGTTTCCACCGCCAAACCTTTCAGGGGAGTATTTGCAACACGTTGGCACCATCTTTGAGTGAATTGGAGAATTTCAGATTTTTGCTGAAGTTGTGACCCCGGGGCTTAGAAATTTTTTTTTCCACAGGTTAAGTTGTCGAGGGCTGATTTCATGTCCTATGATAAAAAGCCTTCTGTTTCCACCGCCAAACCTTTCAGGGGAGTATTTGCAACACGTTGGCACCATCTTTGAGTGAATTGGAGAATTTCAGATTTTTGCTGAAGTTGTGACCCCGGGGCTTAGAAATTTTTTTTTCCACAGGTTAAGTTGTTGAAGGCTGATTTCATGTCCTATGATAAAAAGCCTTCTTTTTCCACCGCCAAACCTTTCAGGGGAGTATTTGCAAAAGTTTGGCACCATCTTTGAGTGAATTGGAGAATTTCAGATTTTTGCTGAAGTTGTGACCCCGGGGCTTAGAAATTTTTTTTTTCACAGGTTAAGTTGTCGAGGGTTGATTTCTTGGCCTATGATAAAAAGCCTTCTGTTTCCACCGCCAAACCTTTCAGGCGAGAATTTGCAACAGTTTAGCACCATTTTTGAGTGAATTGGAGAATTTCAGATTTTTGCTGAAATTGTGACCCCGGGGCTTAGAAATTTTTTTTTTCACAGGTTAAGTTGTCCAGGGCTGATTTCATGTCCTATGATAAAAAGCCTTCTGTTTCCACCGCCAAACCTTTCAGGGGAGTATTTGCAACACGTTGGCACCACCTTTGAGTGAATTGGAGAATTTCAGATTTTTGCTGAAATTGTGACCCCGTGGCTTAGAAATGTTTTTTTTCACAGGTTAAGTTGTCGAGGGCTGATTTCATGTCCTATGATAAAAAGCCTTCTGTTTCCACCCCCAAACCTTTCAGGGGAGTATTTGCAACACGTTGGCACCATCTTTGAGTGAATTGGAGAATTTCAGATTTTTGCTGAAGTTGTGACCCCGGGGCTTAGAAAAAATTTTTTTCACACGTTACGTCTTCGAAGGCTGATTTCATGTCCTATGATAAAAAGCCTTCTGTTTCCACCGCCAAACCTTTCAGGGGAGTATTTGCAACACGTTGGCACCATCTTTGAGTGAATTGGAGAATTTCAGATTTTTGCTGAAATTGTGACACCGGGGCTTAGAAATTTTTTTTTTCACAGGTTAAGTTGTCGAGGGCTGATTTCATGTCCTATGATAAAAAGCCTTCTGTTTCCACCGCCAAACCTTTCAGGCGAGAATTTGCAACAGTTTAGCACCATCTTTGAGTGAATTGGAGAATTTCAGATTTTTGCTGAAGTTGTGACCCCGGGGCTTAGAAATTTTTTTTTTCACACGTTACGTCTTCGAAGGCTGATTTCATGTCCTATGATAAAAAGCCTTCTGTTTCCACCGCCAAACCTTTCAGGGGAGTATTTGCAACACGTTGGCACCATCTTTGAGTGAATTGGAGAATTTCAGATTTTTGCTGAAGTTGTGACCCCGGGGCTTAGAAATTTTTTTTTCCACAGGTTAAGTTGTTGAGGGCTGATTTCATGTCCTATGATAAAAAGCCTTCTTTTTCCACCGCCAAACCTTTCAGGGGAGTATTTGCAAAAGTTTGGCACCATCTTTGAGTGAATTGGAGAATTTCAGATTTTTGCTGAAGTTGTGACCCCGGGGCTTAGAAATTTTTTTTTTCACAGGTTAAGTTGTCGAGGGTTGATTTCTTGGCCTATGATAAAAAGCCTTCTGTTTCCACCGCCAAACCTTTCAGGCGAGAATTTGCAACAGTTTAGCACCATTTTTGAGTGAATTGGAGAATTTCAGATTTTTGCTGAAATTGTGACCCCGGGGCTTAGAAATTTTTTTTTCCACAGGTTAAGTTGTCCAGGGCTGATTTCATGTCCTATGATAAAAAGCCTTCTGTTTCCACCGCCAAACCTTTCAGGGGAGTATTTGCAACACGTTGGCACCACCTTTGAGTGAATTGGAGAATTTCAGATTTTTGCTGAAATTGTGACCCCGGGGCTTAGAAATGTTTTTTTTCACAGGTTAAGTTGTCGAGCGTTGATTTCTTGGCCTATGATAAAAAGCCTTCTGTTAACACCCCCAAACCTTTCAGGGGAGAATTTACAACAGTTTAGCACCATTTTTGAGTGAATTGGAGAATTTCAGATTTTTGCTGAAATTGTGACCCCGGGGCTTAGAAATTTTTTTTTTCACAGGTTAAGTTGTCGAGGGCTGATTTCATGTCCTATGATAAAAAGCCTTCTGTTTCCACAGCCAAACCTTTCAGGGGAGTATTTGCAACACGTTGGCACCACCTTTGAGTGAATTGGAGAATTTCAGATTTTTGCTGAAATTGTGACCCCGTGGCTTAGAAATGTTTTTTTTCACAGGTTAAGTTGTCGAGGGCTGATTTCATGTCCTATGATAAAAAGCCTTCTGTTTCCACCGCCAAACCTTTCAGGGGAGTATTTGCAACACGTTGGCACCATCTTTGAGTGAATTGGAGAATTTCAGATTTTTGCTGAAGTTGTGACCCCGGGGCTTAGAAAAAATTTTTTTCACACGTTACGTCTTCGAAGGCTGATTTCATGTCCTATGATAAAAAGCCTTCTGTTTCCACCGCCAAACCTTTCAGGGGAGTATTTGCAACACGTTGGCACCATCTTTGAGTGAATTGGAGAATTTCAGATTTTTGCTGAAATTGTGACACCGGGGCTTAGAAATTTTTTTTTTCACAGGTTAAGTTGTCGAGGGCTGATTTCATGTCCTATGATAAAAAGCCTTCTGTTTCCACCGCCAAACCTTTCAGGCGAGAATTTGCAACAGTTTAGCACCATCTTTGAGTGAAATGGAGAATTTCAGATTTTTGCTGAAATTTTGACCCAGGGCTTTGAATTTTTTTTTTTCACAGGTTAAGTTGTCGAGGGCTGATTTCATGTCCTATGATAAAAAGCCTTCTGTTTCCACCGCCAAACCTTTCAGGGGAGTATTTGCAACACGTTGGCACCATCTTTGAGTGAATTGGAGAATTTCAGATTTTTGCTGAAGTTGTGACCCCGGGGCTTAGAAATTTTTTTTTTCACAGGTTAAGTTGTTGAAGGCTGATTTCATGTCCTATGATAAAAAGCCTTCTGTTTCCACCGCCAAACCTTTCAGGGGAGTATTTGCAAAACTTTGGCACCATCTTTGAGTGAATTGGAGAATTTCAGATTTTTGCTGAAATTGTGACCCCGGGGCTTAGAAATTTTTTTTTTCACAGGTTAAGTTGTCGAGGGCTGATTTCATGTCCTATGATAAAAAGCCTTCTGTTTCCACCGCCAAACCTTTCAGGGGAGTATTTGCAACACGTTGGCACCACCTTTGAGTGAATTGGAGAATTTCAGATTTTTGCTGAAATTGTGACCCCGTGGCTTAGAAATTTTTTTTTTCACAGGTTAAGTTGTCGAGGGCTGATTTCATGTCCTATGATAAAAAGCCTTCTGTTTCCACCGCCAAACCTTTCAGGGGAGTATTTGCAAAACTTTGGCACCATCTTTGAGTGAATTGGAGAATTTCAGATTTTTGCTGAAGTTCTGACCCCGGGGTTAGAAATTTTTTTTTTCACACGTTATGTCTTCGAAGGCTGATTTCATGTCCTATGATAAAAAGCCTTCTGTTTCCACCGCCAAACCTTTCAGGGGAGTATTTGCAACACGTCGGCACCACCTTTGAGTGAATTGGAGAATTTCAGATTTTTGCTGAAATTGTGACCCCGGGGCTTAGAAATGTTTTTTTTCACAGGTTAAGTTGTCGAGGGCTGATTTCATGTCCTATGATAAAAAGCCTTCTGTTTCCACCGCCAAACCTTTCAGGCGAGAATTTGCAACAGTTTAGCACCATCTTTGAGTGAAATGGAGAATTTCAGATTTTTGCTGAAATTGTGACCCCGGGGCTTAGAATTTTTTTTTTCACAGGTTAAGTTGTCGAGGGTTGATTTCTTGGCCTATGATAAAAAGCCTTCTGTTTCCACCGCCAAACCTTTCAGGGGAGAATTTGCAACAGTTTAGCACCATCTTTGAGTGAATTGGAGAATTTCAGATTTTTGCTGAAGTTGTGACCCCGGGGCTTAGAAATATTTTTTTTCACAGGTTAAGTTGTCGAGGGTTGATTTCTTGGCCTATGATAAAAAGCCTTCTGTTTCCACCGCCAAACCTTTCAGGGGAGTATTTGCAACACGTTGGCACCACCTTTGAGTGAATTGGAGAATTTCAGATTTTTGCTGAAGTTGTGACCCCGGGGCTTAGAAATTTTTTGTTTCACAGGTTAAGTTGTCGAGGGTTGATTTCTTGGCCTATGATAAAAAGCCTTCTGTTTCCACCCCCAAACCTTTCAGGGGAGAATTTACAACAGTTTAGCACCATTTTTGAGTGAATTGGAGAATTTCAGATTTTTGCTGAAATTGTGACCCCGGGGCTTAGAAATTTTTTTTTTCACAGGTTAAGTTGTCGAGGGCTGATTTCATGTCCTATGATAAAAAGCCTTCTGTTTCCACCGCCAAACCTTTCAGGGGAGTATTTGCAACACGTTGGCACCACCTTTGAGTGAATTGGAGAATTTCAGATTTTTGCTGAAATTGTGACCCCGTGGCTTAGAAATGTTTTTTTTCACAGGTTAAGTTGTCGAGGGCTGATTTCATGTCCTATGATAAAAAGCCTTCTGTTTCCACCGCCAAACCTTTCAGGGGAGTATTTGCAAAACTTTGGCACCATCTTTGAGTGAATTGGAGAATTTCAGATTTTTGCTGAAGTTGTGACCCCGGGGCTTAGAAATTTTTTTTTTCACAGGTTAAGTTGTCGAGGGCTGATTTCATGTCCTATGATAAAAAGCCTTCTGTTTCCACCGCCAAACCTTTCAGGCGAGAATTTGCAACAGTTTAGCACCATCTTTGAGTGAAATGGAGAATTTCAGATTTTTGCTGAAGTTGTGACCCCGGGGCTTAGAAATTTTTTTTTTCAGAGATTAAGTTGTCGAGGGTTGATTTCTTGGCCTATGATAAAAAGCCTTCTGTTTCCACCGCCAAAACTTTCAGGGGAGAATTTGCAACAGTTTAGCACCATTTTTGAGTGAATTGGAGAATTTCAGATTTTTGCTGAAATTTTGACCCAGGGCTTTGAAATTTTTTTTTTCACAGGTTAAGTTGTCGAGGGCTGATTTCATGTCCTATGATAAAAAGCCTTCTGTTTCCACCGCCAAACCTTTCAGCGGAGTATTTGCAAAACTTTGGCACCATCTTTGAGTGAATAGGAGAATTTCAGATTTTTGCTGAAGTTGTGACCCCGGGGCTTAGAATTTTTTTTTTTCACAGGTTAAGTTGTCGAGGGTTGATTTCTTGGCCTATGATAAAAAGCCTTCTGTTTCCACCGCCAAACCTTTCAGGGGAGAATTTGCAACAGTTTAGCACCATCTTTGAGTGAATTGGAGAATTTCAGATTTTTGCTGAAGTTGTGACCCCGTGGCTTAGAAATGTTTTTTTTCACAGGTTAAGTTGTCGAGGGTTGATTTCTTGGCCTATGATAAAAAGCCTTCTGTTTCCACCGCCAAACCTTTCAGGGGAGTATTTGCAACAGTTTAGCACCATCTTTGAGTGAAATGGAGAATTTCAGATTTTTTCCTGAAGTTGTGACCCCGGGGCTTAGAAAATTTTTTTTTCACACGTTACGTCTTCGAAGGCTGATTTCATGTCCTATGATAAAAAGCCTTCTGTTTCCACCGCCAAACCTTTCAGGGGAGTATTTGCAACACGTTGGCACCATCTTTGAGTGAATTGGAGAATTTCAGATTTTTGCTGAAATTGTGACCCCGGGGCTTAGAAATTCTTTTTTTCACAGGTTAAGTTGTCCAGGGCTGATTTCATGTCCTATGATAAAAAGCCTTCTGTTTCCACCGCCAAACCTTTCAGGGGAGTATTTGCAACACGTTGGCACCACCTTTGAGTGAATTGGAGAATTTCAGATTTTTGCTGAAATTGTGACCCCGGGGCTTAGAAATGTTTTTTTTCACAGGTTAAGTTGTCGAGGGCTGATTTCATGTCCTATGATAAAAAGCCTTCTGTTTCCACCGCCAAACCTTTCAGGGGAGTATTTGCAAAACTTTGGCACCATCTTTGAGTGAATTGGAGAATTTCAGATTTTTGCTGAAGTTGTGACCCCGGGGTTTAGAAATTTTTTTTTTCACAGGTTAAGTTGTCGAGGGCTGGTTTCATGTCCTATGATAAAAAGCCTTCTGTTTCCACCGCCAAACCTTTCAGGCGAGAATTTGCAACAGTTTAGCACCATCTTTGAGTGAAATGGAGAATTTCAGATTTTTGCTGAAATTGTGACCCCGGGGCTTAGAATTTTTTTTTTCACAGGTTAAGTTGTCGAGGGTTGATTTCTTGGCCTATGATAAAAAGCCTTCTGTTTCCACCGCCAAACCTTTCAGGGGAGAATTTGCAACAGTTTAGCACCATCTTTGAGTGAATTGGAGAATTTCAGATTTTTGCTGAAGTTGTGACCCCGGGGCTTAGAAATATTTTTTTTCACAGGTTAAGTTGTCGAGGGTTGATTTCTTGGCCTATGATAAAAAGCCTTCTGTTTCCACCGCCAAACCTTTCAGGGGAGTATTTGCAACACGTTGGCACCACCTTTGAGTGAATTGGAGAATTTCAGATTTTTGCTGAAGTTGTGACCCCGGGGCTTAGAAATTTTTTGTTTCACAGGTTAAGTTGTCGAGGGTTGATTTCTTGGCCTATGATAAAAAGCCTTCTGTTTCCACCCCCAAACCTTTCAGGGGAGAATTTACAACAGTTTAGCACCATTTTTGAGTGAATTGGAGAATTTCAGATTTTTGCTGAAATTGTGACCCCGGGGCTTAGAAATTTTTTTTTTCACAGGTTAAGTTGTTGAGGGCTGATTTCATGTCCTATGATAAAAAGCCTTCTGTTTCCACCGCCAAACCTTTCAGGGGAGTATTTGCAACACGTTGGCACCACCTTTGAGTGAATTGGAGAATTTCAGATTTTTGCTGAAATTGTGACCCCGTGGCTTAGAAATGTTTTTTTTCACAGGTTAAGTTGTCGAGGGCTGATTTCATGTCCTATGATAAAAAGCCTTCTGTTTCCACCGCCAAACCTTTCAGGGGAGTATTTGCAAAACTTTGGCACCATCTTTGAGTGAATTGGAGAATTTCAGATTTTTGCTGAAGTTGTGACCCCGGGGCTTAGAAATTTTTTTTTTCACAGGTTAAGTTGTCGAGGGCTGATTTCATGTCCTATGATAAAAATCCTTCTGTTTCCACCGCCAAACCTTTCAGGCGAGAATTTGCAACAGTTTAGCACCATCTTTGAGTGAAATGGAGAATTTCAGATTTTTGCTGAAGTTGTGACCCCGGGGCTTAGAAATTTTTTTTTTCAGAGGTTAAGTTGTCGAGGGTTGATTTCTTGGCCTATGATAAAAAGCCTTCTGTTTCCACCGCCAAAACTTTCAGGGGAGAATTTGCAAAACTTTGGCACCATCTTTGAGTGAATTGGAGAATTCCAGATTTTTGCTGAAGTTGTGACCCCGGGGCTTAGAAAAATTTTTTTTCACAGGTTAAGTTGTCGAGGGCTGATTTCATGTCCTATGATAAAAAGCCTTCTGTTTCCACCGCCAAACCTTTCAGCGGAGTATTTGCAAAACTTTGGCACCATCTTTGAGTGAATAGGAGAATTTCAGATTTTTGCTGAAGTTGTGACCCCGGGGCTTAGAATTTTTTTTTTTCACAGGTTAAGTTGTCGAGGGTTGATTTCTTGGCCTATGATAAAAAGCCTTCTGTTTCCACCGCCAAACCTTTCAGGGGAGAATTTGCAACAGTTTAGCACCATCTTTGAGTGAATTGGAGAATTTCAGATTTTTGCTGAAGTTGTGACCCCGTGGCTTAGAAATGTTTTTTTTCACAGGTTAAGTTGTCGAGGGTTGATTTCTTGGCCTATGATAAAAAGCCTTCTGTTTCCACCGCCAAACCTTTCAGGGGAGTATTTGCAACAGTTTAGCACCATCTTTGAGTGAAATGGAGAATTTCAGATTTTTTCCTGAAGTTGTGACCCCGGGGCTTAGAAAATTTTTTTTTCACACGTTACGTCTTCGAAGGCTGATTTCATGTCCTATGATAAAAAGCCTTCTGTTTCCACCGCCAAACCTTTCAGGGGAGTATTTGCAACACGTTGGCACCATCTTTGAGTGAATTGGAGAATTTCAGATTTTTGCTGAAATTGTGACCCCGGGGCTTAGAAATTCTTTTTTTCACAGGTTAAGTTGTCCAGGGCTGATTTCATGTCCTATGATAAAAAGCCTTCTGTTTCCACCGCCAAACCTTTCAGGGGAGTATTTGCAACACGTTGGCACCACCTTTGAGTGAATTGGAGAATTTCAGATTTTTGCTGAAATTGTGACCCCGGGGCTTAGAAATGTTTTTTTTCACAGGTTAAGTTGTCGAGGGCTGATTTCATGTCCTATGATAAAAAGCCTTCTGTTTCCACCGCCAAACCTTTCAGGGGAGTATTTGCAAAACTTTGGCACCATCTTTGAGTGAATTGGAGAATTTCAGATTTTTGCTGAAGTTGTGACCCCGGGGCTTAGAAAATTTTTTTTTCACACGTTACGTCTTCGAAGGCTGATTTCATGTCCTATGATAAAAAGCCTTCTGTTTCCACCGCCAAACCTTTCAGGGGAGTATTTGCAACACGTTGGCACCATCTTTGAGTGAATTGGAGAATTTCAGATTTTTGCTGAAATTGTGACCCCGGGGCTTAGAAATTTTTTTTTTCACAGGTTAAGTTGTCGAGGGCTGGTTTCATGTCCTATGATAAAAAGCCTTCTGTTTCCACCGCCAAACCTTTCAGGCGAGAATTTGCAACAGTTTAGCACCATCTTTGAGTGAAATGGAGAATTTCAGATTTTTGCTGAAGTTGTGACCCCGGGGCTTAGAAATTTTTTTTTTCACAGGTTAAGTTGTCGAGGGTTGATTTCTTGGCCTATGATAAAAAGCCTTCTGTTTCCACCCCCAAACCTTTCAGGGGAGAATTTACAACAGTTTAGCACCATTTTTGAGTGAATTGGAGAATTTCAGATTTTTGCTGAAATTGTGACCCCGGGGCTTAGAAATTTTTTTTTTCACAGGTTAAGTTGTCGAGGGTTGATTTCTTGGCCTATGATAAAAAGCCTTCTGTTTCCACCGCCAAACCTTTCAGGGGAGAATTTGCAACAGTTTAGCACCATTTTTGAGTGAATTGGAGAATTTCAGATTTTTGCTGAAATTTTGACCCAGGGCTTTGAAATTTTTTTTTCCACAGGTTAAGTTGTCGAGGGCTGATTTCATGTCCTATGATAAAAAGCCTTCTGTTTCCACCGCCAAACCTTTCAGCGGAGTATTTGCAAAACTTTGGCACCATCTTTGAGTGAATAGGAGAATTTCAGATTTTTGCTGAAGTTGTGACCGCGGGGCTTAGAATTTTTTTTTTTCACAGGTTAAGTTGTCGAGGGTTGATTTCTTGGCCTATGATAAAAAGCCTTCTGTTTCCACCGCCAAACCTTTCAGGGGAGTATTTGCAACAGTTTAGCACCATCTTTGAGTGAAATGGAGAATTTCAGATTTTTTCCTGAAGTTGTGACCCCGGGGCTTAGAAAATTTTTTTTTCACACGTTACGTCTTCGAAGGCTGATTTCATGTCCTATGATAAAAAGCCTTCTGTTTCCACCGCCAAACCTTTCAGGGGAGTATTTGCAACACGTTGGCACCATCTTTGAGTGAATTGGAGAATTTCAGATTTTTGCTGAAATTGTGACCCTGGGGCTTAGAATTTCTTTTTTTCACAGGTTAAGTTGTCCAGGGCTGATTTCATGTCCTATGATAAAAAGCCTTCTGTTTCCACCGCCAAACCTTTCAGGGGAGTATTTGCAACACGTTGGCACCACCTTTGAGTGAATTGGAGAATTTCAGATTTTTGCTGAAATTGTGACCCCGGGGCTTAGAAATGTTTTTTTTCACAGGTTAAGTTGTCGAGGGCTGATTTCATGTCCTATGATAAAAAGCCTTCTGTTTCCACCGCCAAACCTTTCAGGGGAGTATTTGCAAAACTTTGGCACCATCTTTGAGTGAATTGGAGAATTTGAGATTTTTGCTGAAGTTGTGACCCCGGGCTTAGAAAATTTTTTTTTCACACGTTACGTCTTCGAAGGCTGATTTCATGTCCTATGATAAAAAGCCTTCTGTTTCCACCGCCAAACCTTTCAGGGGAGTATTTGCAACACGTTGGCACCATCTTTGAGTGAATTGGAGAATTTCAGATTTTTAATGAAATTGTGACCCCGGGGCTTAGAAATTTTTTTTTTCACAGGTTAAGTTGTCGAGGGCTGATTTCATGTCCTATGATAAAAAGCCTTCTGTTTCCACCGCCAAACCTTTCAGGCGAGAATTTGCAAAACTTTGGCACCATCTTTGAGTGAATTGGAGAATTTCAGATTTTTGCTGAAGTTGTGACCCCGGGGCTTAGAAAATTTTTTTTTCACACGTTACGTCTTCGAAGGCTGATTTCATGTCCTATGATAAAAAGCCTTCTGTTTCCACCGCCAAACCTTTCAGGGGAGTATTTGCAACACGTTGGCACCATCTTTGAGTGAATTGGAGAATTTCAGATTTTTGCTGAAATTGTGACCCCGGGGCTTAGAAATTTTTTTTTTCACAGGTTAAGTTGTCGAGGGCTGGTTTCATGTCCTATGATAAAAAGCCTTCTGTTTCCACCGCCAAACCTTTCAGGCGAGAATTTGCAACAGTTTAGCACCATCTTTGAGTGAAATGGAGAATTTCAGATTTTTGCTGAAGTTGTGACCCCGGGGCTTAGAAATTTTTTTTTTCACAGGTTAAGTTGTCGAGGGTTGATTTCTTGGCCTATGATAAAAAGCCTTCTGTTTCCACCCCCAAACCTTTCAGGGGAGAATTTACAACAGTTTAGCACCATTTTTGAGTGAATTGGAGAATTTCAGATTTTTGCTGAAATTGTGACCCCGGGGCTTAGAAATTTTTTTTTTCACAGGTTAAGTTGTCGAGGGTTGATTTCTTGGCCTATGATAAAAAGCCTTCTGTTTCCACCGCCAAACCTTTCAGGGGAGAATTTGCAACAGTTTAGCACCATTTTTGAGTGAATTGGAGAATTTCAGATTTTTGCTGAAATTTTGACCCAGGGCTTTGAAATTTTTTTTTCCACAGGTTAAGTTGTCGAGGGCTGATTTCATGTCCTATGATAAAAAGCCTTCTGTTTCCACCGCCAAACCTTTCAGCGGAGTATTTGCAAAACTTTGGCACCATCTTTGAGTGAATAGGAGAATTTCAGATTTTTGCTGAAGTTGTGACCGCGGGGCTTAGAATTTTTTTTTTTCACAGGTTAAGTTGTCGAGGGTTGATTTCTTGGCCTATGATAAAAAGCCTTCTGTTTCCACCGCCAAACCTTTCAGGGGAGTATTTGCAACAGTTTAGCACCATCTTTGAGTGAAATGGAGAATTTCAGATTTTTTCCTGAAGTTGTGACCCCGGGGCTTAGAAAATTTTTTTTTCACACGTTACGTCTTCGAAGGCTGATTTCATGTCCTATGATAAAAAGCCTTCTGTTTCCACCGCCAAACCTTTCAGGGGAGTATTTGCAACACGTTGGCACCATCTTTGAGTGAATTGGAGAATTTCAGATTTTTGCTGAAATTGTGACCCTGGGGCTTAGAATTTCTTTTTTTCACAGGTTAAGTTGTCCAGGGCTGATTTCATGTCCTATGATAAAAAGCCTTCTGTTTCCACCGCCAAACCTTTCAGGGGAGTATTTGCAACACGTTGGCACCACCTTTGAGTGAATTGGAGAATTTCAGATTTTTGCTGAAATTGTGACCCCGGGGCTTAGAAATGTTTTTTTTCACAGGTTAAGTTGTCGAGGGCTGATTTCATGTCCTATGATAAAAAGCCTTCTGTTTCCACCGCCAAACCTTTCAGGGGAGTATTTGCAAAACTTTGGCACCATCTTTGAGTGAATTGGAGAATTTGAGATTTTTGCTGAAGTTGTGACCCCGGGCTTAGAAAATTTTTTTTTCACACGTTACGTCTTCGAAGGCTGATTTCATGTCCTATGATAAAAAGCCTTCTGTTTCCACCGCCAAACCTTTCAGGGGAGTATTTGCAACACGTTGGCACCATCTTTGAGTGAATTGGAGAATTTCAGATTTTTAATGAAATTGTGACCCCGGGGCTTAGAAATTTTTTTTTTCACAGGTTAAGTTGTCGAGGGCTGATTTCATGTCCTATGATAAAAAGCCTTCTGTTTCCACCGCCAAACCTTTCAGGCGAGAATTTGCAACAGTTTAGCACCATCTTTGAGTGAAATGGAGAATTTCAGATTTTTGCTGAAGTTGTGACCCCGGGGCTTAGAAATTTTTTTTTTCACAGGTTAAGTTGTCGAGGGTTGATTTCTTGGCCTATGATAAAAAGCCTTCTGTTTCCACCCCCAAACCTTTCAGGGGAGAATTTACAACAGTTTAGCACCATTTTTGAGTGAATTGGAGAATTTCAGATTTTTGCTGAAATTGTGACCCCGGGGCTTAGAAATTCTTTTTTTCACAGGTTAAGTTGTCCAGGGCTGATTTCATGTCCTATGATAAAAAGCCTTCTGTTTCCACCGCCAAACCTTTCAGGGGAGTATTTGCAACACGTTGGCACCACCTTTGAGTGAATTGGAGAATTTCAGATTTTTGCTGAAATTGTGACCCCGGGGCTTAGAAATGTTTTTTTTCACAGGTTAAGTTGTCGAGGGCTGATTTTATGTCCTATGATAAAAAGCCTTCTGTTTCCACCGCCAAACCTTTCAGGGGAGTATTTGCAAAACTTTGGCACCATCTTTGAGTGAATTGGAGAATTTCAGATTTTTGCTGAAGTTGTGACCCCGGGCTTAGAAAATTTTTTTTTCACACGTTACGTCTTCGAAGGCTGATTTCATGTCCTATGATAAAAAGCCTTCTGTTTCCACCGCCAAACCTTTCAGGGGAGTATTTGCAACACGTTGGCACCATCTTTGAGTGAATTGGAGAATTTCAGATTTTTGCTGAAATTGTGACCCCGGGGCTTAGAAATTTTTTTTTTCACAGGTTAAGTTGTCGAGGGCTGATTTCATGTCCTATGATAAAAAGCCTTCTGTTTCCACCGCCAAACCTTTCAGGCGAGAATTTGCAACAGTTTAGCACCATCTTTGAGTGAAATGGAGAATTTCAGATTTTTGCTGAAGTTGTGACCCCGGGGCTTAGAAATTTTTTTTTTCACAGGTTAAGTTGTCGAGGGTTGATTTCTTGGCCTATGATAAAAAGCCTTCTGTTTCCACCCCCAAACCTTTCAGGGGAGAATTTACAACAGTTTAGCACCATTTTTGAGTGAATTGGAGAATTTCAGATTTTTGCTGAAATTGTGACCCCGGGGCTTAGAAATTCTTTTTTTCACAGGTTAAGTTGTCCAGGGCTGATTTCATGTCCTATGATAAAAAGCCTTCTGTTTCCACCGCCAAACCTTTCAGGGGAGTATTTGCAACACGTTGGCACCACCTTTGAGTGAATTGGAGAATTTCAGATTTTTGCTGAAATTGTGACCCCGGGGCTTAGAAATGTTTTTTTTCACAGGTTAAGTTGTCGAGGGCTGATTTCATGTCCTATGATAAAAAGCCTTCTGTTTCCACCGCCAAACCTTTCAGGGGAGTATTTGCAAAACTTTGGCACCATCTTTGAGTGAATTGGAGAATTTCAGATTTTTGCTGAAGTTGTGACCCCGGGGCTTAGAAATTTTTTTTTTCACACGTTACGTCTTCGAAGGCTGATTTCATGTCCTATGATAAAAAGCCTTCTGTTTCCACCGCCAAACCTTTCAGGGGAGTATTTGCAACACGTTGGCACCATCTTTGAGTGAATTGGAGAATTTCAGATTTTTGCTGAAATTGTGACCCCGGGGCTTAGAATTTTTTTTTTTCACAGGATAAGTTGTCGAGGGCTGATTTCATGTCCTATGAAAAAAAGCCTTCTGTTTCCACCGCCAAACCTTTCAGGGGAGTATTTGCAACACGTTGGAACCATCTTTGAGTGAATTGGAGAATTTCAGATTTTTGCTGAAGTTGTGACCCCGGGGCTTAGAAATTTTTTTTTTCACAGGTTAAGTTGTCGAGGGTTGATTTCTTGGCCTATGATAAAAAGCCTTCTGTTTCCACCGCCAATCCTTTCAGGGGAGAATTTGCAACAGTTTAGCACCATTTTTGAGTGAATTGGAGAATTTCAGATTTTTGCTGAAATTTTGACCCAGGGCTTTGAAATTTTTTTTTTCACAGGTTAAGTTGTCGAGGGCTGATTTCATGTCCTATGATAAAAAGCCTTCTGTTTCCACCGCCAAACCTTTCAGCGGAGTATTTGCAAAACTTTGGCACCATCTTTGAGTGAATAGGAGAATTTCAGATTTTTGCTGAAGTTGTGACCCCGGGGCTTAGAATTTTTTTTTTTCACAGGTTAAGTTGTCGAGGGTTGATTTCTTGGCCTATGATAAAAAGCCTTCTGTTTCCACCGCCAAACCTTTCAGGGGAGAATTTGCAACAGTTTAGCACCATCTTTGAGTGAATTGGAGAATTTCAGATTTTTGCTGAAGTTGTGACCCCGGGGCTTAGAAATATTTTTTTTCACAGGTTAAGTTGTCGAGGGTTGATTTCTTGGCCTATGATAAAAAGCCTTCTGTTTCCACCGCCAAACCTTTCAGGGGAGTATTTGCAACAGTTTAGCACCATCTTTGAGTGAAATGGAGAATTTCAGATTTTTTCCTGAAGTTGTGACCCCGGGGCTTAGAAAAATTTTTTTTCACACGTTACGTCTTCGAAGGCTGATTTCATGTCCTATGATAAAAAGCCTTCTGTTTCCACCGCCAAACCTTTCAGGGGAGTATTTGCAACACGTTGGCACCATTTTTGAGTGAATTGGAGAATTTCAGATTTTTGCTGAAATTGTGACCCCGGGGCTTAGAAATTCTTTTTTTCACAGGTTAAGTTGTCCAGGGCTGATTTCATGTCCTATGATAAAAAGCCTTCTGTTTCCACCGCCAAACCTTTCAGGGGAGTATTTGCAACACGTTGGCACCACCTTTGAGTGAATTGGAGAATTTCAGATTTTTGCTGAAATTGTGACCCCGGGGCTTAGAAATGTTTTTTTTCACAGGTTAAGTTGTCGAGGGCTGATTTCATGTCCTATGATAAAAAGCCTTCTGTTTCCACCGCCAAACCTTTCAGGGGAGTATTTGCAAAACTTTGGCACCATCTTTGAGTGAATTGGAGAATTTCAGATTTTTGCTGAAGTTGTGACCCCGGGGCTTAGAAAATTTTTTTTTCACACGTTACGTCTTCGAAGGCTGATTTCATGTCCTATGATAAAAAGCCTTCTGTTTCCACCGTCAAACCTTTCAGGGGAGTATTTGCAAAACTTTGGCACCATCTTTGAGTGAATTGGAGAATTCCAGATTTTTGCTGAAGTTGTGACCCCGGGGCTTAGAAAAATTTTTTTTCACACGTTACGTCTTCGAAGGCTGATTTCATGTCCTATGATAAAAAGCCTTCTGTTTCCACCGCCAAACCTTTCAGCGGAGTATTTGCAAAACTTTGGCACCATCTTTGAGTGAATAGGAGAATTTCAGATTTTTGCTGAAATTGTGACCCCGGGGCTTAGAATTTTTTTTTTTCACAGGTTAAGTTGTCGAGGGTTGATTTCTTGGCCTATGATAAAAAGCCTTCTGTTTCCACCGCCAAACCTTTCAGGGGAGAATTTGCAACAGTTTAGCACCATCTTTGAGTGAATTGGAGAATTTCAGATTTTTGCTGAAATTGTGACCCCGGGGCTTAGAAATGTTTTTTTTCACAGGTTAAGTTGTCGAGGGCTGATTTCATGTCCTATGATAAAAAGCCTTCTGTTTCCACCGCCAAACCTTTCAGGGGAGTATTTGCAAAACTTTGGCACCATCTTTGAGTGAATTGGAGAATTTCAGATTTTTGCTGAAGTTGTGACCCCGGGCTTAGAAAATTTTTTTTTCACACGTTACGTCTTCGAAGGCTGATTTCATGTCCTATGATAAAAAGCCTTCTGTTTCCACCGCCAAACCTTTCAGGGGAGTATTTGCAACACGTTGGCACCATCTTTGAGTGAATTGGAGAATTTCAGATTTTT
The DNA here is from genome assembly GCF_964188305.1 of Podarcis bocagei. Lineage (NCBI taxonomy): Eukaryota > Metazoa > Chordata > Lepidosauria > Squamata > Lacertidae > Podarcis > Podarcis bocagei. The sequence continues at coordinate 112,421 of NW_027670325.1, forward strand.
AATGAAATTGTGACCCCGGGGCTTAGAAATTTTTTTTTTCACAGGTTAAGTTGTCGAGGGCTGATTTCATGTCCTATGATAAAAAGCCTTCTGTTTCCACCGCCAAACCTTTCAGGCGAGAATTTGCAACAGTTTAGCACCATCTTTGAGTGAAATGGAGAATTTCAGATTTTTGCTGAAGTTGTGACCCCGGGGCTTAGAAATTTTTTTTTTCACAGGTTAAGTTGTCGAGGGTTGATTTCTTGGCCTATGATAAAAAGCCTTCTGTTTCCACCCCCAAACCTTTCAGGGGAGAATTTACAACAGTTTAGCACCATTTTTGAGTGAATTGGAGAATTTCAGATTTTTGCTGAAATTGTGACCCCGGGGCTTAGAAATTCTTTTTTTCACAGGTTAAGTTGTCCAGGGCTGATTTCATGTCCTATGATAAAATGCCTTCTGTTTCCACCGCCAAACCTTTCAGGGGAGTATTTGCAACACGTTGGCACCACCTTTGAGTGAATTGGAGAATTTCAGATTTTTGCTGAAATTGTGACCCCGGGGCTTAGAAATGTTTTTTTTCACAGGTTAAGTTGTCGAGGGCTGATTTCATGTCCTATGATAAAAAGCCTTCTGTTTCCACCGCCAAACCTTTCAGGGGAGTATTTGCAAAACTTTGGCACCATCTTTGAGTGAATTGGAGAATTTCAGATTTTTGCTGAAGTTGTGACCCCGGGCTTAGAAAATTTTTTTTTCACACGTTACGTCTTCGAAGGCTGATTTCATGTCCTATGATAAAAAGCCTTCTGTTTCCACCGCCAAACCTTTCAGGGGAGTATTTGCAACACGTTGGCACCATCTTTGAGTGAATTGGAGAATTTCAGATTTTTGCTGAAATTGTGACCCCGGGGCTTAGAAATTTTTTTTTTCACAGGTTAAGTTGTCGAGGGCTGATTTCATGTCCTATGATAAAAAGCCTTCTGTTTCCACCGCCAAACCTTTCAGGCGAGAATTTGCAACAGTTTAGCACCATCTTTGAGTGAAATGGAGAATTTCAGATTTTTGCTGAAGTTGTGACCCCGGGGCTTAGAAATTTTTTTTTTCACAGGTTAAGTTGTCGAGGGTTGATTTCTTGGCCTATGATAAAAAGCCTTCTGTTTCCACCCCCAAACCTTTCAGGGGAGAATTTACAACAGTTTAGCACCATTTTTGAGTGAATTGGAGAATTTCAGATTTTTGCTGAAATTGTGACCCCGGGGCTTAGAAATTCTTTTTTTCACAGGTTAAGTTGTCCAGGGCTGATTTCATGTCCTATGATAAAAAGCCTTCTGTTTCCACCGCCAAACCTTTCAGGGGAGTATTTGCAACACGTTGGCACCACCTTTGAGTGAATTGGAGAATTTCAGATTTTTTGCTGAAATTGTGACCCCGGGGCTTAGAAATGTTTTTTTCACAGGTTAAGTTGTCATAGAATCATAGAATCATAGAATCATAGAATCATAGAGTTGGAAGAGACCACAAGGGCCATCGAGTCCAACCCCCTGCCAAGCAGGAAACACCATCAGAGCACTCCTGACATATGGTTGTCAAGCCTCTGCTTAAAGACCTCCAAAGTAGGAGACTCCACCACACTCCTTGGCAGCAAATTCCACTGTCGAACAGCTCTTACTGTCAGGAAGTTCTTCCTAATGTTTAGGTGGAATCTTCTTTCTTGTAGTTTGGATCCATTGCTCCGTGTCCGCTTCTCTGGAGCAGCAGAAAACAACCTTTCTCCCTCCTTGTCGAGGGCTGATTTCATGTCCTATGATAAAAAGCCTTCTGTTTCCACCGCCAAACCTTTCAGGGAGTATTTGCAAAACTTTGGCACCATCTTTGAGTGAATTGGAGAATTTCAGATTTTTGCTGAAGTTGTGACCCCGGGGGCTTAGAAATTTTTTTTTTCACACGTTACGTCTTCGAAGGCTGATTCATGTCCTATGATAAAAAGCCTTCTGTTTCCACCGCCAAACCTTTCAGGGGAGTATTTGCAACACGTTGGCACCATCTTTGAGTGAATTGGAGAATTTCAGATTTTTGCTGAAATTGTGACCCCGGGGCTTAGAATTTTTTTTTTTCACAGGATAAGTTGTCGAGGGCTGATTTCATGTCCTATGAAAAAAAGCCTTCTGTTTCCACCGCCAAACCTTTCAGGGGAGTATTTGCAACACGTTGGAACCATCTTTGAGTGAATTGGAGAATTTCAGATTTTTGCTGAAGTTGTGACCCCGGGGCTTAGAAATTTTTTTTTTCACAGGTTAAGTTGTCGAGGGTTGATTTCTTGGCCTATGATAAAAAGCCTTCTGTTTCCACCGCCAAACCTTTCAGGGGAGAATTTGCAACAGTTTAGCACCATTTTTGAGTGAATTGGAGAATTTCAGATTTTTGCTGAAATTTTGACCCAGGGCTTTGAAATTTTTTTTTTCACAGGTTAAGTTGTCGAGGGCTGATTTCATGTCCTATGATAAAAAGCCTTCTGTTTCCACCGCCAAACCTTTCAGCGGAGTATTTGCAAAACTTTGGCACCATCTTTGAGTGAATAGGAGAATTTCAGATTTTTGCTGAAGTTGTGACCCCGGGGCTTAGAATTTTTTTTTTTCACAGGTTAAGTTGTCGAGGGTTGATTTCTTGGCCTATGATAAAAAGCCTTCTGTTTCCACCGCCAAACCTTTCAGGGGAGAATTTGCAACAGTTTAGCACCATCTTTGAGTGAATTGGAGAATTTCAGATTTTTGCTGAAGTTGTGACCCCGGGGCTTAGAAATATTTTTTTTCACAGGTTAAGTTGTCGAGGGTTGATTTCTTGGCCTATGATAAAAAGCCTTCTGTTTCCACCGCCAAACCTTTCAGGGGAGTATTTGCAACAGTTTAGCACCATCTTTGAGTGAAATGGAGAATTTCAGATTTTTTCCTGAAGTTGTGACCCCGGGGCTTAGAAAATTTTTTTTTCACACGTTACGTCTTCGAAGGCTGATTTCATGTCCTATGATAAAAAGCCTTCTGTTTCCACCGCCAAACCTTTCAGGGGAGTATTTGCAACACGTTGGCACCATTTTTGAGTGAATTGGAGAATTTCAGATTTTTGCTGAAATTGTGACCCCGGGGCTTAGAAATTCTTTTTTTCACAGGTTAAGTTGTCCAGGGCTGATTTCATGTCCTATGATATCTACCTTCTGTTTCCACCGCCAAACCTTTCAGGGGAGTATTTGCAACACGTTGGCACCACCTTTGAGTGAATTGGAGAATTTCAGATTTTTGCTGAAATTGTGACCCCGGGGCTTAGAAATGTTTTTTTTCACAGGTTAAGTTGTCGAGGGCTGATTTCATGTCCTATGATAAAAAGCCTTCTGTTTCCACCGCCAAACCTTTCAGGGGAGTATTTGCAAAACTTTGGCACCATCTTTGAGTGAATTGGAGAATTTCAGATTTTTGCTGAAGTTGTGACCCCGGGGCTTAGAAAATTTTTTTTTCACACGTTACGTCTTCGAAGGCTGATTTCATGTCCTATGATAAAAAGCCTTCTGTTTCCACCGTCAAACCTTTCAGGGGAGTATTTGCAAAACTTTGGCACCATCTTTGAGTGAATTGGAGAATTCCAGATTTTTGCTGAAGTTGTGACCCCGGGGCTTAGAAAATTTTTTTTTCACACGTTACGTCTTCGAAGGCTGATTTCATGTCCTATGATAAAAAGCCTTCTGTTTCCACCGCCAAACCTTTCAGCGGAGTATTTGCAAAACTTTGGCACCATCTTTGAGTGAATAGGAGAATTTCAGATTTTTGCTGAAGTTGTGACCCCGGGGCTTAGAATTTTTTTTTTTCACAGGTTAAGTTGTCGAGGGTTGATTTCTTGGCCTATGATAAAAAGCCTTCTGTTTCCACCGCCAAACCTTTCAGGGGAGAATTTGCAACAGTTTAGCACCATCTTTGAGTGAATTGGAGAATTTCAGATTTTTGCTGAAGTTGTGACCCCGGGGCTTAGAAATATTTTTTTTCACAGGTTAAGTTGTCGAGGGTTGATTTCTTGGCCTATGATAAAAAGCCTTCTGTTTCCACCGCCAAACCTTTCAGGGGAGTATTTGCAACAGTTTAGCACCATCTTTGAGTGAAATGGAGAATTTCAGATTTTTTCCTGAAGTTGTGACCCCGGGGCTTAGAAAATTTTTTTTTCACACGTTACGTCTTCGAAGGCTGATTTCATGTCCTATGATAAAAAGCCTTCTGTTTCCACCCCCAAACCTTTCAGGGGAGAATTTACAACAGTTTAGCACCATTTTTGAGTGAATTGGAGAATTTCAGATTTTTGCTGAAATTGTGACCCCGGGGCTTAGAAATTCTTTTTTTCACAGGTTAAGTTGTCCAGGGCTGATTTCATGTCCTATGATAAAAAGCCTTCTGTTTCCACCGCCAAACCTTTCAGGGGAGTATTTGCAACACGTTGGCACCACCTTTGAGTGAATTGGAGAATTTCAGATTTTTGCTGAAATTGTGACCCCGGGGCTTAGAAATGTTTTTTTTCACAGGTTAAGTTGTCGAGGGCTGATTTCATGTCCTATGATAAAAAGCCTTCTGTTTCCACCGCCAAACCTTTCAGGGGAGTATTTGCAAAACTTTGGCACCATCTTTGAGTGAATTGGAGAATTTCAGATTTTTGCTGAAGTTGTGACCCCGGGGCTTAGAAATTTTTTTTTTCACACGTTACGTCTTCGAAGGCTGATTTCATGTCCTATGATAAAAAGCCTTCTGTTTCCACCGCCAAACCTTTCAGGGGAGTATTTGCAACACGTTGGAACCATCTTTGAGTGAATTGGAGAATTTCAGATTTTTGCTGAAGTTGTGACCCCGGGGCTTAGAAATTTTTTTTTTCACAGGTTAAGTTGTCGAGGGTTGATTTCTTGGCCTATGATAAAAAGCCTTCTGTTTCCACCGCCAAACCTTTCAGGGGAGAATTTGCAACAGTTTAGCACCATTTTTGAGTGAATTGGAGAATTTCAGATTTTTGCTGAAATTTTGACCCAGGGCTTTGAAATTTTTTTTTTCACAGGTTAAGTTGTCGAGGGCTGATTTCATGTCCTATGATAAAAAGCCTTCTGTTTCCACCGCCAAACCTTTCAGCGGAGTATTTGCAAAACTTTGGCACCATCTTTGAGTGAATAGGAGAATTTCAGATTTTTGCTGAAGTTGTGACCCCGGGGCTTAGAATTTTTTTTTTTCACAGGTTAAGTTGTCGAGGGTTGATTTCTTGGCCTATGATAAAAAGCCTTCTGTTTCCACCGCCAAACCTTTCAGGGGAGAATTTGCAACAGTTTAGCACCATCTTTGAGTGAATTGGAGAATTTCAGATTTTTGCTGAAGTTGTGACCCCGGGGCTTAGAAATATTTTTTTTCACAGGTTAAGTTGTCGAGGGTTGATTTCTTGGCCTATGATAAAAAGCCTTCTGTTTCCACCGCCAAACCTTTCAGGGGAGTATTTGCAACAGTTTAGCACCATCTTTGAGTGAAATGGAGAATTTCAGATTTTTTCCTGAAGTTGTGACCCCGGGGCTTAGAAAATTTTTTTTTCACACGTTACGTCTTCGAAGGCTGATTTCATGTCCTATGATAAAAAGCCTTCTGTTTCCACCGCCAAACCTTTCAGGGGAGTATTTGCAACACGTTGGCACCATTTTTGAGTGAATTGGAGAATTTCAGATTTTTGCTGAAATTGTGACCCCGGGGCTTAGAAATTCTTTTTTTCACAGGTTAAGTTGTCCAGGGCTGATTTCATGTCCTATGATAAAAAGCCTTCTGTTTCCACCGCCAAACCTTTCAGGGGAGTATTTGCAACACGTTGGCACCACCTTTGAGTGAATTGGAGAATTTCAGATTTTTGCTGAAATTGTGACCCCGGGACTTAGAAATGTTTTTTTTCACAGGTTAAGTTGTCGAGGGCTGATTTCATGTCCTATGATAAAAAGCCTTCTGTTTCCACCGCCAAACCTTTCAGGGGAGTATTTGCAAAACTTTGGCACCATCTTTGAGTGAATTGGAGAATTCCAGATTTTTGCTGAAGTTGTGACCCCGGGGCTTAGAAAAATTTTTTTTCACACGTTACGTCTTCGAAGGCTGATTTCATGTCCTATGATAAAAAGCCTTCTGTTTCCACCGCCAAACCTTTCAGCGGAGTATTTGCAAAACTTTGGCACCATCTTTGAGTGAATAGGAGAATTTCAGATTTTTGCTGAAGTTGTGACCCCGGGGCTTAGAATTTTTTTTTTTCACAGGTTAAGTTGTCGAGGGTTGATTTCTTGGCCTATGATAAAAAGCCTTCTGTTTCCACCGCCAAACCTTTCAGGGGAGAATTTGCAACAGTTTAGCACCATCTTTGAGTGAATTGGAGAATTTCAGATTTTTGCTGAAGTTGTGACCCCGGGGCTTAGAAATATTTTTTTTCACAGGTTAAGTTGTCGAGGGTTGATTTCTTGGCCTATGATAAAAAGCCTTCTGTTTCCACCGCCAAACCTTTCAGGGGAGTATTTGCAACAGTTTAGCACCATCTTTGAGTGAAATGGAGAATTTCAGATTTTTTCCTGAAGTTGTGACCCCGGGGCTTAGAAAATTTTTTTTTCACACGTTACGTCTTCGAAGGCTGATTTCATGTCCTATGATAAAAAGCCTTCTGTTTCCACCGCCAAACCTTTCAGGGGAGTATTTGCAACACGTTGGCACCATTTTTGAGTGAATTGGAGAATTTCAGATTTTTGCTGAAATTGTGACCCCGGGGCTTAGAAATTCTTTTTTTCACAGGTTAAGTTGTCCAGGGCTGATTTCATGTCCTATGATAAAAAGCCTTCTGTTTCCACCGCCAAACCTTTCAGGGGAGTATTTGCAACACGTTGGCACCACCTTTGAGTGAATTGGAGAATTTCAGATTTTTGCTGAAATTGTGACCCCGGGGCTTAGAAATGTTTTTTTTCACACGTTACGTCTTCGAAGGCTGATTTCATGTCCTATGATAAAAAGCCTTCTGTTTCCACCGCCAAACCTTTCAGGGGAGTATTTGCAACACGTTGGCACCATCTTTGAGTGAATTGGAGAATTTCAGATTTTTGCTGAAATTGTGACCCCGGGGCTTAGAATTTTTTTTTTTCACAGGATAAGTTGTCGAGGGCTGATTTCATGTCCTATGAAAAAAAGCCTTCTGTTTCCACCGCCAAACCTTTCAGGGGAGTATTTGCAACACGTTGGAACCATCTTTGAGTGAATTGGAGAATTTCAGATTTTTGCTGAAGTTGTGACCCCGGGGCTTAGAAATTTTTTTTTTCACAGGTTAAGTTGTCGAGGGTTGATTTCTTGGCCTATGATAAAAAGCCTTCTGTTTCCACCGCCAAACCTTTCAGGGGAGAATTTGCAACAGTTTAGCAGCATTTTTGAGTGAATTGGAGAATTTCAGATTTTTGCTGAAATTGTGACCCCGGGGCTTAGAAATTTTTTTTTTCACAGGTTAAGTTGTCGAGGGCTGATTTCATGTCCTATGATAAAAAGCCTTCTGTTTCCACCGCCAAACCTTTCAGGGGAGTATTTGCAACACGTTGGCACCACCTTTGAGTGAATTGGAGAATTTCAGATTTTTGCTGAAATTGTGACCCCGGGGCTTAGAAATGTTTTTTTTCACAGGTTAAGTTGTCGAGGGCTGATTTCATGTCCTATGATAAAAAGCCTTCTGTTTCCACCGCCAAACCTTTCAGGGGAGTATTTGCAAAACTTTGGCACCATCTTTGAGTGAATTGGAGAATTTCAGATTTTTGCTGAAGTTGTGACCCCGGGGCTTAGAAAATTTTTTTTTCACACGTTACGTCTTCGAAGGCTGATTTCATGTCCTATGATAAAAAGCCTTCTGTTTCCACCGCCAAACCTTTCAGGGGAGTATTTGCAACACGTTGGCACCATCTTTGAGTGAACTGGAGAATTTCAGATTTTTGCTGAAGTTGTGACCCCGGGGCTTAGAATTTTTTTTTTTCACAGGTTAAGTTGTCGAGGGTTGATTTCTTGGCCTATGATAAAAAGCCTTCTGTTTCCACCGCCAAACCTTTCAGGGGAGAATTTGCAACAGTTTAGCACCATCTTTGAGTGAATTGGAGAATTTCAGATTTTTGCTGAAGTTGTGACCCCGGGGCTTAGAATTTTTTTTTTTCACAGGTTAAGTTGTCGAGGGTTGATTTCTTGGCCTATGATAAAAAGCCTTCTGTTTCCACCGCCAAACCTTTCAGGGGAGTATTTGCAACACGTTGGCACCATCTTTGAGTGAATTGGAGAATTTCAGATTTTTGCTGAAATTGTGACCCCGGGGCTTAGAAATTTTTTTTTTCACAGGTTAAGTTGTCGAGGGCTGATTTCATGTCCTATGATAAAAAGCCTTCTGTTTCCACCGCCAAACCTTTCAGGGGAGTATTTGCAACACGTTGGCACCATCTTTGAGTGAATTGGAGAATTTCAGATTTTTGCTGAAGTTGTGACCCCGGGGCTTAGAAATTTTTTTTTTCACAGGTTAAGTTGTTGAAGGCTGATTTCATGTCCTATGATAAAAAGCCTTCTGTTTCCACCGCCAAACCTTTCAGGGGAGTATTTGCAAAACTTTGGCACCATCTTTGAGTGAATTGGAGAATTTCAGATTTTTGCTGAAGTTGTGACCCCGGGGCTTAGAAATTTTTTTTTTCACAGGTTAAGTTGTCGAGGGTTGATTTCTTGGCCTATGATAAAAAGCCTTCTGTTTCCACCGCCAAACCTTTCAGGCGAGAATTTGCAACAGTTTAGCACCATCTTTGAGTGAAATAGAGAATTTCAGATTTTTGCTGAAGTTGTGACCCCGGGGCTTAGAATTTTTTTTTTTCACAGGTTAAGTTGTCGAGGGTTGATTTCTTGGCCTATGATAAAAAGCCTTCTGTTTCCACCGCCAAACCTTTCAGGGGAGAATTTGCAACAGTTTAGCAACATTTTTGAGTGAATTGGAGAATTTCAGTTTTTTGCTGAAATTTTGACCCAGGGCTTTGAAATTTTTTTTTTCACAGGTTAAGTTGTCGAGGGCTGATTTCATGTCCTATGATAAAAAGCCTTCTGTTTCCACCGCCAAACCTTTCAGCGGAGTATTTGCAAAACTTTGGCACCATCTTTGAGTGAATAGGAGAATTTCAGATTTTTGCTGAAGTTGTGACCCCGGGGCTTAGAATTTTTTTTTTTCACAGGTTAAGTTGTCGAGGGTTGATTTCTTGGCCTATGATAAAAAGCCTTCTGTTTCCACCGCCAAACCTTTCAGGGGAGAATTTGCAACAGTTTAGCACCATCTTTGAGTGAATTGGAGAATTTCAGATTTTTGCTGAAGTTGTGACCCCGGGGCTTAGAAATATTTTTTTTCACAGGTTAAGTTGTTGAGGCTTGATTTCTTGGCCTATGATAAAAAGCCTTCTGTTTCCACCGCCAAACCTTTCAGGGGAGTATTTGCAACACGTTGGCACCATCTTTGAGTGAATTGGAGAATTTCAGATTTTTGCTGAAATTGTGACCCCGGGGCTTAGAAATTTTTTTTTTCACAGGTTAAGTTGTCGAGGGCTGATTTCATGTCCTATGATAAAAAGCCTTCTGTTTCCACCCCCAAACCTTTCAGGGGAGTATTTGCAACACGTTGGCACCATCTTTGAGTGAATTGGAGAATTTCAGATTTTTGCTGAAGTTGTGACCCCGGGGCTTAGAAATTTTTTTTTCCACAGGTTAAGTTGTTGAAGGCTGATTTCATGTCCTATGATAAAAAGCCTTCTGTTTCCACCGCCAAACCTTTCAGGGGAGTACTTGCAAAACTTTGGCACCATCTTTGAGTGAATTGGAGAATTTCAGATTTTTGCTGAAGTTGTGACCCCGGGGCTTAGAAATTTTTTTTTTCACAGGTTAAGTTGTCGAGGGTTGATTTCTTGGCCTATGATAAAAAGCCTTCTGTTTCCACCGCCAAACCTTTCAGGCGAGAATTTGCAACAGTTTAGCACCATCTTTGAGTGAAATGGAGAATTTCAGATTTTTGCTGAAGTTGTGACCCCGGGGCTTAGAAATTTTTTTTTTCACAGGTTAAGTTGTCGAGGGTTGATTTCTTGGCCTATGATAAAAAGCCTTCTGTTTCCACCGCCAAACCTTTCAGGGGAGAATTTGCAACAGTTTAGCACCATTTTTGAGTGAATTGGAGAATTTCAGATTTTTGCTGAAATTTTGACCCAGGGCTTTGAAATTTTTTTTTTCACAGGTTAAGTTGTCGAGGGCTGATTTCATGTCCTATGAAAAAAAGCCTTCTGTTTCCACCGCCAAACCTTTCAACGGAGTATTTGCAAAACTTTGGCACCATCTTTGAGTGAATAGGAGAATTTCAGATTTTTGCTGAAGTTGTGACCCCGGGGCTTAGAATTTTTTTTTTTCACAGGTTAAGTTGTCGAGGGTTGATTTCTTGGCCTATGATAAAAAGCCTTCTGTTTCCACCGCCAAACCTTTCAGGGGAGAATTTGCAACAGTTTAGCACCATCTTTGAGTGAATTGGAGAATTTCAGATTTTTGCTGAAGTTGTGACCCCGGGGCTTAGAAATATTTTTTTTCACAGGTTAAGTTGTCGAGGGTTGATTTCTTGGCCTATGATAAAAAGCCTTCTGTTTCCACCGCCAAACCTTTCAGGGGAGTATTTGCAACACGTTGGCACCATCTTTGAGTGAATTGGAGAATTTCAGATTTTTGCTGAAATTGTGACCCCGGGGCTTAGAAATTTTTTTTTTCACAGGTTAAGTTGTCGAGGGCTGATTTCATGTCCTATGATAAAAAGCCTTCTGTTTCCACCGCCAAACCTTTCAGGGGAGTATTTGCAACACGTTGGCACCATCTTTGAGTGAATTGGAGAATTTCAGATTTTTGCTGAAGTTGTGACCCCGGGGCTTAGAAATTTTTTTTTTCACAGGTTAAGTTGTTGAAGGCTGATTTCATGTCCTATGATAAAAAGCCTTCTGTTTCCACCGCCAAACCTTTCAGGGGAGTATTTGCAAAACTTTGGCACCATCTTTGAGTGAATTGGAGAATTTCAGATTTTTGCTGAAGTTGTGACCCCGGGGCTTAGAAATTTTTTTTTTCACAGGTTAAGTTGTCGAGGGTTGATTTCTTGGCCTATGATAAAAAGCCTTCTGTTTCCACCGCCAAACCTTTCAGGCGAGAATTTGCAACAGTTTAGCACCATCTTTGAGTGAAATAGAGAATTTCAGATTTTTGCTGAAGTTGTGACCCCGGGGCTTAGAATTTTTTTTTTTCACAGGTTAAGTTGTCGAGGGTTGATTTCTTCGCCTATGATAAGAAGCCTTCTGTTTCCACCGCCAAACCTTTCAGGGGAGAATTTGCAACAGTTTAGCACCATTTTTGAGTGAATTGGAGAATTTCAGATTTTTGCTGAAATTTTGACCCAGGGCTTTGAAATTTTTTTTTTCACAGGTTAAGTTGTCGAGGGCTGATTTCATGTCCTATGATAAAAAGCCTTCTGTTTCCACCGCCAAACCTTTCAGCGGAGTATTTGCAAAACTTTGGCACCATCTTTGAGTGAATAGGAGAATTTCAGATTTTTGCTGAAGTTGTGACCCCGGGGCTTAGAATTTTTTTTTTTCACAGGTTAAGTTGTCGAGGGTTGATTTCTTGGCCTATGATAAAAAGCCTTCTGTTTCCACCGCCAAACCTTTCAGGGGAGAATTTGCAACAGTTTAGCACCATCTTTGAGTGAATTGGAGAATTTCAGATTTTTGCTGAAGTTGTGACCCCGGGGCTTAGAAATATTTTTTTTCACAGGTTAAGTTGTTGAGGCTTGATTTCTTGGCCTATGATAAAAAGCCTTCTGTTTCCACCGCCAAACCTTTCAGGGGAGTATTTGCAACACGTTGGCACCATCTTTGAGTGAATTGGAGAATTTCAGATTTTTGCTGAAATTGTGACCCCGGGGCTTAGAAATTTTTTTTTTCACAGGTTAAGTTGTCGAGGGCTGATTTCATGTCCTATGATAAAAAGCCTTCTGTTTCCACCCCCAAACCTTTCAGGGGAGTATTTGCAACACGTTGGCACCATCTTTGAGTGAATTGGAGAATTTCAGATTTTTGCTGAAGTTGTGACCCCGGGGCTTAGAAATTTTTTTTTCCACAGGTTAAGTTGTTGAACGCTGATTTCATGTCCTATGATAAAAAGCCTTCTGTTTCCACCGCCAAACCTTTCAGGGGAGTATTTGCAACACGTTGGCACCATCTTTGAGTGAATTGGAGAATTTCAGATTTTTGCTGAAATTGTGACCCCGGGGCTTAGAAATTTTTTTTTTCACAGGTTAAGTTGTCGAGGGCTGATTTCATGTCCTATGATAAAAAGCCTTCTGTTTCCACCGCCAAACCTTTCAGGCGAGAATTTGCAACAGTTTAGCACCATCTTTGAGTGAAATGGAGAATTTCAGATTTTTGCTGAAGTTGTGACCCCGGGGCTTAGAAATTTTTTTTTTCACAGGTTAAGTTGTCGAGGGTTGATTTCTTGGCCTATGATAAAAAGCCTTCTGTTTCCACCCCCAAACCTTTCAGGGGAGAATTTACAACAGTTTAGCACCATTTTTGAGTGAATTGGAGAATTTCAGATTTTTGCTGAAATTGTGACCCCGGGGCTTAGAAATTCTTTTTTTCACAGGTTAAGTTGTCCAGGGCTGATTTCATGTCCTATGATAAAAAGCCTTCTGTTTCCACCGCCAAACCTTTCAGGGGAGTATTTGCAACACGTTGGCACCACCTTTGAGTGAATTGGAGAATTTCAGATTTTTGCTGAAATTGTGACCCCGGGGCTTAGAAATGTTTTTTTTCACAGGTTAAGTTGTCGAGGGCTGATTTCATGTCCTATGATAAAAAGCCTTCTGTTTCCACCCCCAAACCTTTCAGGGGAGTATTTGCAACACGTTGGCACCATCTTTGAGTGAATTGGAGAATTTCAGATTTTTGCTGAAGTTGTGACCCCGGGGCTTAGAATTTTTTTTTTCCACAGGTTAAGTTGTTGAAGGCTGATTTCATGTCCTATGATAAAAAGCCTTCTGTTTCCACCGCCAAACCTTTCAGGGGAGTACTTGCAAAACTTTGGCACCATCTTTGAGTGAATAGGAGAATTTCAGATTTTTGCTGAAGTTGTGACCCCGGGGCTTAGAATTTTTTTTTTTCACAGGTTAAGTTGTCGAGGGTTGATTTCTTGGCCTATGATAAAAAGCCTTCTGTTTCCACCGCCAAACCTTTCAGGGGAGAATTTGCAACAGTTTAGCACCATCTTTGAGTGAATTGGAGAATTTCAGATTTTTGCTGAAGTTGTGACCCCGGGGCTTAGAAATATTTTTTTTCACAGGTTAAGTTGTCGAGGGTTGATTTCTTGGCCTATGATAAAAAGCCTTCTGTTTCCACCGCCAAACCTTTCAGGGGAGTATTTGCAACACGTTGGCACCATCTTTGAGTGAATTGGAGAATTTCAGATTTTTGCTGAAATTGTGACCCCGGGGCTTAGAAATTTTTTTTTTCACAGGTTAAGTTGTCGAGGGCTGATTTCATGTCCTATGATAAAAAGCCTTCTGTTTCCACCGCCAAACCTTTCAGGGGAGTATTTGCAACACGTTGGCACCATCTTTGAGTGAATTGGAGAATTTCAGATTTTTGCTGAAGTTGTGACCCCGGGGCTTAGAAATTTTTTTTTTCACAGGTTAAGTTGTTGAAGGCTGATTTCATGTCCTATGATAAAAAGCCTTCTGTTTCCACCGCCAAACCTTTCAGGGGAGTATTTGCAAAACTTTGGCACCATCTTTGAGTGAATTGGAGAATTTCAGATTTTTGCTGAAGTTGTGACCCCGGGGCTTAGAAATTTTTTTTTTCACAGGTTAAGTTGTCGAGGGTTGATTTCTTGGCCTATGATAAAAAGCCTTCTGTTTCCACCGCCAAACCTTTCAGGCGAGAATTTGCAACAGTTTAGCACCATCTTTGAGTGAAATAGAGAATTTCAGATTTTTGCTGAAGTTGTGACCCCGGGGCTTAGAATTTTTTTTTTTCACAGGTTAAGTTGTCGAGGGCTGATTTCATGTCCTATGATAAAAAGCCTTCTGTTTCCACCGCCAAACCTTTCAGCGGAGTATTTGCAAAACTTTGGCACCATCTTTGAGTGAATAGGAGAATTTCAGATTTTTGCTGAAGTTGTGACCCCGGGGCTTAGAATTTTTTTTTTTCACAGGTTAAGTTGTCGAGGGCTGATTTCATGTCCTATGATAAAAAGCCTTCTGTTTCCACAGCCAAACCTTTCAGGGGAGTATTTGCAACACGTTGGCACCACCTTTGAGTGAATTGGAGAATTTCAGATTTTTGCTGAAATTGTGACCCCGTGGCTTAGAAATGTTTTTTTTCACAGGTTAAGTTGTCGAGGGCTGATTTCATGTCCTATGATAAAAAGCCTTCTGTTTCCACCGCCAAACTTTTCAGGGGAGTATTTGCAAAACTTTGGCACCATCTTTGAGTGAATTGGAGAATTTCAGATTTTTGCTGAAGTTGTGACCCCGGGGCTTAGAAAATTTTTTTTTCACACGTTACGTCTTCGAAGGCTGATTTCATGTCCTATGATAAAAAGCCTTCTGTTTCCACCGCCAAACCTTTCAGGGGAGTATTTGCAACACGTTGGCACCATCTTTGAGTGAATTGGAGAATTTCAGATTTTTGCTGAAATTGTGACCCCGGGGCTTAGAAATTTTTTTTTTCACAGGTTAAGTTGTCGAGGGTTGATTTCTTGGCCTACGATAAAAAGCCTTCTGTTTCCACCGCCAAACCTTTCAGGGGATTAGTTACAACAGTTTAGCACCATTTTTGAGTGAATTGGAGAATTTCAGATTTTTGCTGAAATTGTGACCCCGGGGCTTAGAAATTTTTTTTTTCACAGGTTAAGTTGTCGAGGGCTGATTTCATGTCCTATGATAAAAAGCCTTCTGTTTCCACCGCCAAACCTTTCAGGGGATTATTTGCAACACGTTGGCACCATCTTTGAGTGAATTGGAGAATTTCAGATTTTTGCTGAAATTGTGACCCCGGGGCTTAGAAATTTTTTTTTTTAACAGGTTAAATTGTCGAGGGCTGATTTCATGTCCTATGATAAAAAGCCTTCTGTTTCCACCGCCAAACCTTTCCGGGAAGAATTTGCAACACGTTGGCACCATCTTTGAGTGAATTGGAGAATTTCAGATTTTTGCTGAAGTTGTGACCCCAGGGCTTAGAAAATTTTTTTTTCACAGGTTAAGTTGTTGAGGGCTGATTTCATGTCCTATGATAAAAAGCCTTCTGTTTCCACCGCCAAACCTTTCAGGGGAGTATTTGCAAAACTTTGGCACCATCTTTGAGTGAATTGGAGAATTTCAGATTTTTGCTGAAGTTGTGACCCCGGGGCTTAGAAATTTTTTTTTTCACACGTTACGTCTTCGAAGGCTGATTTCATGTCCTATGATAAAAAGCCTTCTGTTTCCACCGCCAAACCTTTCAGGGGAGTATTTGCAACACGTTGGCACCATCTTTGAGTGAATTGGAGAATTTCAGATTTTTGCTGAAATTGTGACCCCGGGGCTTAGAAATTTTTTTTTTCACAGGTTAAGTTGTCGAGGGCTGATTTCATGTCCTATGATAAAAAGCCTTCTGTTTCCACCCCCAAACCTTTCAGGGGAGAATTTACAACAGTTTAGCACCATTTTTGAGTGAATTGGAGAATTTCAGATTTTTGCTGAAATTGTGACCCCGTGGCTTAGAAATTTTTTTTTTCAGAGGTTAAGTTGTCGAGGGCTGATTTCATGTCCTATGATAAAAAGCCTTCTGTTTCCACCGCCAAACCTTTCAGGGGAGTATTTGCAACACGTTGGCACCATCTTTGAGTGAATTGGAGAATTTCAGATTTTTGCTGAAATTGTGACCCCGGGGCTTAGAAATTTTTTTTTTTAACAGGTTAAATTGTCGAGGGCTGATTTCATGTCCTATGATAAAAAGCCTTCTGTTTCCACCGCCAAACCTTTCCGGGAAGAATTTGCAACACGTTGGCACCATCTTTGAGTGAATTGGAGAATTTCAGATTTTTGCTGAAGTTGTGACCCCAGGGCTTAGAAAATTTTTTTTTCACAGGTTAAGTTGTTGAGGGCTGATTTCATGTCCTATGATAAAAAGGCTTCTGTTTCCACCGCCAAACCTTTCAGGGGAGTATTTGCAAAACTTTGGCACCATCTTTGAGTGAATTGGAGAATTTCAGATTTTTGCTGAAGTTGTGACCCCGGGGCTTAGAAATTTTTTTTTTCACACGTTACGTCTTCGAAGGCTGATTTCATGTCCTATGATAAAAAGCCTTCTGTTTCCACCGCCAAACCTTTCAGGGGAGTATTTGCAACACGTTGGCACCATCTTTGAGTGAATTGGAGAATTTCAGATTTTTGCTGAAATTGTGACCCCGGGGCTTAGAAATTTTTTTTTTCACAGGTTAAGTTGTCGAGGGCTGATTTCATGTCCTATGATAAAAAGCCTTCTGTTTCCACCCCCAAACCTTTCAGGGGAGAATTTACAACAGTTTAGCACCATTTTTGAGTGAATTGGAGAATTTCAGATTTTTGCTGAAATTGTGACCCCGGGGCTTAGAATTTTTTTTTTTCAGAGGTTAAGTTGTCGAGGGCTGATTTCATGTCCTATGATAAAAAGCCTTCTGTTTCCACCGCCAAACCTTTCAGGGGAGTATTTGCAACACGTTGGCACCACCTTTGAGTGAATTGGAGAATTTCAAATTTTTGCTGAAATTGTGACCCCGGGGCTTAGAAATGTTTTTTTTCACAGGTTAAGTTGTCGAGGGCTGATTTCATGTCCTATGATAAAAAGCCTTCTGTTTCCACCGCCAAACCTTTCAGGGGAGTATTTGCAACACGTTGGCACCATCTTTGAGTGAATTGGAGAATTTCAGATTTTTGCTGAAATTGTGACCCCGGGGCTTAGAAATTTTTTTTTTCACAGGTTAAGTTGTCGAGGGTTGATTTCTTGGCCTATAATAAAAAGCCTTCTGTTTCCACCGCCAAATCTTTCAGGGGAGTATTTGCAAAACTTTGGCACCATCTTTGAGTGAATTGGAGAATTTCAGATTTTTGATGAAATTGTGACCCCGGGGCTTAGAATTTTTTTTTTTCACAGGTTAAGTTGTCGAGGGCTGATTTCATGTCCTATGAAAAAAAGCCTTCTGTTTCCACCGCCAAACCTTTCAGCGGAGTATTTGCAACACGTTGGCACCATCTTTGAGTGAATTGGAGAATTTCAGATTTTTGCTGAAGTTGTGACCCCGGGGCTTAGAAATTTTTTTTTTCACACGTTACGTCTTCGAAGGCTGATTTCATGTCCCATGATAAAAAGCCTTCTGTTTCCACCGCCAAACCTTTCAGGGGAGAATTTGCAAAACTTTGGCACCATCTTTGAGTGAATAGGAGAATTTCAGATTTTTGCTGAAGTTGTGACCCCGTGGCTTAGAATTTTTTTTTTTCACAGGTTAAGTTGTCGAGGGTTGATTTATTGGCCTATGATAAAAAGCCTTCTGTTTCCACCGCCAAACCTTTCAGGGGAGAATTTGCAACAGTTTAGCACCATCTTTGAGTGAATTGGAGAATTTCAGATTTTTGCTGAAGTTGTGACCCCGCGGCTTAGAAATATTTTTTTTCACAGGTTAAGTTGTGGAGGGTTGATTTCTTGGCCTATGATAAAAAGCCTTCTGTTTCCACCGCCCAACCTTTCAGGGGAGTATTTGCAACACGTTGGCACCATCTTTGAGTGAATTGGAGAATTTCAGATTTTTGCTGAAATTGTGACCCCGGGGCTTAGAATTTTTTTTTTTCACAGGTTAAGTTGTCGAGGGCTGATTTCATGTCCTATGAAAAAAAGCCTTCTGTTTCCACCGCCAAACCTTTCAGCGGAGTATTTGCAACACGTTGGCACCATCTTTGAGTGAATTGGAGAATTTCAGATTTTTGCTGAAGTTGTGACCCCGGGGCTTAGAAATTTTTTTTCCACAGGTTAAGTTGTTGAAGGCTAATTTCATGTCCTATGATAAAAAGCCTTCTGTTTCCACCGCCAAACCTTTCAGGGGAGTATTTGCAAAACTTTGGCACCATCTTTGAGTGAATTGGAGAATTTCTGATTTTTGCTGAAGTTGTGACCCCGGGGCTTAGAAATTTTTTTTTTCACAGGTTAAGTTTTCGAGGGTTGATTTCTTGGCCTATGATAAAAAGCCTTCTGTTTCCACCGCCAAACCTTTCAGGGGAGTATTTGCAACACGTTGGCACCATCTTTGAGTGATTTGGAGAATTTCAGATTTTTGCTGAAATTGTGACCCCGGGGCTTAGAAATTTTTTTTTTCACAGGTTAAGTTGTCGAGGGTTGATATCTTGGCCTACGATAAAAAGCCTTCTGTTTCCACCGCCAAACCTTTCAGGGGATTATTTACAACAGTTTAGCACCATTTTTGAGTGAATTGGAGAATTTCAGATTTTTGCTGAAATTGTGACCCCGGGGCTTAGAAATTTTTTTTCCCACAGGTTAAGTTGTCGAGGGCTGATTTCATGTCCTATGATAAAAAGCCTTCTGTTTCCACCGCCAAACCTTTCAGGGGAGTATTGGCAACACGTTGGCACCATCTTTGAGTGAATTGGAGAATTTCAGATTTTTGCTGAAATTGTGACCCCGGGGCTTAGAAAATTTTTTTTTTAACAGGTTAAATTGTCGAGGGCTGATTTCATGTCCTATGATAAAAAGCCTTCTGTTTCCACCGCCAAACCTTTCCGGGAAGAATTTGCAACACGTTGGCACCATCTTTGAGTGAATTGGAGAATTTCAGATTTTTGCTGAAGTTGTGACCCCAGGGCTTAGAAATTTTTTTTTTCACAGGTTAAGTTGTTGAGGGCTGATTTCATGTCCTATGATAAAAAGGCTTCTGTTTCCACCGCCAAACCTTTCAGGGGAGTATTTGCAAAACTTTGGCACCATCTTTGAGTGAATTGGAGAATTTCAGATTTTTGCTGAAGTTGTGACCCCGGGGCTTAGAAATTTTTTTTTTCACACGTTACGTCTTCGAAGGCTGATTTCATGTCCTATGATAAAAAGCCTTCTGTTTCCACCGCCAAACCTTTCAGGGGAGTATTTGCAACACGTTGGCACCATCTTTGAGTGAATTGGAGAATTTCAGATTTTTGCTGAAATTGTGACCCCGGGGCTTAGAAATTTTTTTTTTCACAGGTTAAGTTGTCGAGGGCTGATTTCATGTCCTATGATAAAAAGCCTTCTGTTTCCACCGCCAAACCGTTCAGGCGAGAATTTGCAACAGTTTAGCACCATCTTTGAGTGAAATGGAGAATTTCAGATTTTTGCTGAAGTTGTGACCCCGGGGCTTAGAAATTTTTTTTTTCAGAGGTTAAGTTGTCGAGGGTTGATTTCTTGGCCTATGATAAAAAGCCTTCTGTTTCCACCCCCAAACCTTTCAGGGGAGAATTTACAACAGTTTAGCACCATTTTTGAGTGAATTGGAGAATTTCAGATTTTTGCTGAAATTGTGACCCCGGGGCTTAGAAATTTTTTTTTTCACAGGTTAAGTTGTCGAGGGCTGATTTCATGTCCTATGATAAAAAGCCTTCTGTTTCCACCGCCAAACCTTTCAGGGGAGTATTTGCAACACGTTGGCACCACCTTTGATTGAATTGGAGAATTTCAGATTTTTGCTGAAATTGTGACCCCGGGGCTTAGAAATGTTTTTTTTCACAGGTTAAGTTGTCGAGGGCTGATTTCATGTCCTATGATAAAAAGCCTTCTGTTTCCACCGCCAAACCTTTCAGGGGAGTATTTGCAACACGTTGGCACCATCTTTGAGTGAATTGGAGAATTTCAGATTTTTGCTGAAATTGTGACCCCGGGGCTTAGAAATTTTTTTTTTCACAGGTTAAGTTGTCGAGGGTTGATTTCTTGGCCTATAATAAAAAGCCTTCTGTTTCCACCGCCAAATCATTCAGGGGAGTATTTGCAAAACTTTGGCACCATCTTTGAGTGAATTGGAGAATTTCAGATTTTTGATGAAATTGTGACCCCGGGGCTTAGAATTTTTTTTTTTTCACAGGTTAAGTTGTCGAGGGCTGATTTCATGTCCTATGATAAAAAGCCTTCTGTTTCCACCGCCAAACCTTTCAGGGGAGTATTTGCAAAACTTTGGCACCATCTTTGAGTGAATTGGAGAATTTCAGATTTTTGCTGAAGTTGTGACCCCGGGGCTTAGAAATATTTTTTTTAACATGTTACGTCTTCGAAGGCTGATTTCATGTCCCATGATAAAAAGCCTTCTGTTTCCACCGCCAAACCTTTCAGGGGAGAATTTGCAACACGTTGGCACCATCTTTGAGTGAATTGGAGAATTTCAGATTTTTGCTGAAATTGTGACACCGGGGCTTAGAATTTTTTTTTTTCACAGGTTAAGTTGTCGAGGGCTGATTTCATGTCCTATGATAAAAAGCCTTCTGTTTCCACCGCCAAACCTTTCAGGGGAGTATTTGCAACACGTTGGCACCATCTTTGAGTGAATTGGAGAATTTCAGATTTTTGCTGAAATTGTGACCCCGGGGCTTAGAAATTTTTTTTTTCACAGGTTAAGTTGTCGAGGGTTGATTTCTTGGCCTACGATAAAAAGCCTTCTGTTTCCACCGCCAAACCTTTCAGGGGATTATTTACAGCAGTTTAGCACCATTTTTGAGTGAATTGGAGAATTTCAGATTTTTGCTGAAATTGTGACCCCGGGGCTTAGAAATTTTTTTTTTCACAGGTTAAGTTGTCGAGGGCTGATTTCATGTCCTATGATAAAAAGCCTTCTGTTTCCACCGCCAAACCTTTCCGGGAAGAATTTGCAACACGTTGGCACCATCTTTGAGTGAATTGGAGAATTTCAGATTTTTGCTGAAGTTGTTACCCCAGGGCTTAGAAAAAAATTTTTTCACAGGTTAAGTTGTTGAGGGCTGATTTCATGTCCTATGATAAAAAGGCTTCTGTTTCCACCGCCAAACCTTTCAGGGGAGTATTTGCAAAACTTTGGCACCATCTTTGAGTGAATTGGAGAATTTCAGATTTTTGCTGAAGTTGTGACCCCGGGGCTTAGAAATTTTTTTTCCACAGGTTAAGTTGTCCAGGGTTGATTTCTTGGCCTATGATAAAATGCCTGCTGTTTCCACCGCCAAACCTTTCAGGGGAGAATTTACAACAGTTTAGCACCATTTTTGAGTGAATTGGAGAATTTCAGATTTTTGCTGAATTGTGACCCCGGGGCTTAGAAATTTTTTTTTTCACAGGTTAAGTTGTCGAGGGTTGATTTCTTGGCCTATGATAAAAAGCCTTCTGTTTCCACCGCCAAACCTTTCAGGGGAGTATTTGCAACACGTTGGCACCATCTTTGAGTGAATTGGAGAATTTCAGATTTTTGCTGAAATTGTGACCCCGGGGCTTAGAATTTTTTTTTTCCACAGGTTAAGTTTTCGAGGGCTGATTTCATGTCCTATGATAAAAAGCCTTCTGTTTCCACCGCCAAACCTTTCACGGGAGTATTTGCAACACGTTGGCACCATCTTTGAGTGATTTGGAGAATTTCAGATTTTTGCTGAAATTGTGACCCCGGGGCTTAGAAATTTTTTTTTTCACAGGTTAAGTTGTCGAGGGTTGATTTCTTGGCCTACGATAAAAAGCCTTCTGTTTCCACCGCCAAACCTTTCAGGGGATTAGTTACAACAGTTTAGCACCATTTTTGAGTGAATTGGAGAATTTCAGATTTTTGCTGAAATTGTGACCCCGGGGCTTAGAAATTTTTTTTTTCACAGGTTAAGTTGTCGAGGGCTGATTTCATGTCCTATGATAAAAAGCCTTCTGTTTCCACCGCCAAACCTTTCAGGGGAGTATTTGCAACACGTTGGCACCATCTTTGAGTGAATTGGAGAATTTCAGATTTTTGCTGAAATTGTGACCCCGGGGCTTAGAAATTTTTTTTTTCACAGGTTAAGTTGTCGAGGGCTGATTTCATGTCCTATGATAAAAAGCCTTCTGTTTCCACCGCCAAACCTTTCAGGGGAGTATTTGCAACACGTTGGCACCATCTTTGAGTGAATTGGAGAATTTCAGATTTTTGCTGAAATTGTGACCCCGGGGCTTAGAAATTTTTTTTTTTAACAGGTTAAATTGTCGAGGGCTGATTTCATGTCCTATGATAAAAAGCCTTCTGTTTCCACCGCCAAACCTTTCCGGGAAGAATTTGCAACACGTTGGCACCATCTTTGAGTGAATTGGAGAATTTCAGATTTTTGCTGAAGTTGTGACCCCAGGGCTTAGAAAATTTTTTTTTCACAGGTTAAGTTGTTGAGGGCTGATTTCATGTCCTATGATAAAAAGGCTTCTGTTTCCACCACCAAACCTTTCAGGGGAGTATTTGCAAAACTTTGGCACCATCTTTGAGTGAATTGGAGAATTTCAGATTTTTGCTGAAGTTGTGACCCCGGGGCTTAGAAATTTTTTTTTTTCACACGTTACGTCTTCGAAGGCTGATTTCATGTCCTATGATAAAAAGCCTTCTGTTTCCACCGCCAAACCTTTCAGGGGAGTATTTGCAACACGTTGGCACCATCTTTGAGTGAATTGGAGAATTTCAGATTTTTGCTGAAATTGTGACCCCGGGGCTTAGAAATTTTTTTTTTCCACAGGTTAAGTTGTCGAGGGCTGATTTCATGTCCTATGATAAAAAGCCTTCTGTTTCCACCCCCAAACCTTTCAGGGGAGAATTTACAACCGTTTAGCACCATTTTTGAGTGAATTGGAGAATTTCAGATTTTTGCTGAAATTGTGACCCCGGGGCTTAGAAATTTTTTTTTTTCAGAGGTTAAGTTGTCGAGGGCTGATTTCATGTCCTATGATAAAAAGCCTTCTGTTTCCACCGCCAAACCTTTCAGGGGAGTATTTGCAACACGTTGGCA
The DNA here is from genome assembly GCF_964188305.1 of Podarcis bocagei. NCBI lineage: Eukaryota > Metazoa > Chordata > Lepidosauria > Squamata > Lacertidae > Podarcis > Podarcis bocagei. The sequence continues at coordinate 135,497 of NW_027670325.1, forward strand.
CCACCTTTGAGTGAATTGGAGAATTTCAAATTTTTGCTGAAATTGTGACCCCGGGGCTTAGAAATGTTTTTTTTCACAGGTTAAGTTGTCGAGGGCTGATTTCATGTCCTATGATAAAAAGCCTTCTGTTTCCACCGCCAAACCTTTCAGGGGAGTATTTGCAACACGTTGGCACCATCTTTGAGTGAATCGGAGAATTTCAGATTTTTGCTGAAATTGTGACCCCGGGGCTTAGAAATTTTTTTTTTCACAGGTTAAGTTGTCGAGGGTTGATTTCTTGGCCTATAATAAAAAGCCTTCTGTTTCCACCGCCAAATCTTTCAGGGGAGTATTTGCAAAACTTTGGCACCATCTTTGAGTGAATTGGAGAATTTCAGATTTTTGATGAAATTGTGACCCCGGGGCTTAGAATATTTTTTTTTCACAGGTTAAGTTGTCGAGGGCTGATTTCATGTCCTATGAAAAAAAGCCTTCTGTTTCCACCGCCAAACCTTTCAGGGGAGTATTTGCAACACGTTGGCACCATCTTTGAGTGAATTGGAGAATTTCAGATTTTTGCTGAAGTTGTGACCCCGGGGCTTAGAAATTTTTTTTTTCACACGTTACGTCTTCGAAGGCTGATTTCATGTCCCATGATAAAAAGCCTTCTGTTTCCACCGCCAAACCTTTCAGGGGAGAATTTGCAAAACTTTGGCACCATCTTTGAGTGAATAGGAGAATTTCAGATTTTTGCTGAAGTTGTGACCCCGTGGCTTAGAATTTTTTTTTTTCACAGGTTAAGTTGTCGAGGGTTGATTTATTGGCCTATGATAAAAAGCCTTCTGTTTCCACCGCCAAACCTTTCAGGGGAGAATTTGCAACAGTTTAGCACCATCTTTGAGTGAATTGGAGAATTTCAGATTTTTGCTGAAGTTGTGACCCCGGGGCTTAGAAATATTTTTTTTCACAGGTTAAGTTGTGGAGGGTTGATTTCTTGGCCTATGATAAAAAGCCTTCTGTTTCCACCGCCCAACCTTTCAGGGGAGTATTTGCAACACGTTGGCACCATCTTTGAGTGAATTGGAGAATTTCAGATTTTTGCTGAAATTGTGACCCCGGGGCTTAGAAATTTTTTTTTTCACAGGTTAAGTTGTCGAGAGCTGATTTCATGTCCTATGATAAAAAGCCTTCTGTTTCCACCGCCAAACCTTTCAGGGGAGTATTTGCAACACGTTGGCACCATCTTTGAGTGAATTGGAGAATTTCAGATTTTTGCTGAAGTTGTGACCCCGGGGCTTAGAAATTTTTTTTCCACAGGTTAAGTTGTTGAAGGCTAATTTCATGTCCTATGATAAAAAGCCTTCTGTTTCCACCGCCAAACCTTTCAGGGGAGTATTTGCAAAACTTTGGCACCATCTTTGAGTGAATTGGAGAATTTCTTATTTTTGCTGAAGTTGTGACCCCGGGGCTTAGAAATTTTTTTTTTCACAGGTTAAGTTGTCGAGGGTTGATTTCTTGGCCTATGATAAAATGCCTGCTGTTTCCACCGCCAAACCTTTCAGGGGAGAATTTACAACAGTTTAGCACCATTTTTGAGTGAATTGGAGAATTTCAGATTTTTGCTGAAGTTGTGACCCCGGGGCTTAGAAATTTTTTTTTTCACAGGTTAAGTTGTCGAGGGTTGATTTCTTGGCCTATGATAAAAAGCCTTCTGTTTCCACCGCCAAACCTTTCAGGGGAGTATTTGCAACACGTTGGCACCATCTTTGAGTGAATTGGAGAATTTCAGATTTTTGCTGAAATTGTGACCCCGGGGCTTAGAATTTTTTTTTTTCACAGTTTAAGTTTTCGAGGGCTGATTTCATGTCCTATGATAAAAAGCCTTCTGTTTCCACCGCCAAACCTTTCAGGGGAGTATTTGCAACACGTTGGCACCATCTTTGAGTGATTTGGAGAATTTCAGATTTTTGCTGAAATTGTGACCCCGTGGCTTAGAAATTTTTTTTTTCACAGGTTAAGTTGTCGAGGGTTGATTTCTTGGCCTACGATAAAAAGCCTTCTGTTTCCACCGCCAAACCTTTCAGGGGATTATTTACAACAGTTTAGCACCATTTTTGAGTGAATTGGAGAATTTCAGATTTTTGCTGAAATTGTGACCCCGGGGCTTAGAAATTTTTTTTCCCACAGGTTAAGTTGTCGAGGGCTGATTTCATGTCCTATGATAAAAAGCCTTCTGTTTCCACCGCCAAACCTTTCAGGGGAGTATTTGCAACACGTTGGCACCATCTTTGAGTGAATTGGAGAATTTCAGATTTTTGCTGAAATTGTGACCCCGGGGCTTAGAAAATTTTTTTTTTAACAGGTTAAATTGTCGAGGGCTGATTTCATGTCCTATGATAAAAAGCCTTCTGTTTCCACCGCCAAACCTTTCCGGGAAGAATTTGCAACACGTTGGCACCATCTTTGAGTGAATTGGAGAATTTCAGATTTTTGCTGAAGTTGTGACCCCAGGGCTTAGAAAATTTTTTTTTCACAGGTTAAGTTGTTGAGGGCTGATTTCATGTCCTATGATAAAAAGGCTTCTGTTTCCACCGCCAAACCTTTCAGGGGAGTATTTGCAAAACTTTGGCACCATCTTTGAGTGAATTGGAGAATTTCAGATTTTTGCTGAAGTTGTGACCCCGGGGCTTAGAAATTTTTTTTTTCACACGTTACGTCTTCGAAGGCTGATTTCATGTCCTATGATAAAAAGCCTTCTGTTTCCACCGCCAAACCTTTCAGGGGAGTATTTGCAACACGTTGGCACCATCTTTGAGTGAATTGGAGAATTTCAGATTTTTGCTGAAATTGTGACCCCGGGGCTTAGAATTTTTTTTTTCCACAGGTTAAGTTGTCGAGGGCTGATTTCATGTCCTATGATAAAAAGCCTTCTGCTTCCACCGCCAAACCGTTCAGGCGAGAATTTGCAACAGTTTAGCACCATCTTTGAGTGAATTGGAGAATTTCAGATTTTTGCTGAAGTTGTGACCCCGGGGCTTAGAAATTTTTTTTTTCAGAGGTTAAGTTGTCGAGGGTTGATTTCTTGGCCTATGATAAAAAGCCTTCTGTTTCCACCCCCAAACCTTTCAGGGGAGAATTTACAACAGTTTAGCACCATTTTTGAGTGAATTGGAGAATTTCAGATTTTTGCTGAAATTGTGACCCCGGGGCTTAGAAATTTTTTTTTTCACAGGTTAAGTTGTCGAGGGCTGATTTCATGTCCTATGATAAAAAGCCTTCTGTTTCCACCGCCAAACCTTTCAGGGGAGTATTTGCAACACGTTGGCACCACCTTTGAGTGAATTGGAGAATTTCAGATTTTTGCTGAAATTGTGACCCCGGGGCTTAGAAATTTTTTTTTTCACAGGTTAAGTTGTCGAGGGTTGATTTCTTGGCCTATAATAAAAAGCCTTCTGTTTCCACCGCCAAATCTTTCAGGGGAGCATTTGCAAAACTTTGGCACCATCTTTGAGTGAATTGGAGAATTTCAGATTTTTGATGAAATTGTGACCCCGGGGCTTAGAATTTTTTTTTTTCACAGGTTAAGTTGTCGAGGGCTGATTTCATGTCCTATGAAAAAAAGCCTTCTGTTTCCACCGCCAAACCTTTCAGGGGAGTATTTGCAACACGTTGGCACCATCTTTGAGTGAATTGGAGAATTTCAGATTTTTGCTGAAGTTGTGACCCCGGGGCTTAGAAATTTTTTTTTTCACAGGTTAAGTTGTCGAGGGTTGATTTCTTGGCCTATGATAAAAAGCCTTCTGTTTCCACCGCCAAACCTTTCAGCGGAGTATTTGCAAAACTTTGGCACCATCTTTGAGTGAATAGGAGAATTTCAGATTTTTGCTGAAGTTGTGACCCCGGGGCTTAGAATTTTTTTTTTTCACAGGTTAAGTTGTCGAGGGTTGATTTCTTGGCCTATGATAAAAAGCCTTCTGTTTCCACCGCCAAACCTTTCAGGGGAGAATTTGCAACAGTTTAGCACCATCTTTGAGTGAATTGGAGAATTTCAGATTTTTGCTGAAGTTGTGACCCCGGGGCTTAGAAATATTTTTTTTCACAGGTTAAGTTGTGGAGGGTTGATTTCTTGGCCTATGATAAAAAGCCTTCTGTTTCCACCGCCCAACCTTTCAGGGGAGTATTTGCAACACGTTGGCACCATCTTTGAGTGAATTGGAGAATTTCAGATTTTTGCTGAAATTGTGACCCCGGGGCTTAGAATTTTTTTTTTTCACAGGTTAAGTTGTCGAGGGCTGATTTCATGTCCTATGATAAAAAGCCTTCTGTTTCCACCGCCAAACCTTTCAGGGGAGTATTTGCAACACGTTGGCACCATCTTTGAGTGAATTGGAGAATTTCAGATTTTTGCTGAAGTTGTGACCCCGGAGCTTAGAAATTTTTTTTCCACAGGTTAAGTTGTTGAAGGCTAATTTCATGTCCTATGATAAAAAGCCTTCTGTTTCCACCGCCAAACCTTTCAGGGGAGTATTTGCAAAACTTTGGCACCATCTTTGAGTGAATTGGAGAATTTCAGATTTTTGCTGAAGTTGTGACCCCGGGGCTTAGAAATTTTTTTTTTCACAGGTTAAGTTGTCGAGGGTTGATTTCTTGGCCTATGATAAAAAGCCTTCTGTTTCCACCGCCAAACTTTTCAGGGGAGAATTTGCAACAGTTTAGCACCATCTTTGAGTGAATTGGAGAATTTCAGATTTTTGCTGAAGTTGTGACCCCGGGGCTTAGAAATATTTTTTTTCACAGGTTAAGTTGTGGAGGGTTGATTTCTTGGCCTATGATAAAAAGCCTTCTGTTTCCACCGCCAAACTTTTCAGGGGAGAATTTGCAACAGTTTAGCACCATCTTTGAGTGAATTGGAGAATTTCAGATTTTTGCTGAAGTTGTGACCCCGGGGCTTAGAAATATTTTTTTTCACAGGTTAAGTTGTGGAGGGTTGATTTCTTGGCCTATGATAAAAAGCCTTCTGTTTCCACCGCCCAACCTTTCAGGGGAGTATTTGCAACACGTTGGCACCATCTTTGAGTGAATTGGAGAATTTCAGATTTTTGCTGAAATTGTGACCCCGGGGCTTAGAATTTTTTTTTTCACAGGTTAAGTTGTCGAGGGCTGATTTCATGTCCTATGATAAAAAGCCTTCTGTTTCCACCGCCAAACCTTTCAGGGGAGTATTTGCAACACGTTGGCACCATCTTTGAGTGAATTGGAGAATTTCAGATTTTTGCTGAAGTTGTGACCCCGGGGCTTAGAAATTTTTTTTCCACAGGTTAAGTTGTTGAAGGCTAATTTCATGTCCTATGATAAAAAGCCTTCTGTTTCCACCGCCAAACCTTTCAGGGGAGTATTTGCAACACGTTGGCACCATCTTTGAGTGAATTGGAGAATTTCAGATTTTTGCTGAAGTTGTGACCCCGGGGCTTAGAAATTTTTTTTTTCACAGGTTAAGTTGTCGAGGGTTGATTTCTTGGCCTATGATAAAAAGCCTTCTGTTTCCACCGCCAGACCTTTCAGGCGAGAATTTGCAACAGTTTAGCACCATCTTTGAGTGAAATGGAGAATTTCAGATTTTTGCTGAAGTTGTGACCCCGGGGCTTAGAAATTTTTTTTTTCACAGGTTAAGTTGTCGAGGGTTGATTTCTTGGCCTATGATAAAAAGCCTTCTGTTTCCACCCCCAAACCTTTCAGGGGACAATTTACAACAGTTTAGCAACATTTTTGAGTGAATTGGAGAATTTCAGATTTTTGCTGAAATTGTGACCCCGGGGCTTAGAAATTTTTTTTTTCACAGGTTAAGTTGTCGAGGGCTGATTTCATGTCCTATGATAAAAAGCCTTCTGTTTCCACCGCCAAACCTTTCAGGGGAGTATTTGCAACACGTTGGCACCATCTTTGAGTGCATTGGAGAATTTCAGATTTTTGCTGAAGTTGTGACCCCGGGGCTTAGAAATTTTTTTTCCACAGGTTAAGTTGTTGAAGGCTAATTTCATGTCCTATGATAAAAAGCCTTCTGTTTCCACCGCCAAACCTTTCAGGGGAGTATTTGCAAAACTTTGGCACCATCTTTGAGTGAATTGGAGAATTTCAGATTTTTGCTGAAGTTGTGACCCCGGGGCTTAGAAATTTTTTTTTTCACAGGTTAAGTTGTCGAGGGTTGATTTCTTGGCCTATGATAAAAAGCCTTCTGTTTCCACCGCCAAACCTTTCAGGGGAGAATTTGCAACAGTTTAGCACCATCTTTGAGTGAATTGGAGAATTTCAGATTTTTGCTGAAGTTGTGACCCCGGGGCTTAGAAATATTTTTTTTCACAGGTTAAGTTGTGGAGGGTTGATTTCTTGGCCTATGATAAAAAGCCTTCTGTTTCCACCGCCCAACCTTTCAGGGGAGTATTTGCAACACGTTGGCACCATCTTTGAGTGAATTGGAGAATTTCAGATTTTTGCTGAAATTGTGACCCCGGGGCTTAGAATTTTTTTTTTTCACAGGTTAAGTTGTCGAGGGCTGATTTCATGTCCTATGATAAAAAGCCTTCTGTTTCCACCGCCAAACCTTTCAGGGGAGTATTTGCAACACGTTGGCACCATCTTTGAGTGAATTGGAGAATTTCAGATTTTTGCTGAAGTTGTGACCCCGGGGCTTAGAAATTTTTTTTCCACAGGTTAAGTTGTGGAGGGTTGATTTCTTGGCCTATGATAAAAAGCCTTCTGTTTCCACCGCCAAACTTTTCAGGGGAGAATTTGCAACAGTTTAGCACCATCTTTGAGTGAATTGGAGAATTTCAGATTTTTGCTGAAGTTGTGACCCCGGGGCTTAGAAATATTTTTTTTCACAGGTTAAGTTGTGGAGGGTTGATTTCTTGGCCTATGATAAAAAGCCTTCTGTTTCCACCGCCAAACTTTTCAGGGGAGAATTTGCAACAGTTTAGCACCATCTTTGAGTGAATTGGAGAATTTCAGATTTTTGCTGAAGTTGTGACCCCGGGGCTTAGAAATATTTTTTTTCACAGGTTAAGTTGTGGAGGGTTGATTTCTTGGCCTATGATAAAAAGCCTTCTGTTTCCACCGCCAAACTTTTCAGGGGAGAATTTGCAACAGTTTAGCACCATCTTTGAGTGAATTGGAGAATTTCAGATTTTTGCTGAAGTTGTGACCCCGGGGCTTAGAAATATTTTTTTTCACAGGTTAAGTTGTGGAGGGTTGATTTCTTGGCCTATGATAAAAAGCCTTCTGTTTCCACCGCCCAACCTTTCAGGGGAGTATTTGCAACACGTTGGCACCATCTTTGAGTGAATTGGAGAATTTCAGATTTTTGCTGAAATTGTGACCCCGGGGCTTAGAATTTTTTTTTTCACAGGTTAAGTTGTCGAGGGCTGATTTCATGTCCTATGATAAAAAGCCTTCTGTTTCCACCGCCAAACCTTTCAGGGGAGTATTTGCAACACGTTGGCACCATCTTTGAGTGAATTGGAGAATTTCAGATTTTTGCTGAAGTTGTGACCCCGGGGCTTAGAAATTTTTTTTCCACAGGTTAAGTTGTTGAAGGCTAATTTCATGTCCTATGATAAAAAGCCTTCTGTTTCCACCGCCAAACCTTTCAGGGGAGTATTTGCAACACGTTGGCACCATCTTTGAGTGAATTGGAGAATTTCAGATTTTTGCTGAAGTTGTGACCCCGGGGCTTAGAAATTTTTTTTTTCACAGGTTAAGTTGTCGAGGGTTGATTTCTTGGCCTATGATAAAAAGCCTTCTGTTTCCACCGCCAGACCTTTCAGGCGAGAATTTGCAACAGTTTAGCACCATCTTTGAGTGAAATGGAGAATTTCAGATTTTTGCTGAAGTTGTGACCCCGGGGCTTAGAAATTTTTTTTTTCACAGGTTAAGTTGTCGAGGGTTGATTTCTTGGCCTATGATAAAAAGCCTTCTGTTTCCACCCCCAAACCTTTCAGGGGACAATTTACAACAGTTTAGCAACATTTTTGAGTGAATTGGAGAATTTCAGATTTTTGCTGAAATTGTGACCCCGGGGCTTAGAAATTTTTTTTTTCACAGGTTAAGTTGTCGAGGGCTGATTTCATGTCCTATGATAAAAAGCCTTCTGTTTCCACCGCCAAACCTTTCAGGGGAGTATTTGCAACACGTTGGCACCATCTTTGAGTGCATTGGAGAATTTCAGATTTTTGCTGAAGTTGTGACCCCGGGGCTTAGAAATTTTTTTTCCACAGGTTAAGTTGTTGAAGGCTAATTTCATGTCCTATGATAAAAAGCCTTCTGTTTCCACCGCCAAACCTTTCAGGGGAGTATTTGCAAAACTTTGGCACCATCTTTGAGTGAATTGGAGAATTTCAGATTTTTGCTGAAGTTGTGACCCCGGGGCTTAGAAATTTTTTTTTTCACAGGTTAAGTTGTCGAGGGTTGATTTCTTGGCCTATGATAAAAAGCCTTCTGTTTCCACCGCCAAACCTTTCAGGGGAGAATTTGCAACAGTTTAGCACCATCTTTGAGTGAATTGGAGAATTTCAGATTTTTGCTGAAGTTGTGACCCCGGGGCTTAGAAATATTTTTTTTCACAGGTTAAGTTGTGGAGGGTTGATTTCTTGGCCTATGATAAAAAGCCTTCTGTTTCCACCGCCCAACCTTTCAGGGGAGTATTTGCAACACGTTGGCACCATCTTTGAGTGAATTGGAGAATTTCAGATTTTTGCTGAAATTGTGACCCCGGGGCTTAGAATTTTTTTTTTTCACAGGTTAAGTTGTCGAGGGCTGATTTCATGTCCTATGATAAAAAGCCTTCTGTTTCCACCGCCAAACCTTTCAGGGGAGTATTTGCAACACGTTGGCACCATCTTTGAGTGAATTGGAGAATTTCAGATTTTTGCTGAAGTTGTGACCCCGGGGCTTAGAAATTTTTTTTCCACAGGTTAAGTTGTTGAAGGCTAATTTCATGTCCTATGATAAAAAGCCTTCTGTTTCCACCGCCAAACCTTTCAGGGGAGTATTTGCAACACGTTGGCACCATCTTTGAGTGAATTGGAGAATTTCAGATTTTTGCTGAAGTTGTGACCCCGGGGCTTAGAAATTTTTTTTTTCACAGGTTAAGTTGTCGAGGGTTGATTTCTTGGCCTATGATAAAAAGCCTTCTGTTTCCACTGCCAGACCTTTCAGGCGAGAATTTGCAACAGTTTAGCACCATCTTTGAGTGAAATGGAGAATTTCAGATTTTTGCTGAAGTTGTGACCCCGGGGCTTAGAAATTTTTTTTTTCACAGGTTAAGTTGTCGAGGGTTGATTTCTTGGCCTATGATAAAAAGCCTTCTGTTTCCACCCCCAAACCTTTCAGGGGACAATTTACAACAGTTTAGCAACATTTTTGAGTGAATTGGAGAATTTCAGATTTTTGCTGAAATTGTGACCCCGGGGCTTAGAAATTTTTTTTTTCACAGGTTAAGTTGTCGAGGGCTGATTTCATGTCCTATGATAAAAAGCCTTCTGTTTCCACCGCCAAACCTTTCAGGGGAGTATTTGCAACACGTTGGCACCACCTTTGAGTGAATTGGAGAATTTCAGATTTTTGCTGAAGTTGTGACCCCGGGGCTTAGAAATGTTTTTTTTCACAGGTTAAGTTGTCGAGGGCTGATTTCATGTCCTATGATAAAAAGCCTTCTGTTTCCACCGCCAAACCTTTCAGGGGAGTATTTGCAAAACTTTGGCACCATCTTTGAGTGAATTGGAGAATTTCAGATTTTTGCTGAAGTTGTGACCCCGGGGCTTAGAAAAAAATTTTTTCACACATTACGTCTTCGAAGGCTGATTTCATGTCCTATGATAAAAAGCCTTCTGTTTCCACCGCCAAACCTTTCAGGGGAGTATTTGCAACACGTTGGCACCATCTTTGAGTGAATTGGAGAATTTCAGATTTTTGCTGAAATTGTGACCCCGGGGCTTAGAATTTTTTTTTTCCACAGGTTAAGTTGTCGAGGGCTGATTTCATGTCCTATGATAAAAAGCCTTCTGTTTCCACCGCCAAACCTTTCAGGCGAGAATTTGCAACAGTTTAGCACCATCTTTGAGTGAAATGGAGAATTTCAGATTTTTGCTGAAGTTGTGACCCCAGGGCTTAGAAATTTTTTTTTTTTCAGACGTTAAGTTGTCGAGGGTTGATTTCTTGGCCTATGATAAAAAGCCTTCTGTTTCCACCCCCAAACCTTTCAGGGGAGAATTTACAACAGTTTAGCACCATTTTTGAGTGAATTGGAGAATTTCAGATTTTTGCTGAAATTGTGACCCCGGGGCTTAGAAATTTTTTTTTTCACAGGTTAAGTTGTCGAGGGCTGATTTCATGTCCTATGATAAAAAGCCTTCTGTTTCCACCCCCAACCTTTCAGGGGAGTATTTGCAACACGTTGGCACCACCTTTGAGTGAATTGGAGAATTTCAGATTTTTGCTGAAATTGTGACCCCGGGGCTTAGAAATGTTTTTTTTCACAGGTTAAGTTGTCGAGGGCTGATTTCATGTCCTATGATAAAAAGCCTTCTGTTTCCACCGCCAAACCTTTCAGGGGAGTATTTGCAACACGTTGGCACCATCTTTGAGTGAAATGGAGAATTTCAGATTTTTGCTGAAGTTGTGACCCCGGGGCTTAGAAATTTTTTTTTTCACAGGTTAAGTTGTCGAGGGTTGATTTCTTGGCCTATAATAAAAAGCCTTCTGTTTCCACCGCCAAATCTTTCAGGGGAGTATTTGCAACAGTTTAGCACCATCTTTGAGTGAAATGGAGAATTTCAGATTTTTGCTGAAGTTGTGACCCCAGGGCTTAGAATTTTTTTTTTTTCAGACGTTAAGTTGTCGAGGGTTGATTTCTTGGCCTATGATAAAAAGCCTTCTGTTTCCACCCCCAAACCTTTCAGGGGAGAATTTACAACAGTTTAGCACCATTTTTGAGTGAATTGGAGAATTTCAGATTTTTGCTGAAATTGTGACCCCGGGGCTTAGAAATTTTTTTTTTCACAGGTTAAGTTGTCGAGGGCTGATTTCATGTCCTATGATAAAAAGCCTTCTGTTTCCACCGCCAAACCTTTCAGGGGAGTATTTGTGTCAGGGGTTTAGGAGCAGAGGCACGGGCAAGGGAGGAAACAGAGAGCGAAGGGGAGGAGGCAGAAGAAAAGATGAGTGATGACGACGACCCGAGATCTCCTAGTCTTTCTAGTGAATCAGAGGATTCACAGAAAGGAGCACCAGTGGCCAGGGCAAGGGGGGCACCCCAGGAAGATAGAGCCAGAGGGGACTCAGGGGGGAGCAGCTGGAAATCGGGACCAGCGTCACCGCCAGGAAGCAGGGAAGAGGAAGGGAGCCAGGGGGGAAGCGCTGGCAGCTCACCACAGGAGGGAGGGCATGAGTCAGGAGTGGCCACACCTCCATCGGGGAGCGAAGAAACGGTTAAGAGGAAAGTGGAAGGTTGGGCGCGCGCGCCAAGTTCAAATGCAGAGGAAGGCGGCGCAGTAAGCAGCCCCGAAAGGGAACCAGGTCCTAAAGCCCGGCGCAAGGAGGCAGGAGGGTCCGGGTCAGCGTCAGAAGAATCCCGGAAGGAAGAAGCCCCGGGGGGTAGAGGGACCCAGAGGAGGACAGTCAGGCGGAAAAGGTGGAGCAAGGCTAGGATATTAAGTTGGTGCACACGGGGCGGAGACTCAGACGGAGCTTCGCCGATCTAGCTACTAGACGTAGAGTTTGCGCGCAGCAGCGTGAGAATGGAAACTGTAATTCAATAAAGACTTTTACTTAATGATCGCTGGCTAGCGTGATCCTCTGTGAGCTAGGATCTTCAAGCAGCTCTGACAGTAAGCTCCGTCTCTCCATTGTGGGCATCTACAGCCTCGAGGAGGGGAGAGAAACAGGTGCCTACTAGCGAGCTCACGAACGGCAGACGACATGACGGCTGAGCAGCAGATAGAGGACCTCAGAAAAGCAGTGGCACAACTGAACGCCGAGGTTCTCGCATCCAGGAAGAGAGAGGAGGAGGCAGCTGCCGCCTGCAGGGATCTCCAGGTCAGGTTAGACGTGCTGACAAAGCAGACACCCCGGCAGGAGGGAATTGGGTTGGCGAGACGGACAGGCGGGCTAGTCTCTCACTTCGATGGGAACCTGCAACAGTATCCCAACTTTAGAGCCGACGTACTGTGCGCACTGCAACTGCTGCATAAAGACTTTAGAGATGAACAAGAGAGAGTGGGGTTCATCATGTCCCATCTGCATGGGGATGCGAAAGCATGGCTACGCAATTTATGGAGAGATAATGATCCGGCGCTCCAGAATGCGGATGCCTTTATTAAAGCGATGGATGGGTGCTTTTTATCAAGTATTGACGTGGATCTTGCACGGAAGGAGGTGCATGGGCTGAGACAAGGGAGGGCCAGCGTCAGGCAGTATCATGCCCGCTTTTTCGCCTTGGTCAGTGCCCTGGAATGGGACAGAGATTCGGCTCCTGTAAGAGACCTCTTTTGGGAGGGGCTGCACAACTCGATTAAAGATGAGATCGCGAGGGGGGAGAGACCCCGAACCACCCAGGAGGTCGTTCAGAGGGCACTGGCAGTGGGGGTGAGGCTGGAAGGACGTCCGTGGAGCAAGGACGAAGGGCGTGGAGGGCGCGAACCAGCCGGGGGCCCCTCCTTCCTTCCCAGAGAAGCAGCGCGGGCGCAATCCACGCCTCCGCCAGGAGGAGGAGCCGAACCTATGGAGGTTGGAGGTGCAAGGGCTCAGTCAGCAACCAGAGCCCTAGCACCGGCAGCAGTGAAAGCGAAGCCTCCTAGAGGGAACAGGAAGTGTTACGTCTGTGAGGAACCAGGGCATATGGCAAAAGAGTGTCCCCAGAGGCCCCACAAGCTCACTGCAGCCTCAGCAATGGTGACTGCAGCAACGCAGCAAGGCGGACCACAGCAGGGAAACGACGCAGTCTGGCTGGAGGAAGAGGCACTGGGGCCCAGCCAGACGTGTTAGTGACGCAGTCCCCAGAGATTTTACAGCCCGTGAACCCCCTCCCGCCCAAACCAGTAGTGAGGCTCACAGCATCTCTCCAGCTGCCCAATGGAATCACCATAGACGTGCCAATCACCATTGACTCAGGCAGCAATGCGGACTTTATAGGGCAGGACTTTGTCGACAGGCACGCTGTGCAGTTGCTGCCGGCCACACTGCCCCTGCAGGTTGTCACGGTGGATGGCAGGGAGCTGCTCGGGGGGCAAGTGGTGAAGCAGACGCCACCAATGGTGATGCGACTTGGGAATCACAGGGAAATCATCAGCTTCAACGTCACTCAACTATCTGACACGCCCGTTGTATTGGGCATGAGTTGGCTGGACAAGCACAGCCCAACGATGGCTTGGTACCAGAGGCAGCTGACCTTCGGCTCTTCCTTTTGTGCTGAACACTGCATCGTGCCCAGGCAGGAAGGAGAGGAAGAGGAGTCACAGCTGCTGCTAGGCACGCTGCAAGCGATTCCCCACAAGTACGCTGAATTTTTGGAAGTTTTCTGCGAGAAGGAGGCAGACAGGCTACCCCCTCACAGACCATATGACTGCAAAATTGACCTGCTGCCGGGGGCGGCGCTGCCTAAAGGGAGACTGTATTCCATGTCAGAGGACGAACTGCAAGAACTCAAGGAGTTCATTGATCATAATTTGCAGCGCGGCTTCATCCGGGAGTCCAAGGCAGTGGGGGGCAGTCCCGTATTCTTTGTTAAGAAGCGGGACACGCCCCAAAAGAGACTCGTAGTGGATTACAGGATTTTGAACAGTGTGACTAGGCCATCGGACTTCCCCATGCCCCGAATTGACGACCTCCTCGCAAAGGTACGGAAGGGCAGAGTGTTCACCAAGTTGGACCTGCGGGGGGCGTACAACCTCATTCGCATGCGGGAGGGTGATGAGTGGAAGACAGCCATGTTCACGCCACTGGGGACCTACGAATATAGAGTTATGCCTTTTGGATTGCAAAATGGCTCCCACGTTTTTCAAGCATTTATGCATCACGTGTTGGCGGGACTTCTCTACAAGACGTGCGTCTGTTTCTTAGATGACATCCTGATCTTTTCGGAGTCGCAGCAGGAGCATGACAAACACGTCAAGGAAGTGCTGAGCAGGCTAAAGCAACATAGGCTCTACGCCAAGCTGGAGAAGTGCCAATTTGACGTGCCGGAGGTGGGTTTTCTGGGCTACAAGCTGTCTGACAAGGGGCTCGCCATGGACAGCGCCAAGGTTCGAGCGGTGTTGGATTGGAAGAGCCCGCGCAACCGGAAGGAGGTCCAACGGTTTGTCGGCTTTGCGAACTTCTATCGCAAGTTTATCAAGGGCTTCGCGATGCAGACGGCGGCCATCACTGACACGCTTAGCTCCAAGAAAAAGAAGTTCATTTGGACAGAGCAGGCGGAGCAGTCCTTTCAGGCACTCAAGCGTCTCTTCGCGTCGGAAGAGCAGCTGCTTCATGTCAACCCCAGCAAGCCGATGAGGGTGGAGACAGACGCTTCGGACAGAGCCGTGGGGGCGGTCCTGCTGCAGAAAGACCCGCAGGGGGTGTGGCGACCGGGAGCGTTTTACTCCAGGAAGCTCAGCAAGTCCGAGCAGAACTACACCATCTGGGACAGGGAGTTGCTGGCCATTCACGCAGCGTTCAAGGCGTGGAGGCACTTTCTGATCGGCGCCAAGCACACGGTGCAGGTTTGCACGGACCACAAGAATCTAGAGCACTGGCGCACGGCACAGTTCCTGAACCAGAGGCAGATACGTTGGGCTGAGTTCTTTGCGAACTTCGACTTCCGAATAGAGTATGTCCCGGGGGACACCAACATCATGGCAGACGCTCTCTCCCGTAAGCCACAGTATCTGGAGGACGCAACGCCAGCGGCAGCCATGCACATCTTCGCACCGACAGTGTGGGCGTGCGCCGCGGCGACCGTGGACCTAGAGGCGGTGCGACGAGCGTTGCAGGGGGACTCCTTCGCACAAGCAAAGATGGCAGAGGTGCAAAGGGGCAAGGCAGCGGCCGACGGTTTCCAGCTAAGAGATGGATTGCTCATCCGTAAAGGGGCCATCTACGTGCCGGGAGACGAACTTCGAGCCAAGGTGCTGCAGCAGCTGCACGACGCGCCCACGGCCGGGCACTTTGGCAAGGAGAAGACGGTGGAATTAGTAGCCAGGGATTTCTGGTGGCCTGGAATGAGAGGGGAGGTCGCAGACTACGTGGCGAGGTGTGACACCTGCCAGAGGGCCAAACCAGTGCACAAACCGCCGGCCGGACTGTTGGAACCGCTGCAAACTCCGGTCGAACCTTGGGAAAGGGTGGCCCTGGACTTTGTCACGGATCTGCCCAGCTCAAGGGGCAAGACGGCAGTGCTGGTGGTGGTGGACCTGTTTTCCAAGATGGCGCATTTCATTCCGTGTGCTAAGGTGGCCACGGCGGAGCAAACCGCCAAACTGTTCATAGACCACGTGTTCAAGGTTCACGGTCTGCCACGGTCTATTCTGTCCGACCGGGGGCGGCAGTTCATCTCGAATTTCTGGCAGAAGCTGATGGGCTTCCTGAACGTCAAGATCAACCTGGCGTCGGCGAGACACCCGCAGACCAACGGGCAAGCGGAGCGGGTCAATGCCATCATGCAGCAGTACCTGAGATGTTATGCAAATCAACAGCCTGCGACGTGGGTGGATTACCTGCCGCTTGCCGAGTTCGCCTACAACAACACGAAGCACGTGTCCACGGGGGTCACGCCGTTCTTCGCCAACAACGGGAGGCACCCCAGAACCTTCCCGGGACTGGAAAGAATGGGGGAGGGGGAGCCGCAGACAGCAGATGCGTTCGCGTCGGAGCTGCAGGAAGTCCACGATCAGCTGAGGCGCCACCTGGAGCTGGCCAAGCACGCATACAAGGTACAAGCAGACAAGCACAGAAGGGTTGGAGAAGAGCTCCACGTGGGAGACTGGGTTTGGTTAGCAGCCCACGCAGTGCCGGCCAGGTCGTTGGCCAAGAAGAAACTAGGGCATAAACAACTGGGGCCCTACCAAGTCGAAGAGCAGGTCAACCCGGTAGCTTTCAGACTGGCACTTCCGGAGGGTTCCAGAATGCATCCGGTATTCTACAGATCGGTGCTCACTCCCTACAAGGCACCGCACAGGTTCCAGGAACCCGGAACGGCGCCGAGTCCGGCCAGAGACAGAACAGGGCACGCGGGAGTGGCACAGAAGGAGCGCATCAACGAAGTCACGGAGATTTTGGACTCCAGATGGGGGGAAGAGGGGGTAGAATACTTTCTCGCCAAGGAGGGCACCCCGGCCAGTGCGAACAGCTGGGTGCCGGGCTACGCCTTAGACGAACCTCTGCTCAAAGACGAGTTTCATGCCCTCTTCCCACATAGACCTATGCCAGCAGACTTTTTCGACGACTGGCTTTTCACGCCCACGCTTTCGGCCAGCACGTTCCGGGGGTTCGACTCGGACGAGGAACCGACACGAGACGTCCGTTCCCCGGAGGGGTCACCCTCGGGATCCGCCTCAGAACCCTCGTATTGGTGGGACGATAGGCCAGAGGAGCAGTTCCGCAGAAAGTGGCTGGAATGCTCAGGACGAGCAACGCCGCCAGGAGGAAGTGAGGGAGCGACGGACATGGACATTTTCGGGGACGACCCTGGTTTCGAGCACGGCAGCACAGAGATGGAAGCGGAGGTGACCGTCGTCGACGAGAGCAGGGAGGAAGACCCGGGAGAGTTCAGATGGAGGCCCGCCACGGGAAGCGACCGATATCCGACGTTCGTCCCTTTGCAACAGCAGCCCCCAGCTCCAGCACCGGAAGGAGGGGAGGGGGGAATGGGGGGCTTCGAGGGGGGGATGGATGTCAGGGGTTTAGGAGCAGAGGCACGGGCAAGGGAGGAAACAGAGAGCGAAGGGGAGGAGGCAGAAGAAAAGATGAGTGATGACGACGACCCGAGATCTCCTAGTCTTTCTAGTGAATCAGAGGATTCACAGAAAGGAGCACCAGTGGCCAGGGCAAGGGGGGCACCCCAGGAAGATAGAGCCAGAGGGGACTCAGGGGGGAGCAGCTGGAAATCGGGACCAGCGTCACCGCCAGGAAGCAGGGAAGAGGAAGGGAGCCAGGGGGGAAGCGCTGGCAGCTCACCACAGGAGGGAGGGCATGAGTCAGGAGTGGCCACACCTCCATCGGGGAGCGAAGAAACGGTTAAGAGGAAAGTGGAAGGTTGGGCGCGCGCGCCAAGTTCAAATGCAGAGGAAGGCGGCGCAGTAAGCAGCCCCGAAAGGGAACCAGGTCCTAAAGCCCGGCGCAAGGAGGCAGGAGGGTCCGGGTCAGCGTCAGAAGAATCCCGGAAGGAAGAAGCCCCGGGGGGTAGAGGGACCCAGAGGAGGACAGTCAGGCGGAAAAGGTGGAGCAAGGCTAGGATATTAAGTTGGTGCACACGGGGCGGAGACTCAGACGGAGCTTCGCCGATCTAGCTACTAGACGTAGAGTTTGCGCGCAGCAGCGTGAGAATGGAAACTGTAATTCAATAAAGACTTTTACTTAATGATCGCTGGCTAGCGTGATCCTCTGTGAGCTAGGATCTTCAAGCAGCTCTGACAATTTGCAACACGTTGGCACCACCTTTGAGTGAATTGGAGAATTTCAGATTTTTGCTGAAGTTGTGACCCCGGGGCTTAGAAATTTTTTTTTTCACAGGTTAAGTTGTCGTGGGTTGATTTCTTGGCCTATGATAAAAAGCCTTCTGTTTCCACCGCCAGACCTTTCAGGCGAGAATTTGCAACAGTTTAGCACCATCTTTGAGTGAAATGGAGAATTTCAGATTTTTGCTGAAGTTGTGACCCCGGGGCTTAGAAATTTTTTTTTTCACAGGTTAAGTTGTCGAGGGTTGATTTCTTGGCCTATGATAAAAAGCCTTCTGTTTCCACCCCCAAACCTTTCAGGGGACAATTTACAACAGTTTAGCAACATTTTTGAGTGAATTGGAGAATTTCAGATTTTTGCTGAAATTGTGACCCCGGGGCTGAGAAATTTTTTTTTTCACAGGTTAAGTTGTCGAGGGCTGATTTCATGTCCTATGATAAAAAGCCTTCTGTTTCCACCGCCAAACCTTTCAGGGGAGTATTTGCAACACGTTGGCACCATCTTTGAGTGAATTGGAGAATTTAAGATTTTTGCTGAAATTGTGACCCCGGGGCTTAGAATTTTTTTTTTTCACAGGTTAAGTTGTCGAGGGCTGATTTCATGTCCTATGATAAAAAGCCTTCTGTTTCCACCGCCAAACCTTTCAGGCGAGAATTTGCAACAGTTTAGCACCATCTTTGAGTGAAATGGAGAATTTCAGATTTTTGCTGAAGTTGTGACCCCAGGGCTTAGAAATTTTTTTTTTTCAGACGTTAAGTTGTCGAGGGTTGATTTCTTGGCCTATGATAAAAAGCCTTCTGTTTCCACCCCCAAACCTTTCAGGGGAGAATTTACAACAGTTTAGCACCATTTTTGAGTGAATTGGAGAATTTCAGATTTTTGCTGAAATTGTGACCCCGGGGCTTAGAAATTTTTTTTTTCACAGGTTAAGTTGTCGAGGGCTGATTTCATGTCCTATGATAAAAAGCCTTCTGTTTCCACCGCCAAACCTTTCAGGGGAGTATTTGCAACACGTTGGCACCACCTTTGAGTGAATTGGAGAATTTCAGATTTTTGCTGAAATTGTGACCCCGGGGCTTAGAAATGTTTTTTTTCACAGGTTAAGTTGTCGAGGGCTGATTTCATGTCCTATGATAAAAAGCCTTCTGTTTCCACCGCCAAACCTTTCAGGGGAGTATTTGCAACACGTTGGCACCATCTTTGAGTGAATTGGAGAATTTCAGATTTTTGCTGAAATTGTGACCCCGGGGCTTAGAAATTTTTTTTTTCACAGGTTAAGTTGTCGAGGGTTGATTTCTTGGCCTATAATAAAAAGCCTTCTGTTTCCACCGCCAAATCTTTCAGGGGAGTATTTGCAAAACTTTGGCACCATCTTTGAGTGAATTGGAGAATTTCAGATTTTTGATGAAATTGTGACCCCGGGGCTTAGAATTTTTTTTTTCCACAGGTTAAGTTTTCGAGGGCTGATTTCATGTCCTATGAAAAAAAGCCTTCTGTTTCCACCGCCAAACCTTTCAGGGGAGTATTTGCAACACGTTGGCACCATCTTTGAGTGAATTGGAGAATTTCAGATTTTTCCTGAAGTTGTGACCCCGGGGCTTAGAAATTTTTTTTTTCACAGGTTAAGTTGTCGAGGGTTGATTTCTTGGCCTATGATAAAAAGCCTTCTGTTTCCACCACCAAACCTTTCAGCGGAGTATTTGCAAAACTTTGGCACCATCTTTGAGTGAATAGGAGAATTTCAGATTTTTGCTGAAGTTGTGACCCCGGGGCTTAGAATTTTTTTTTTTCACAGGTTAAGTTGTCGAGGGTTGATTTCTTGGCCTATGATAAAAAGCCTTCTGTTTCCACCGCCAAACCTTTCAGGGGAGAATTTGCAACAGTTTAGCACCATCTTTGAGTGAATTGGAGAATTTCAGATTTTTGCTGAAGTTGTGACCCCGGGGCATAAAATATTTTTTTTCACAGGTTAAGTTGTGGAGGGTTGATTTCTTGGCCTATGATAAAAAGCCTTCTGTTTCCACCGCCCAACCTTTCAGGGGAGTATTTGCAACACGTTGGCACCATCTTTGAGTGAATTGGAGAATTTCAGATTTTTGCTGAAATTGTGACCCCGGGGCTTAGAATTTTTTTTTTCCACAGGTTAAGTTGTCGAGGGCTGATTTCATGTCCTATGAAAAAAAGCCTTCTGTTTCCACCGCCAAACCTTTCAGGGGAGTATTTGCAACACGTTGGCACCATCTTTGAGTGAATTGGAGAATTTCAGATTTTTGCTGAAGTTGTGACCCCGGGGCTTAGAAATTTTTTTTTTTCAGACGTTAAGTTGTCGAGGGTTGATTTCTTGGCCTATGATAAAAAGCCTTCTGTTTCCACCCCCAAACCTTTCAGGGGAGAATTTACAACAGTTTAGCACCGTTTTTGAGTGAATTGGAGAATTTCAGATTTTTGCTGAAATTGTGACCCCGGGGCTTAGAAATTTTTTTTTTCACAGGTTAAGTTGACGAGGGCTGATTTCATGTCCTATGATAAAAAGCCTTCTGTTTCCACCGCCAAACCTTTCAGGGGAGTATTTGCAACACTTTGGCACCACCTTTGAGTGAATTGGAGAATTTCAGATTTTTGCTGAAATTGTGACCCCGGGGCTTAGAAATGTTTTTTTTCACAGGTTAAGTTGTCGAGGGCTGATTTCATGTCCTATGATAAAAAGCCTTCTGTTTCCACCGCCAAACCTTTCAGGGGAGTATTTGCAAAACTTTGGCACCATCTTTGAGTGAATTGGAGAATTTCAGATTTTTGCTGAAATTGTGACCCCGGGGCTTAGAATTTTTTTTTTTCACAGGTTAAGTTGTCGAGGGCTGATTTCATGTACTATGATAAAAAGCCTTCTGTTTCCACCGCCAAACCTTTCAGGAGAGAATTTGCAACAGTTTAGCACCATCTTTGAGTGAAATGGAGAATTTCAGATATTTGCTGAAGTTGTGACCCCGGGGCTTAGAAATTTTTTTTTTTCAGACGTTAAGTTGTCGAGGGTTGATTTCTTGGCCTATGATAAAAAGCCTTCTGTTTCCACCCCCAAACCTTTCAGGGGAGAATTTACAACAGTTTAGCACCGTTTTTGAGTGAATTGGAGAATTTCAGATTTTTGCTGAAATTGTGACCCCGGGGCTTAGAAATTTTTTTTTTCACAGGTTAAGTTGACGAGGGCTGATTTCATGTCCTATGATAAAAAGCCTTCTGTTTCCACCGCCAAACCTTTCAGGGGAGTATTTGCAACACTTTGGCACCACCTTTGAGTGAATTGGAGAATTTCAGATTTTTGCTGAAATTGTGACCCCGGGGCTTAGAAATGTTTTTTTTCACAGGTTAAGTTGTCGAGGGCTGATTTCATGTCCTATGATAAAAAGCCTTCTGTTTCCACCGCCAAACCTTTCAGGGGAGTATTTGCAAAACTTTGGCACCATCTTTGAGTGAATTGGAGAATTTCAGATTTTTGCTGAAATTGTGACCCCGGGGCTTAGAATTTTTTTTTTTCACAGGTTAAGTTGTCGAGGGCTGATTTCATGTACTATGATAAAAAGCCTTCTGTTTCCACCGCCAAACCTTTCAGGAGAGAATTTGCAACAGTTTAGCACCATCTTTGAGTGAAATGGAGAATTTCAGATATTTGCTGAAGTTGTGACCCCGGGGCTTAGAAATTTTTTTTTTTCAGACGTTAAGTTGTCGAGGGTTGATTTCTTGGCCTATGATAAAAAGCCTTCTGTTTCCACCGCCAAACCTTTCAGGGGAGAATTTACAACAGTTTAGCACCATTTTTGAGTGAATTGGAGAATTTCAGATTTTTGCTGAAATTGTGACCCCGGGGCTTAGAAATGTTTTTTTTAACAGGTTAAATTGTCGAGGGCTGATTTCATGTCCTATGATAAAAAGCCTTCTGTTTCCACCGCCAAACCTTTCAGGGGAGTATTTGCAACACGTTGGCACCATCTTTGAGTGAATTGGAGAATTTCAGATTTTTGCTGAAATTGTGACCCCGGGGCTTAGAATTTTTTTTTTTTCACAGGTTAAGTTGTCGAGGGCTGATTTCATGTACTATGATAAAAAGCCTTCTCTTTCCACTGCCAAACCTTTCAGGGGAGTATTTGCAAAACTTTGGCACCATCTTTGAGTGAATTGGAGAATTTCAGATTTTTGCTGAAGTTGTGACCCCGGGGCTTAGAAAAATTTTTTTTCACACGTTACGTCTTCGAAGGCTGATTTCATGTCCTATGATAAAAAGCCTTCTGTTTCCACCGCCAAACCTTTCAGGGGAGTATTTGCAACACGTTGGCACCATCTTTGAGTGAATTGGAGAATTTCAGATTTTTGCTGAAATTGTGACCCCGGGGCTTAGAATTTTTTTTTTTCACAGGTTAAGTTGTCGAGGGTTGATTTCTTGGCCTATGATAAAAAGCCTTCTGTTTCCACCGCCAAACCTTTCAGGGGAGTATTTGCAACACGTTGGCACCATCTTTGAGTGAATTGGAGAATTTCAGATTTTTGCTGAAATTGTGACCCCGGGGCTTAGAAATTTTTTTTTTCACAGGTTAAGTTGTCGAGGGCTGATTTCATGTACTATGATAAAAAGCCTTCTGTTTCCACCGCCAAACCTTTCAGGGGAGTATTTGCAAAACTTTGGCACCATCTTTGAGTGAATTGGAGAATTTCAGATTTTTGCTGAAGTTGTGACCCCGGGGCTTAGAAAAATTTTTTTTCACACGTTACGTCTTCGAAGGCTGATTTCATGTCCTATGATAAAAAGCCTTCTGTTTCCACCGCCAAACCTTTCAGGGGAGTATTTGCAACACGTTGGCACCATCTTTGAGTGAATTGGAGAATTTCAGATTTTTGCTGAAGTTGTGTCCCCGGGGCTTAGAAATTTTTCTTTTCACAGGTTAAGTTGTCGAGGGTTGATTTCTTGGCCTACGATAAAAAGCCTTCTGTTTCCACCGCCAAACCTTTCAGGGGAGAATTTACAACAGTTTAGCACCATTTTTGAGTGAATTGGAGAATTTCAGATTTTTGCTGAAATTGTGACCCCGGGGCTTAGATTTTTTTTTTTCACAGGTTAAGTTGTCGAGGGCTGATTTCATGTCCTATGATAAAAAGCCTTCTGTTTCCACAGCCAAACCTTTCAGGGGAGTATTTGCAAAACTTTGGAACCATCTTTGAGTGAATTGGAGAATTTCAGATTTTTGCTGAAGTTGTGACCCCGGAGCTTAGAAACATTTTTTTCACACGTTACGTCTTCGATGGCTGATTTCATGTCCTATGATAAAAAGCCTTCTGTTTCCACAGCCAAACCTTTCAGGGAAGTATTTGCAACACGTTGGCACCATCTTTGAGTGAATTGGAGAATTTCAGATTTTTGCTGAAATCGTGACCCCGGGGCTTAGAAGTTTTTTTTTCACAGGTTAAGTTGTCGAGGGTTGATTTCTTGGCCTACGATAAAAAGCCTTCTGTTTCCACCGCCAAACCTTTCAGGGGATTATTTACAACAGTTTAGCACCATTTTTGAGTGAATTGGAGAATTTCAGATTTTTGCTGAAGTTGTGACCCCGAGGCTTAGAAAAAATTTTTTTCACACGTTACGTCTTCGAAGGCTGATTTCATGTCCTATGATAAAAAGCCTTCTGTTTCCACCGCCAAACCTTTCAGGGGAGTATTTGCAACACGTTGGCACCATCTTTGAGTGAATTGGAGAATTTCAGATTTTTGCTGAAATTGTGACCCCGGGGCTTAGAATTTTTTTTTTTCACAGGTTAAGTTGTCGAGGGTTGATTTCTTGGCCTATGATAAAAAGCCTTCTGTTTCCACCGCCAAACCTTTCAGGGGAGTATTTGCAACACGTTGGCACCATCTTTGAGTGAATTGGAGAATTTCAGATTTTTGCTGAAATTGTGACCCCGGGGCTTAGAATTTTTTTTTTTCACAGGTTAAGTTGTCGAGGGCTGATTTCATGTACTATGATAAAAAGCCTTCTGTTTCCACCGCCAAACCTTTCAGGGGAGTATTTGCAAAACTTTGGCACCATCTTTGAGTGAATTGGAGAATTTCAGATTTTTGCTGAAGTTGTGACCCCGGGGCTTAGAAAAATTTTTTTTCACACGTTACGTCTTCGAAGGCTGATTTCATGTCCTATGATAAAAAGCCTTCTGTTTCCACCGCCAAACCTTTCAGGGGAGTATTTGCAACACGTTGGCACCATCTTTGAGTGAATTGGAGAATTTCAGATTTTTGCTGAAGTTGTGTCCCCGGGGCTTAGAAATTTTTCTTTTCACAGGTTAAGTTGTCGAGGGTTGATTTCTTGGCCTACGATAAAAAGCCTTCTGTTTCCACCGCCAAACCTTTCAGGGGAGAATTTACAACAGTTTAGCACCATTTTTGAGTGAATTGGAGAATTTCAGATTTTTGCTGAAATTGTGACCCCGGGGCTTAGATTTTTTTTTTTCACAGGTTAAGTTGTCGAGGGCTGATTTCATGTCCTATGATAAAAAGCCTTCTGTTTCCACCGCCAAACCTTTCAGGGGAGTATTTGCAACACGTTGGCACCATCTTTGAGTGAATTGGAGAATTTCAGATTTTTGCTGAAATTGTGACCCCGGGGCTTAGAAAATTTTTTTTTTCACAGGTTAAGTTGTCGAGGGCTGATTTCATGTCCTATGATAAAAAGCCTTCTGTTTCCACAGCCAAACCTTTCAGGGGAGTATTTGCAAAACTTTGGAACCATCTTTGAGTGAATTGGAGAATTTCAGATTTTTGCTGAAGTTGTGACCCCGGAGCTTAGAAACATTTTTTTCACACGTTACGTCTTCGATGGCTGATTTCATGTCCTATGATAAAAAGCCTTCTGTTTCCACAGCCAAACCTTTCAGGGAAGTATTTGCAACACGTTGGCACCATCTTTGAGTGAATTGGAGAATTTCAGATTTTTGCTGAAATCGTGACCCCGGGGCTTAGAATTTTTTTTTTCACAGGTTAAGTTGTCGAGGGTTGATTTCTTGGCCTACGATAAAAAGCCTTCTGTTTCCACCGCCAAACCTTTCAGGGGATTATTTACAACAGTTTAGCACCATTTTTGAGTGAATTGGAGAATTTCAGATTTTTGCTGAAGTTGTGACCCCGAGGCTTAGAAAAAATTTTTTTCACACGTTACGTCTTCGAAGGCTGATTTCATGTCCTATAATAAAAAGCCTTCTGTTTCCACCGCCAAACCTTTCAGGGGAGAATTTACAACAGTTTAGCACCATTTTTGAGTGAATTGGAGAATTTCAGATTTTTGCTGAAATTGTGACCCCGGGGCTTAGAATTTTTTTTTTCACAGGTTAAGTTGTCGAGGGCTGATTTCATGTCCTATGATAAAAAGCCTTCTGTTTCCACCGCCAAACCTTTCAGGGGAGTATTTGCAACACGTTGGCACCATCTTTGAGTGAATTGGAGAATTTCAGATTTTTGCTGAAATTGTGACCCCGGGGCTTAGAAAATTTTTTTTTTCACAGGTTAAGTTGTCGAGGGCTGATTTCATGTCCTATGATAAAAAGCCTTCTGTTTCCACAGCCAAACCTTTCAGGGGAGTATTTGCAAAACTTTGGAACCATCTTTGAGTGAATTGGAGAATTTCAGATTTTTGCTGAAGTTGTGACCCCGGGGCTTAGAAACATTTTTTTCACACGTTACGTCTTCGAAGGCTGATTTCATGTCCTATGATAAAAAGCCTTCTGTTTCCACAGCCAAACCTTTCAGGGAAGTATTTGCAACACGTTGGCACCATCTTTGAGTGAATTGGAGAATTTCAGATTTTTGCTGAAATCGTGACCCCGGGGCTTAGAATTTTTTTTTTCACAGGTTAAGTTGTCGAGGGTTGATTTCTTGGCCTACGATAAAAAGCCTTCTGTTTCCACCGCCAAACCTTTCAGGGGATTATTTACAACAGTTTAGCACCATTTTTGAGTGAATTGGAGAATTTCAGATTTTTGCTGAAGTTGTGACCCCGAGGCTTAGAAAAAAATTTTTTCACACGTTACGTCTTCGAAGGCTGATTTCATGTCCTATAATAAAAAGCCTTCTGTTTCCACTGCCAAACCTTTCAGGGGAGTATTTGCAACACGTTGGCACCATCTTTGAGTGAATTGGAGAATTTCAGATTTTTGCTGAAATTGTGACCCCGGGGCTTAGAATTTTTTTTTTTCACAGGTTAAGTTCTCGAGGGTTGATTTCTTGGCCTATGATAAAAAGCCTTCTGTTTCCACCGCCAAACCTTTCAGGGGAGAATTTACAACAGTTTAGCACCATTTTTGAGTGAATTGGAGAATTTCAGATTTTTGCTGAAATTGTGACCCCGGGGCTTAGAATTTTTTTTTCCCACAGGTTAAGTTGTCGAGGGCTGATTTCATGTCCTATGATAAAAAGCCTTCTGTTTCCACCGCCAAACCTTTCAGGGGAGTATTTGCAAAACTTTGGCACCATCTTTGAGTGAATTGGAGAATTTCAGATTTTTGCTGAAGTTGTGACCCCGGGGCTTAGAAATTTTTTTTTCACAATTTAAGTCTTCGAAGGCTGATTTCATGTCCTATGATAAAAAGCCTTCTGTTTCCACCGCCAAACCTTTCAGGGGAGTATTTGCAACACGTTGGCAACATCTTTGAGTGAATTGGAGAATTTCAGATTTTTGCTGAAATTGTGACCCCGGGGCTTAGAATTTTTTTTTTTCACAGGTTAAGTTGTCGAGGGTTGATTTCTTGGCCTATGATAAAAAGCCTTCTGTTTCCACCGCCAAACCTTTCAGGGGAGAATTTGCAACAGTTTAGCACCATTTTTGAGCGAATTGGAGAATTTCAGATTTTTGCTGAAGTTGTGACCCCGGGGCTTAGAAATTTTTTTTTCACAGGTTAAGTTGTCGAGGGTTGATTTCTTGGCCTACGATAAAAAGCCTTCTGTTTCCACCGCCAAACCTTTCAGGGGATTATTTACAACAGTTTAGCACCATTTTTGAGTGAATTGGAGAATTTCAGATTTTTGCTGAAATTGTGACCCCGGGGCTTAGAAAATTTTTTTTTCACAGGTTAAGTTGTCGAGGGCTGATTTCATGTCCTATGATAAAAAGCCTTCTGTTTCCACCGCCAAACCTTTCAGGGGAGTATTTGCAACACGTTGGCACCATCTTTGAGTGAATTGGAGAATTTCAGATTTTTGCTGAAGTTGTGACCCCGGGGCTTAGAAACATTTTTTTTCACACGTTACGTCTTCAAAGGCTGATTTCATGTCCTATGATAAAAAGCCTTCTGTTTCCACAGCCAAACCTTTGAGGGGAGTATTTGCAACACGTTGGCACCATCTTTGAGTGAATTGGAGAATTTCAGATTTTTGCTGAAATTGTGACCCCGGGGCTTAGAAAATTTTTTTTTTCACAGGTTAAGTTGTCGAGGGCTGATTTCATGTCCTATGATAAAAAGCCTTCTGTTTCCACCGCCAAACCTTTCAGGGGAGTATTTGCAACACGTTGGCACCATCTTTGAGTGAATTGGAGAATTTCAGATTTTTGCTGAAGTTGTGACCCCGGGGCTTAGAAACATTTTTTTTCACACGTTACGTCTTCAAAGGCTGATTTCATGTCCTATGATAAAAAGCCTTCTGTTTCCACAGCCAAACCTTTGAGGGGAGTATTTGCAACACGTTGGCACCATCTTTGAGTGAATTGGAGAATTTCAGATTTTTGCTGAAATTGTGACCCCGGGGTTTAGAAATTGTTTTTTCACAGGTTAAGTTGTCGAGGGTTGTTTTCTTGGCCTACGATAAAAAGCCTTCTGTTTCCACCGCCAAACCTTTCAGGGGATTATTTACAACAGTTTAGCACCATTTTTGAGTGAATTGGAGAATTTCAGATTTTTGCTGAAATTGTGACCCCGGGGCTTAGAATTTTTTTTTCCCACAGGTTAAGTTGTCGAGGGCTGATTTCATGTCCTATGATAAAAAGCCTTCTTTTTCCACCGCCAAACCTTTCAGGGGAGTATTTGCAACACGTTGGCACCATCTTTGAGTGAATTGGAGAATTTCAGATTTTTGCTGAAGTTGTGTCCCCGGGGCTTAGAAATTTTTTTTTTCACAGGTTAAGTTGTCTAGGGTTGATTTCTTGGCCTACGATAAAAAGCCTTCTGTTTCCACCGCCAAACATTTCAGGGGATTATTTACAACAGTTTAGCACCATTTTTGAGTGAATTGGAGAATTTCAGATTTTTGCTGAAGTTGTGACCCCGGGGCTTAGAAACATTTTTTTTCACACGTTACGTCTTCAAAGGCTGATTTCATGTCCTATGATAAAAAGCCTTCTGTTTCCACAGCCAAACCTTTGAGGGGAGTATTTGCAACACGTTGGCACCATCTTTGAGTGAATTGGAGAATTTCAGATTTTTGCTGAAATTGTGACCCCGGGGCTTAGAAATTGTTTTTTCACAGGTTAAGTTGTCGAGGGTTGTTTTCTTGGCCTACGATAAAAAGCCTTCTGTTTCCACCGCCAAACCTTTCAGGGGATTATTTACAACAGTTTAGCACCATTTTTGAGTGAATTGGAGAATTTCAGATTTTTGCTGAAATTGTGACCCCGGGGCTTAGAAATTTTTTTTTTCACAGGTTAAGTTGTCGAGGGCTGATTTCATGTCGTATGATAAAAAGCCTTCTGTTTCCACCGCCAAACCTTTCAGGGGAGTATTTGCAAAACTTTGGCAGCATCTTTGAGTGAATTGGAGAATTTCAGATTTTTGCTGAAGTTGTGACCCCGGGGCTTAGAAAAATTTTTTTTCACACGTTACGTCTTCGAAGGCTGATTTCATGTCCTATGATAAAAAGCCTTCTGTTTCCACCGCCAAACCTTTCAGGGGAGTATTTGCAACACGTTGGCACCATCTTTGAGAGAATTGGAGAATTTCAGATTTTTGCTGAAATTGTGACCCCGGGGTTTAGAAATTTTTTTTTTCACAGGTTAAGTTGTCGAGGGTTGATTTCTTGGCCTATGATAAAAAGCCTTCTGTTTCCACCGCCAAACCTTTCAGGGGAGAATTTACAACAGTTTAGCACCATTTTTGAGTGAATTGGAGAATTTCAGATTTTTGCTGAAATTGTGACCCCGGGGCTTAGAATTTTTTTTTCCCACAGGTTAAGTTGTCGAGGGCTGATTTCATGTCCTATGATAAAAAGCCTTCTGTTTCCACCGCCAAACATTTCAGGGGAGTATTTGCAAAACTTTGGCACCATCTTTGAGTGAATTGGAGAATTTCAGATTTTTGCTGAAGTTGTGACCCCGTGGCTTAGAAATATTTTTTTTCACAGGTTAAGTTGTCGAGGGTTGATTTCTTGGCCTATGATAAAAAGCCTTCTGTTTCCACCGCCAAACCTTTCAGGGGAGAATTTACAACAGTTTAGCACCATCTTTGAGTGAATTGGAGAATTTCAGATTTTTGCTGAAATTGTGACCCCGGGGCTTAGAAATTTTTTTTTTCACAGGTTAAGTTGTCGAGGGCTGAGTTCATGTCGTATGATAAAAAGCCTTCTGTTTCCACCGCCAAACCTTTCAGGGGAGTATTTGCAACACGTTGGCACCATCTTTGAGTGAATTGGAGAATTTCAGATTTTTGCTGAAATTGTGACCCCGGGGCTTAGAAATTTTTTTTCCCACAGGTTAAGTTGTCGAGGGCTGATTTCATGTAATATGATAAAAAGCCTTCTGTTTCCACCGCCAAACCTTTCAGGGGAGTATTTGCAAAACTTTGGCACCATCTTTGAGTGAGTTGGAGAATTTCAGATTTTTGCTGAAGTTGTGACCCCGGGGCTTAGATTTTTTTTTTCCACAGGTTAAGTTGTCGAGGGCTGATTTCATGTCGTATGATAAAAAGCCTTCTGTTTCCACCGCCAAACCTTTCAGGGGAGTATTTGCAACACGTTGGCACCATCTTTGAGTGAATTGGAGAATTTCAGATTTTTGCTGAAATTGTGACCCCGGGGCTTAGAAATTTTTTTTCCCACAGGTTAAGTTGTCGAGGGCTGATTTCATGTACTATGATAAAAAGCCTTCTGTTTCCACCGCCAAACCTTTCAGGGGAGTATTTGCAAAACTTTGGCACCATCTTTGAGTGAGTTGGAGAATTTCAGATTTTTGCTGAAATTGTGACCCCGGGGCTTAGAAATTTTTTTTTCACAGGTTAAGTTGTCGAGGGTTGATTTCTTGGCCTACGATAAAAAGCCTTCTGTTTCCACCGCCAAACCTTTCAGGGGATTATTTACAACAGTTTAGCACCATTTTTGAGTGAATTGGAGAATTTCAGATTTTTGCTGAAATTGTGACCCCGGGGCTTAGAATTTTTTTTTTCCACAGGTTAAGTTGTCGAGGGCTGATTTCATGTCCTATGATAAAAAGCCTTCTGTTTCCACCGCCAAACCTTTCAGGGGAGTATTTGCAACACGTTGGCACCATCTTTGAGTGAATTGGAGAATTTCAGATTTTTGCTGAAGTTGTGTCCCCGGGGCTTAGAAATTTTTTTTTTCACAGGTTAAGTTGTCTAGGGTTGATTTCTTGGCCTACGATAAAAAGCCTTCTGTTTCCACCGCCAAACATTTCAGGGGATTATTTACAACAGTTTAGCACCATTTTTGAGTGAATTGGAGAATTTCAGATTTTTGCTGAAGTTGTGACCCCGGGGCTTAGAAACATTTTTTTTCACACGTTACGTCTTCAAAGGCTGATTTCATGTCCTATGATAAAAAGCCTTCTGTTTCCACAGCCAAACCTTTGAGGGGAGTATTTGCAACACGTTGGCACCATCTTTGAGTGAATTGGAGAATTTCAGATTTTTGCTGAAATTGTGACCCCGGGGCTTAGAAATTGTTTTTTCACAGGTTAAGTTGTCGAGGGTTGTTTTCTTGGCCTACGATAAAAAGCCTTCTGTTTCCACCGCCAAACCTTTCAGGGGATTATTTACAACAGTTTAGCACCATTTTTGAGTGAATTGGAGAATTTCAGATTTTTGCTGAAATTGTGACCCCGGCGCTTAGAAATTTTTTTTTCACAGGTTAAGTTGTCGAGGGCTGATTTCATGTCCTATGATAAAAAGCCTTCTGTTTCCACCGCCAAACCTTTCAGGGGAGTATTTGCAACACGTTGGCACCATCTTTGAGTGAATTGGAGAATTTCAGATTTTTGCTGAAGTTGTGTCCCCGGGGCTTAGAAATTTTTTTTTTCACAGGTTAAGTTGTCGAGGGTTGATTTCTTGGCCTACGATAAAAAGCCTTCTGTTTCCACCGCCAAACCTTTCAGGGGATTATTTACAACAGTTTAGCACCATTTTTGAGTGAATTGGAGAATTTCAGATTTTTGCTGAAATTGTGACCCCGGGGCTTAGAAATTTTTTTTTTCACAGGTTAAGTTGTCGAGGGCTGATTTCATGTCCTATGATAAAAAGCCTTCTGTTTCCACCGCCAAACCTTTCAGGGGAGTATTTGCAAAACTTTGGCACCATCTTTGAGTGAATTGGAGAATTTCAGATTTTTGCTGAAGTTGTGACCCCGGGGCTTAGAAATTTTTTTTTTCACAATTTAAGTCTTCGAAGGCTGATTTCATGTCCTATGATAAAAAGCCTTCTGTTTCCACCGCCAAACCTTTCAGGGGAGTATTTGCAACACGTTGGCAACATCTTTGAGTGAATTGGAGAATTTCAGATTTTTGCTGAAATTGTGACCCCGGGGCTTAGAATTTTTTTTTTTCACAGGTTAAGTTGTCGAGGGTTGATTTCTTGGCCTATGATAAAAAGCCTTCTGTTTCCACCGCCAAACCTTTCAGGGGAGAATTTGCAACAGTTTAGCACCATTTTTGAGCGAATTGGAGAATTTCAGATTTTTGCTGAAGTTGTGACCCCGGGGCTTAGAAATTTTTTTTTCACAGGTTAAGTTGTCGAGGGTTGATTTCTTGGCCTACGATAAAAAGCCTTCTGTTTCCACCGCCAAACCTTTCAGGGGATTATTTACAACAGTTTAGCACCATTTTTGAGTGAATTGGAGAATTTCAGATTTTTGCTGAAATTGTGACCCCGGGGCTTAGAAAATTTTTTTTTCACAGGTTAAGTTGTCGAGGGCTGATTTCATGTCCTATGATAAAAAGCCTTCTGTTTCCACCGCCAAACCTTTCAGGGGAGTATTTGCAACACGTTGGCACCATCTTTGAGTGAATTGGAGAATTTCAGATTTTTGCTGAAGTTGTGACCCCGGGGCTTAGAAACATTTTTTTTCACACGTTACGTCTTCAAAGGCTGATTTCATGTCCTATGATAAAAAGCCTTCTGTTTCCACAGCCAAACCTTTGAGGGGAGTATTTGCAACACGTTGGCACCATCTTTGAGTGAATTGGAGAATTTCAGATTTTTGCTGAAATTGTGACCCCGGGGCTTAGAAAATTTTTTTTTTCACAGGTTAAGTTGTCGAGGGCTGATTTCATGTCCTATGATAAAAAGCCTTCTGTTTCCACCGCCAAACCTTTCAGGGGAGTATTTGCAACACGTTGGCACCATCTTTGAGTGAATTGGAGAATTTCAGATTTTTGCTGAAGTTGTGACCCCGGGGCTTAGAAACATTTTTTTTCACACGTTACGTCTTCAAAGGCTGATTTCATGTCCTATGATAAAAAGCCTTCTGTTTCCACAGCCAAACCTTTGAGGGGAGTATTTGCAACACGTTGGCACCATCTTTGAGTGAATTGGAGAATTTCAGATTTTTGCTGAAATTGTGACCCCGGGGTTTAGAAATTGTTTTTTCACAGGTTAAGTTGTCGAGGGTTGTTTTCTTGGCCTACGATAAAAAGCCTTCTGTTTCCACCGCCAAACCTTTCAGGGGATTATTTACAACAGTTTA
Organism: Podarcis bocagei; assembly: GCF_964188305.1. Lineage (NCBI taxonomy): Eukaryota > Metazoa > Chordata > Lepidosauria > Squamata > Lacertidae > Podarcis > Podarcis bocagei. The sequence continues at coordinate 168,104 of NW_027670325.1, forward strand.
GCACCATTTTTGAGTGAATTGGAGAATTTCAGATTTTTGCTGAAATTGTGACCCCGGGGCTTAGAATTTTTTTTTCCCACAGGTTAAGTTGTCGAGGGCTGATTTCATGTCCTATGATAAAAAGCCTTCTTTTTCCACCGCCAAACCTTTCAGGGGAGTATTTGCAACACGTTGGCACCATCTTTGAGTGAATTGGAGAATTTCAGATTTTTGCTGAAGTTGTGTCCCCGGGGCTTAGAAATTTTTTTTTTCACAGGTTAAGTTGTCTAGGGTTGATTTCTTGGCCTACGATAAAAAGCCTTCTGTTTCCACCGCCAAACATTTCAGGGGATTATTTACAACAGTTTAGCACCATTTTTGAGTGAATTGGAGAATTTCAGATTTTTGCTGAAGTTGTGACCCCGGGGCTTAGAAACATTTTTTTTCACACGTTACGTCTTCAAAGGCTGATTTCATGTCCTATGATAAAAAGCCTTCTGTTTCCACAGCCAAACCTTTGAGGGGAGTATTTGCAACACGTTGGCACCATCTTTGAGTGAATTGGAGAATTTCAGATTTTTGCTGAAATTGTGACCCCGGGGCTTAGAAATTGTTTTTTCACAGGTTAAGTTGTCGAGGGTTGTTTTCTTGGCCTACGATAAAAAGCCTTCTGTTTCCACCGCCAAACCTTTCAGGGGATTATTTACAACAGTTTAGCACCATTTTTGAGTGAATTGGAGAATTTCAGATTTTTGCTGAAATTGTGACCCCGGGGCTTAGAAATTTTTTTTTTCACAGGTTAAGTTGTCGAGGGCTGATTTCATGTCGTATGATAAAAAGCCTTCTGTTTCCACCGCCAAACCTTTCAGGGGAGTATTTGCAAAACTTTGGCAGCATCTTTGAGTGAATTGGAGAATTTCAGATTTTTGCTGAAGTTGTGACCCCGGGGCTTAGAAAAATTTTTTTTCACACGTTACGTCTTCGAAGGCTGATTTCATGTCCTATGATAAAAAGCCTTCTGTTTCCACCGCCAAACCTTTCAGGGGAGTATTTGCAACACGTTGGCACCATCTTTGAGAGAATTGGAGAATTTCAGATTTTTGCTGAAATTGTGACCCCGGGGTTTAGAAATTTTTTTTTTCACAGGTTAAGTTGTCGAGGGTTGATTTCTTGGCCTATGATAAAAAGCCTTCTGTTTCCACCGCCAAACCTTTCAGGGGAGAATTTACAACAGTTTAGCACCATTTTTGAGTGAATTGGAGAATTTCAGATTTTTGCTGAAATTGTGACCCCGGGGCTTAGAATTTTTTTTTCCCACAGGTTAAGTTGTCGAGGGCTGATTTCATGTCCTATGATAAAAAGCCTTCTGTTTCCACCGCCAAACATTTCAGGGGAGTATTTGCAAAACTTTGGCACCATCTTTGAGTGAATTGGAGAATTTCAGATTTTTGCTGAAGTTGTGACCCCGTGGCTTAGAAATATTTTTTTTCACAGGTTAAGTTGTCGAGGGTTGATTTCTTGGCCTATGATAAAAAGCCTTCTGTTTCCACCGCCAAACCTTTCAGGGGAGAATTTACAACAGTTTAGCACCATCTTTGAGTGAATTGGAGAATTTCAGATTTTTGCTGAAATTGTGACCCCGGGGCTTAGAAATTTTTTTTTTCACAGGTTAAGTTGTCGAGGGCTGAGTTCATGTCGTATGATAAAAAGCCTTCTGTTTCCACCGCCAAACCTTTCAGGGGAGTATTTGCAACACGTTGGCACCATCTTTGAGTGAATTGGAGAATTTCAGATTTTTGCTGAAATTGTGACCCCGGGGCTTAGAAATTTTTTTTCCCACAGGTTAAGTTGTCGAGGGCTGATTTCATGTAATATGATAAAAAGCCTTCTGTTTCCACCGCCAAACCTTTCAGGGGAGTATTTGCAAAACTTTGGCACCATCTTTGAGTGAGTTGGAGAATTTCAGATTTTTGCTGAAGTTGTGACCCCGGGGCTTAGATTTTTTTTTTCCACAGGTTAAGTTGTCGAGGGCTGATTTCATGTCGTATGATAAAAAGCCTTCTGTTTCCACCGCCAAACCTTTCAGGGGAGTATTTGCAACACGTTGGCACCATCTTTGAGTGAATTGGAGAATTTCAGATTTTTGCTGAAATTGTGACCCCGGGGCTTAGAAATTTTTTTTCCCACAGGTTAAGTTGTCGAGGGCTGATTTCATGTACTATGATAAAAAGCCTTCTGTTTCCACCGCCAAACCTTTCAGGGGAGTATTTGCAAAACTTTGGCACCATCTTTGAGTGAGTTGGAGAATTTCAGATTTTTGCTGAAATTGTGACCCCGGGGCTTAGAAATTTTTTTTTCACAGGTTAAGTTGTCGAGGGTTGATTTCTTGGCCTACGATAAAAAGCCTTCTGTTTCCACCGCCAAACCTTTCAGGGGATTATTTACAACAGTTTAGCACCATTTTTGAGTGAATTGGAGAATTTCAGATTTTTGCTGAAATTGTGACCCCGGGGCTTAGAATTTTTTTTTTCCACAGGTTAAGTTGTCGAGGGCTGATTTCATGTCCTATGATAAAAAGCCTTCTGTTTCCACCGCCAAACCTTTCAGGGGAGTATTTGCAACACGTTGGCACCATCTTTGAGTGAATTGGAGAATTTCAGATTTTTGCTGAAGTTGTGTCCCCGGGGCTTAGAAATTTTTTTTTTCACAGGTTAAGTTGTCTAGGGTTGATTTCTTGGCCTACGATAAAAAGCCTTCTGTTTCCACCGCCAAACATTTCAGGGGATTATTTACAACAGTTTAGCACCATTTTTGAGTGAATTGGAGAATTTCAGATTTTTGCTGAAGTTGTGACCCCGGGGCTTAGAAACATTTTTTTTCACACGTTACGTCTTCAAAGGCTGATTTCATGTCCTATGATAAAAAGCCTTCTGTTTCCACAGCCAAACCTTTGAGGGGAGTATTTGCAACACGTTGGCACCATCTTTGAGTGAATTGGAGAATTTCAGATTTTTGCTGAAATTGTGACCCCGGGGCTTAGAAATTGTTTTTTCACAGGTTAAGTTGTCGAGGGTTGTTTTCTTGGCCTACGATAAAAAGCCTTCTGTTTCCACCGCCAAACCTTTCAGGGGATTATTTACAACAGTTTAGCACCATTTTTGAGTGAATTGGAGAATTTCAGATTTTTGCTGAAATTGTGACCCCGGCGCTTAGAAATTTTTTTTTCACAGGTTAAGTTGTCGAGGGCTGATTTCATGTCCTATGATAAAAAGCCTTCTGTTTCCACCGCCAAACCTTTCAGGGGAGTATTTGCAACACGTTGGCACCATCTTTGAGTGAATTGGAGAATTTCAGATTTTTGCTGAAGTTGTGTCCCCGGGGCTTAGAAATTTTTTTTTTCACAGGTTAAGTTGTCGAGGGTTGATTTCTTGGCCTACGATAAAAAGCCTTCTGTTTCCACCGCCAAACCTTTCAGGGGATTATTTACAACAGTTTAGCACCATTTTTGAGTGAATTGGAGAATTTCAGATTTTTGCTGAAATTGTGACCCCGGGGCTTAGAAATTTTTTTTTTCACAGGTTAAGTTGTCGAGGGCTGATTTCATGTCCTATGATAAAAAGCCTTCTGTTTCCACCGCCAAACCTTTCAGGGGAGTATTTGCAAAACTTTGGCACCATCTTTGAGTGAATTGGAGAATTTCAGATTTTTGCTGAAGTTGTGACCCCGGGGCTTAGAAAAAAATTTTTTCACACGTTACGTCTTCGAAGGCTGATTTCATGTCCTATGATAAAAAGCATTCTGTTTCCACCGCCAAACCTTTCAGGGGAGTATTTGCAACACATTGGCACCATCTTTGAGTGAATTGGAGAATTTCAGATTTTTGCTGAAATTGTGACCCCGGGGCTTAGAAATTTTTTTTTCACAGGTTAAGTTGTCGAGGGTTGATTTCTTGGCCTACGATAAAAAGCCTTCTGTTTCCACCGCCAAACCTTTCAGGGGATTATTTACAACAGTTTAGCACCATTTTTGAGTGAATTGGAGAATTTCAGATTTTTGCTGAAATTGTGACCCCGGGGCTTAGAATTTTTTTTTTCACAGGTTAAGTTGTCGAGGGCTGATTTCATGTCCTACGATAAAAAGCCTTCTGTTTCCACCGCCAAACCTTTCAGGGGAGTATTTGCAACACGTTGGCACCATTTTTGAGTGAATTGGAGAATTTCAGATTTTTGCTGAAGTTGTGTCCCCGGGGCTTAGAAATTTTTTTTTTCACAGGTTAAGTTGTCGAGGGTTGATTTCTTGGCCTACGATAAAAAGCCTTCTGTTTCCACCGCCAAACCTTTCAGGGGATTATTTACAACAGTTTAGCACCATTTTTGAGTGAATTGGAGAATTTCAGATTTTTGCTGAAATTGTGACTCCGGGGCTTAGAATTTTTTTTTTTCACAGGTTAAGTTGTCGAGGGCTGATTTCATGTCCTATGATAAAAAGCCTTCTGTTTCCACCGCCAAACCTTTCAGGGGTGTATTTGCAACACGTTGGCACCATGTTTGAGTGAATTGGAGAATTTCAGATTTTTGCTGAAATTGTGACCCCGGGGCTCAGAATTTTTTTTTTTTTCACAGGTTAAGTTGTCGAGGGTTGATTTCATGTCCTATGATAAAAAGCCTTCTGTTTCCACCGCCAAACCTTTCAGGGGAGTATTTGCAACACGTTGGCACCATCTTTGAGAGAATTGGAGAATTTCAGATTTTTGCTGAAATTGTGACCCCGGGGCTTAGAAATTTTTTTTTTCACAGGTTAAGTTGTCGAGGGCTGATTTCATGTCGTATGATAAAAAGCCTTCTGTTTCCACCGCCAAACCTTTCAGGGGAGTATTTGCAAAACTTTGGCAGCGTCTTTGAGTGAATTGGAGAATTTCAGATTTTTGCTGAAGTTGTGACCCCGGGGCTTAGAAAAATTTTTTTTCACACGTTACGTCTTCGAAGGCTGATTTCATGTCCTATGATAAAAAGCCTTCTGTTTCCACCGCCAAACCTTTCAGGGGAGTATTTGCAACACGTTGGCACCATCTTTGAGAGAATTGGAGAATTTCAGATTTTTGCTGAAATTGTGACCCCGGGGTTTAGAAATTTTTTTTTTCACAGGTTAAGTTGTCGAGGGCTGATTTCATGTCCTATGATAAAAAGCCTTCTGTTTCCACCGCCAAACCTTTCAGGGGAGTATTTGCAACACGTTGGCACCATTTTTGAGTGAATTGGAGAATTTCAGATTTTTGCTGAAGTTGTGACCCCGGGGCTTAGAAACATTTTTTTTCACACGTTACGTCTTCAAAGGCTGATTTCATGTCCTATGATAAAAAGCCTTCTGTTTCCACAGCCAAACCTTTGAGGGGAGTATTTGCAACACGTTGGCACCATCTTTGAGTGAATTGGAGAATTTCAGATTTTTGCTGAAATTGTGACCCCGGGGCTTAGAAATTTTTTTTTTCACAGGTTAATTTGTCGAGGGCTGATTTCATGTCCTATGATAAAAAGCCTTCTGTTTCCACCGCCAAACCTTTCCGGGAAGAATTTGCAACACGTTGGCACCATCTTTGAGTGAATTGGAGAATTTCAGATTTTTGCTGAAGTTGTGACCCCGGGGCTTAGAAATTTTTTTTTTCACAGGTTAAGTTGTCGAGGGCTGATTTCATGTCCTATGATAAAAAGGCTTCTGTTTCCACCGCCAAACCTTTCAGGGGAGTATTTGCAAAACTTTGGCACCATCTTTGAGTGAATTGGAGAATTTCAGATTTTTGCTGAAGTTGTGACCCCGGGGCTTAGAAAAATTTTTTTTCACAGGTTAAGTTGTCGAGGGCTGATTTCATGTCCTACGATAAAAAGCCTTCTGTTTCCACCGCCAAACCTTTCAGGGGTGTATTTGCAACACGTTGGCACCATCTTTGAGTGAATTGGAGAATTTCAGATTTTTGCTGAAGTTGTGACTCCGGGGCTTAGAATTTTTTTTTTTCACAGGTTAAGTTGTCGAGGGTTGATTTCATGTCCTATGATAAAAAGCCTTCTGTTTCCACCGCCAAACCTTTCAGGGGAGTATTTGCAACACGTTGGCACCATCTTTGAGTGAATTGGAGAATTTCAGATTTTTGCTGAAATTGTGACCCCGGGGCTTAGAAATTTTTTTTTTCACAGGTTAAGTTGTCGAGGGCTGATTTCATGTCGTATGATAAAAAGCCTTCTGTTTCCACCGCCAAACCTTTCAGGGGAGTATTTGCAAAACTTTGGCAGCATCTTTGAGTGAATTGGAGAATTTCAGATTTTTGCTGAAGTTGTGACCCCGGGGCTTAGAAAAATTTTTTTTCACACGTTACGTCTTCGAAGGCTGATTTCATGTCCTATGATAAAAAGCCTTCTGTTTCCACCGCCAAACCTTTCAGGGGAGTATTTGCAACACGTTGGCACCATCTTTGAGAGAATTGGAGAATTTCAGATTTTTGCTGAAATTGTGACCCCGGGGTTTAGAAATTTTTTTTTTCACAGGTTAAGTTGTCGAGGGTTGATTTCTTGGCCTATGATAAAAAGCCTTCTGTTTCCACCGCCAAACCTTTCAGGGGAGAATTTACAACAGTTTAGCACCATTTTTGAGTGAATTGGAGAATTTCAGATTTTTGCTGAAATTGTGACCCCGGGGCTTAGAATTTTTTTTCCCCACAGGTTAAGTTGTCGAGGGCTGATTTCATGTCCTATGATAAAAAGCCTTCTGTTTCCACCGCCAAACATTTCAGGGGAGTATTTGCAAAACTTTGGCACCATCTTTGAGTGAATTGGAGAATTTCAGATTTTTGCTGAAGTTGTGACCCCATGGCTTAGAAATATTTTTTTTCACAGGTTAAGTTGTCGAGGGTTGATTTCTTGGCCTATGATAAAAAGCCTTCTGTTTCCACCGCCAAACCTTTCAGGGGAGAATTTACAACAGTTTAGCACCATCTTTGAGTGAATTGGAGAATTTCAGATTTTTGCTGAAATTGTGACCCCGGGGCTTAGAAATTTTTTTTTTCACAGGTTAAGTTGTCGAGGGCTGAGTTCATGTCGTATGATAAAAAGCCTTCTGTTTCCACCGCCAAACCTTTCAGGGGAGTATTTGCAACACGTTGGCACCATCTTTGAGTGAATTGGAGAATTTCAGATTTTTGCTGAAATTGTGACCCCGGGGCTTAGAAATTTTTTTTTCCACAGGTTAAGTTGTCGAGGGCTGATTTCATGTACTATGATAAAAAGCCTTCTGTTTCCACCGCCAAACCTTTCAGGGGAGTATTTGCAAAACTTTGGCACCATCTTTGAGTGAGTTGGAGAATTTCAGATTTTTGCTGAAGTTGTGACCCCGGGGCTTAGATTTTTTTTTCTTCACAGGTTAAGTTGTCGAGGGCTGATTTCATGTCCTACGATAAAAAGCCTTCTGTTTCCACCGCCAAACCTTTCAGGGGAGTATTTGCAACACGTTGGCACCATTTTTGAGTGAATTGGAGAATTTCAGATTTTTGCTGAAGTTGTGTCCCCGGGGCTTAGAAATTTTTTTTTTCACAGGTTAAGTTGTCGAGGGTTGATTTCTTGGCCTACGATAAAAAGCCTTCTGTTTCCACCGCCAAACCTTTCAGGGGATTATTTACAACAGTTTAGCACCATTTTTGAGTGAATTGGAGAATTTCAGATTTTTGCTGAAATTGTGACCCCGGGGCTTAGAAATTTTTTTTTTCACAGGTTAAGTTGTTGAGGGCTGATTTCATGTCCTATGATAAAAAGCCTTCTGTTTCCACCGCCAAACCTTTCAGGGGAGTATTTGCAACACGTTGGCACCATCTTTGAGTGAATTGGAGAATTTCAGATTTTTGCTGAAATTTTGACCCCGGGGCTTAGAAAATTTTTTTTTTCACAGGTTAAGTTGTCGAGGGCTGATTTCATGTCCTATGATAAAAAGCCTTCTGTTTCCACCGCCAAACCTTTCAGGGGAGTTTTTGCAACACGTTGGCACCATCTTTGAGTGAATTGGAGAATTTCAGATTTTTGCTGAAGTTGTGACCCCGGGGCTTAGAAACATTTTTTTTCACACGTTACGTCTTCAAAGGCTGATTTCATGTCCTATGATAAAAAGCCTTCTGTTTCCACAGCCAAACCTATGAGGGGAGTATTTGCAACACGTTGGCACCATCTTTGAGTGAATTGGAGAATTTCAGATTTTTGCTGAAATTGTGACCCCGGGGCTTAGAAATTTTTTTTTTTCACAGGTTAAGTTGTCGAGGGCTGATTTCATGTCCTATGATAAAAAGCCTTCTGTTTCCACCGCCAAACCTTTCAGGGGAGTATTTGCAACACGTTGGCACCATTTTTGAGTGAATTGGAGAATTTCAGATTTTTGCTGAAGTTGTGACCCCGGGGCTTAGAAACATTTTTTTTCACACGTTACGTCTTCAAAGGCTGATTTCATGTCCTATGATAAAAAGCCTTCTGTTTCCACAGCCAAACCTTTGAGGGGAGTATTTGCAACACGTTGGCACCATCTTTGAGTGAATTGGAGAATTTCAGATTTTTGCTGAAATTGTGACCCCGGGGCTTAGAAATTTTTTTTTTCACAGGTTAATTTGTCGAGGGCTGATTTCATGTCCTATGATAAAAAGCCTTCTGTTTCCACCGCCAAACCTTTCCGGGAAGAATTTGCAACACGTTGGCACCATCTTTGAGTGAATTGGAGAATTTCAGATTTTTGCTGAAGTTGTGACCCCGGGGCTTAGAAATTTTTTTTATCACAGGTTAAGTTGTCGAGGGCTGATTTCATGTCCTATGATAAAAAGGCTTCTGTTTCCACCGCCAAACCTTTCAGGGGAGTATTTGCAAAACTTTGGCACCATCTTTGAGTGAATTGGAGAATTTCAGATTTTTGCTGAAGTTGTGACCCCGGGGCTTAGAAAAATTTTTTTTCACAGGTTAAGTTGTCGAGGGCTGATTTCATGTCCTACGATAAAAAGCCTTCTGTTTCCACCGCCAAACCTTTCAGGGGTGTATTTGCAACACGTTGGCACCATCTTTGAGTGAATTGGAGAATTTCAGATTTTTGCTGAAGTTGTGACTCCGGGGCTTAGAATTTTTTTTTTTCACAGGTTAAGTTGTCGAGGGCTGATTTCATGTCCTATGATAAAAAGCCTTCTGTTTCCACCGCCAAACCTTTCAGGGGTGTATTTGCAACACGTTGGCACCATGTTTGAGTGAATTGGAGAATTTCAGATTTTTGCTGAAATTGTGACCCCGGGGCTCAGAATTTTTTTTTTTTTCACAGGTTAAGTTGTCGAGGGTTGATTTCATGTCCTATGATAAAAAGCCTTCTGTTTCCACCGCCAAACCTTTCAGGGGAGTATTTGCAACACGTTGGCACCATCTTTGAGTGAATTGGAGAATTTCAGATTTTTGCTGAAATTGTGACCCCGGGGCTTAGAAATTTTTTTTTTCACAGGTTAAGTTGTCGAGGGCTGATTTCATGTCGTATGATAAAAAGCCTTCTGTTTCCACCGCCAAACCTTTCAGGGGAGTATTTGCAAAACTTTGGCAGCATCTTTGAGTGAATTGGAGAATTTCAGATTTTTGCTGAAGTTGTGACCCCGGGGCTTAGAAAATTTTTTTTTCACACGTTACGTCTTCGAAGGCTGATTTCATGTCCTATGATAAAAAGCCTTCTGTTTCCACTGCCAAACCTTTCAGGGGAGTATTTGCAACACGTTGGCACCATCTTTGAGAGAATTGGAGAATTTCAGATTTTTGCTGAAATTGTGACCCCGGGGTTTAGAAATTTTTTTTTTCACAGGTTAAGTTGTCGAGGGTTGATTTCTTGGCCTATGATAAAAAGCCTTCTGTTTCCACCGCCAAACCTTTCAGCGGAGAATTTACAACAGTTTAGCACCATTTTTGAGTGAATTGGAGAATTTCAGATTTTTGCTGAAATTGTGACCCCGGGGCTTAGAATTTTTTTTCCCCACAGGTTAAGTTGTCGAGGGCTGATTTCATGTCCTATGATAAAAAGCCTTCTGTTTCCACCGCCAAACCTTTCAGGGGAGTATTTGCAACACGTTGGCACCATCTTTGAGTGAATTGGAGAATTTCAGATTTTTGCTGAAATTTTGACCCCGGGGCTTAGAAAATTTTTTTTTTCACAGGTTAAGTTGTCGAGGGCTGATTTCATGTCCTATGATAAAAAGCCTTCTGTTTCCACCGCCAAACCTTTCAGGGGAGTTTTTGCAACACGTTGGCACCATCTTTGAGTGAATTGGAGAATTTCAGATTTTTGCTGAAGTTGTGACCCCGGGACTTAGAAACATTTTTTTTCACACGTTACGTCTTCAAAGGCTGATTTCATGTCCTATGATAAAAAGCCTTCTGTTTCCACAGCCAAACCTTTGAGGGGAGTATTTGCAACACGTTGGCACCATCTTTGAGTGAATTGGAGAATTTCAGATTTTTGCTGAAATTGTGACCCCGGGGCTTAGAAAATTTTTTTTTTCACAGGTTAAGTTGTCGAGGGCTGATTTCATGTCCTATGATAAAAAGCCTTCTGTTTCCACCGCCAAACCTTTCAGGGGAGTATTTGCAACACGTTGGCACCATTTTTGAGTGAATTGGAGAATTTCAGATTTTTGCTGAAGTTGTGACCCCGGGGCTTAGAAACATTTTTTTTCACACGTTACGTCTTCAAAGGCTGATTTCATGTCCTATGATAAAAAGCCTTCTGTTTCCACAGCCAAACCTTTGAGGGGAGTATTTGCAACACGTTGGCACCATCTTTGAGTGAATTGGAGAATTTCAGATTTTTGCTGAAATTGTGACCCCGGGGCTTAGAAATTTTTTTTTTCACAGGTTAATTTGTCGAGGGCTGATTTCATGTCCTATGATAAAAAGCCTTCTGTTTCCACCGCCAAACCTTTCCGGGAAGAATTTGCAACACGTTGGCACCATCTTTGAGTGAATTGGAGAATTTCAGATTTTTGCTGAAGTTGTGACCCCGGGGCTTAGAAATTTTTTTTATCACAGGTTAAGTTGTCGAGGGCTGATTTCATGTCCTATGATAAAAAGGCTTCTGTTTCCACCGCCAAACCTTTCAGGGGAGTATTTGCAAAACTTTGGCACCATCTTTGAGTGAATTGGAGAATTTCAGATTTTTGCTGAAGTTGTGACCCCGGGGCTTAGAAAAATTTTTTTTCACAGGTTAAGTTGTCGAGGGCTGATTTCATGTCCTACGATAAAAAGCCTTCTGTTTCCACCGCCAAACCTTTCAGGGGTGTATTTGCAACACGTTGGCACCATCTTTGAGTGAATTGGAGAATTTCAGATTTTTGCTGAAGTTGTGACTCCGGGGCTTAGAATTTTTTTTTTTCACAGGTTAAGTTGTCGAGGGCTGATTTCATGTCCTATGATAAAAAGCCTTCTGTTTCCACCGCCAAACCTTTCAGGGGTGTATTTGCAACACGTTGGCACCATGTTTGAGTGAATTGGAGAATTTCAGATTTTTGCTGAAATTGTGACCCCGGGGCTCAGAATTTTTTTTTTTTTCACAGGTTAAGTTGTCGAGGGTTGATTTCATGTCCTATGATAAAAAGCCTTCTGTTTCCACCGCCAAACCTTTCAGGGGAGTATTTGCAACACGTTGGCACCATCTTTGAGTGAATTGGAGAATTTCAGATTTTTGCTGAAATTGTGACCCCGGGGCTTAGAAATTTTTTTTTTCACAGGTTAAGTTGTCGAGGGCTGATTTCATGTCGTATGATAAAAAGCCTTCTGTTTCCACCGCCAAACCTTTCAGGGGAGTATTTGCAAAACTTTGGCAGCATCTTTGAGTGAATTGGAGAATTTCAGATTTTTGCTGAAGTTGTGACCCCGGGGCTTAGAAAATTTTTTTTTCACACGTTACGTCTTCGAAGGCTGATTTCATGTCCTATGATAAAAAGCCTTCTGTTTCCACCGCCAAACCTTTCAGGGGAGTATTTGCAACACGTTGGCACCATCTTTGAGAGAATTGGAGAATTTCAGATTTTTGCTGAAATTGTGACCCCGGGGTTTAGAAATTTTTTTTTTCACAGGTTAAGTTGTCGAGGGTTGATTTCTTGGCCTATGATAAAAAGCCTTCTGTTTCCACCGCCAAACCTTTCAGGGGAGAATTTACAACAGTTTAGCACCATTTTTGAGTGAATTGGAGAATTTCAGATTTTTGCTGAAATTGTGACCCCGGGGCTTAGAATTTTTTTTCCCCACAGGTTAAGTTGTCGAGGGCTGATTTCATGTCCTATGATAAAAAGCCTTCTGTTTCCACCGCCAAACATTTCAGGGGAGTATTTGCAAAACTTTGGCACCATCTTTGAGTGAATTGGAGAATTTCAGATTTTTGCTGAAGTTGTGACCCCGTGGCTTAGAAATATTTTTTTTCACAGGTTAAGTTGTCGAGGGTTGATTTCTTGGCCTATGATAAAAAGCCTTCTGTTTCCACCGCCAAACCTTTCAGGGGAGAATTTACAACAGTTTAGCACCATCTTTGAGTGAATTGGAGAATTTCAGATTTTTGCTGAAATTGTGACCCCGGGGCTTAGAAATTTTTTTTTTCACAGGTTAAGTTGTCGAGGGCTGAGTTCATGTCGTATGATAAAAAGCCTTCTGTTTCCACCGCCAAACCTTTCAGGGGAGTATTTGCAACACGTTGGCACCATCTTTGAGTGAATTGGAGAATTTCAGATTTTTGCTGAAATTGTGACCCCGGGGCTTAGAAATTTTTTTTTCCACAGGTTAAGTTGTCGAGGGCTGATTTCATGTACTATGATAAAAAGCCTTCTGTTTCCACCGCCAAACCTTTCAGGGGAGTATTTGCAAAACTTTGGCACCATCTTTGAGTGAGTTGGAGAATTTCAGATTTTTGCTGAAGTTGTGACCCCGGGGCTTAGATTTTTTTTTTTCACAGGTTAAGTTGTCGAGGGCTGATTTCATGTCGTATGATAAAAAGCCTTCTGTTTCCACCGCCAAACCTTTCAGGGGAGTATTTGCAACACGTTGGCACCATCTTTGAGTGAATTGGAGAATTTCAGATTTTTGCTGAAATTGTGACCCCCGGGCTTAGAAATTTTTTTTTCCACAGGTTAAGTTGTCGAGGGCTGAGTTCATGTCGTATGATAAAAAGCCTTCTGTTTCCACCGCCAAACCTTTCAGGGGAGTATTTGCAACACGTTGGCACCATCTTTGAGTGAATTGGAGAATTTCAGATTTTTGCTGAAATTGTGACCCCGGGGCTTAGAAATTTTTTTTCCCACAGGTTAAGTTGTCGAGGGCTGATTTCATGTACTATGATAAAAAGCCTTCTGTTTCCACCGCCAAACCTTTCAGGGGAGTATTTGCAAAACTTTGGCACCATCTTTGAGTGAGTTGGAGAATTTCAGATTTTTGCTGAAATTGTGACCCCGGGGCTTAGAAATTTTTTTTTCACAGGTTAAGTTGTCGAGGGTTGATTTCTTGGCCTACGATAAAAAGCCTTCTGTTTCCACCGCCAAACCTTTCAGGGGATTATTTACAACAGTTTAGCACCATTTTTGAGTGAATTGGAGAATTTCAGATTTTTGCTGAAATTGTGACCCCGGGGCTTAGAAATTTTTTTTTTCACAGGTTAAGTTGTCGAGGGCTGAGTTCATGTCGTATGATAAAAAGCCTTCTGTTTCCACCGCCAAACCTTTCAGGGGAGTATTTGCAACACGTTGGCACCATCTTTGAGTGAATTGGAGAATTTCAGATTTTTGCTGAAGTTGTGTCCCCGGGGCTTAGAAATTTTTTTTCCCACAGGTTAAGTTGTCGAGGGCTGATTTCATGTACTATGATAAAAAGCCTTCTGTTTCCACCGCCAAACCTTTCAGGGGAGTATTTGCAAAACTTTGGCACCATCTTTGAGTGAGTTGGAGAATTTCAGATTTTTGCTGAAATTGTGACCCCGGGGCTTAGAAATTTTTTTTTCACAGGTTAAGTTGTCGAGGGTTGATTTCTTGGCCTACGATAAAAAGCCTTCTGTTTCCACCGCCAAACCTTTCAGGGGATTATTTACAACAGTTTAGCACCATTTTTGAGTGAATTGGAGAATTTCAGATTTTTGCTGAAATTGTGACCCCGGGGCTTAGAAATTTTTTTTTTCACAGGTTAAGTTGTCGAGGGCTGAGTTCATGTCGTATGATAAAAAGCCTTCTGTTTCCACCGCCAAACCTTTCAGGGGAGTATTTGCAACACGTTGGCACCATCTTTGAGTGAATTGGAGAATTTCAGATTTTTGCTGAAGTTGTGTCCCCGGGGCTTAGAAATTTTTTTTTCCACAGGTTAAGTTGTCTAGGGTTGATTTCTTGGCCTACGATAAAAAGCCTTCTGTTTCCACCGCCAAACATTTCAGGGGATTATTTACAACAGTTTAGCACCATTTTTGAGTGAATTGGAGAATTTCAGATTTTTGCTGAAGTTGTGACCCCGGGGCTTAGAAATTTTTTTTTTCACACGTTACGTCTTCGAAGGCTGATTTCATGTCCTATGATAAAAAGCCTTCTGTTTCCACCGCCAAACCTTTCAGGGGAGTATTTGCAACACGTTGGCAACATCTTTGAGTGAATTGGAGAATTTCAGATTTTTGCTGAAATTGTGACCCCGGGGCTTAGAATTTTTTTTTTTCACAGGTTAAGTTGTCGAGGGTTGATTTCTTGGCCTATGATAAAAAGCCTTCTGTTTCCACCGCCAAACCTTTCAGGGGAGAATTTGCAACAGTTTAGCACCATTTTTGAGTGAATTGGAGAATTTCAGGTTTTTGCTGAAGTTGTGACCCCGGGGCTTAGAAATATTTTTTTTCACAGGTTAAGTTGTCGAGGGTTGATTTCTTGGCCTATGATAAAAAGCCTTCTGTTTCCACCGCCAAACCTTTCAGGGGAGAATTTACAACAGTTTAGCACCATCTTTGAGTGAATTGGAGAATTTCAGATTTTTGCTGAAATTGTGACCCCGGGGCTTAGAAATTTTTTTTTTCACAGGTTAAGTTGTCGAGGGCTGAGTTCATGTCGTATGATAAAAAGCCTTCTGTTTCCACCGCCAAACCTTTCAGAGGAGTATTTGCAACACGTTGGCACCATCTTTGAGTGAATTGGAGAATTTCAGATTTTTGCTGAAATTGTGACCCCGGGGCTTAGAAATTTTTTTTTCCACAGGTTAAGTTGTCGAGGGCTGATTTCATGTACTATGATAAAAAGCCTTCTGTTTCCACCGCCAAACCTTTCAGGGGAGTATTTGCAAAACTTTGGCACCATCTTTGAGTGAGTTGGAGAATTTCAGATTTTTGCTGAAGTTGTGACCCCGGGGCTTGGAAAAAAATTTTTTTAACACGTTACGTCTTCGAAGGCTGATTTCATGTCCTATGATAAAAAGCATTCTGTTTCCACCGCCAAACCTTTCAGGGGAGTATTTGCAACACGTTGGCACCATCTTTGAGTGAATTGGAGAATTTCAGATTTTTGCTGAAATTGTGACCCCGGGGCTTAGAAATTTTTTTTTCCACAGGTTAAGTTGTCGAGGGCTGAGTTCATGTCGTATGATAAAAAGCCTTCTGTTTCCACCGCCAAACCTTTCAGGGGAGTATTTGCAACACGTTGGCACCATCTTTGAGTGAATTGGAGAATTTCAGATTTTTGCTGAAATTGTGACCCCGGGGCTTAGAAATTTTTTTTTCCACAGGTTAAGTTGTCGAGGGCTGATTTCATGTACTATGATAAAAAGCCTTCTGTTTCCACCGCCAAACCTTTCAGGGGAGTATTTGCAAAACTTTGGCACCATCTTTGAGTGAGTTGGAGAATTTCAGATTTTTGCTGAAATTGTGACCCCGGGGCTTAGAAATTTTTTTTTCACAGGTTAAGTTGTCGAGGGTTGATTTCTTGGCCTACGATAAAAAGCCTTCTGTTTCCACCGCCAAACCTTTCAGGGGATTATTTACAACAGTTTAGCACCATTTTTGAGTGAATTGGAGAATTTCAGATTTTTGCTGAAATTGTGACCCCGGGGCTTAGAATTTTTTTTTTCCACAGGTTAAGTTGTCAAGGGCTGATTTCATGTCCTATGATAAAAAGCCTTCTGTTTCCACCGCCAAACCTTTCAGGGGAGTATTTGCAACACGTTGGCACCATCTTTGAGTGAATTGGAGAATTTCAGATTTTTGCTGAAGTTGTGTCCCCGGGGCTTAGAAATTTTTTTTTTCACAGGTTAAGTTGTCTAGGGTTGATTTCTTGGCCTACGATAAAAAGCCTTCTGTTTCCACCGCCAAACATTTCAGGGGATTATTTACAACAGTTTAGCACCATTTTTGAGTGAATTGGAGAATTTCAGATTTTTGCTGAAGTTGTGACCCCGGGGCTTAGAAATTTTTTTTTTCACACGTTACGTCTTCGAAGGCTGATTTCATGTCCTATGATAAAAAGCCTTCTGTTTCCACCGCCAAACCTTTCAGGGGAGTATTTGCAACACGTTGGCAACATCTTTGAGTGAATTGGAGAATTTCAGATTTTTGCTGAAATTGTGACCCCGGGGCTTAGAAATTTTTTTTTTTCACAGGTTAAGTTGTCGAGGGTTGATTTCTTGGCCTATGATAAAAAGCCTTCTGTTTCCACCGCCAAACCTTTCAGGGGAGAATTTGCAACAGTTTAGCACCATTTTTGAGTGAATTGGAGAATTTCAGGTTTTTGCTGAAGTTGTGACCCCGGGGCTTAGAAATATTTTTTTTCACAGGTTAAGTTGTCGAGGGTTGATTTCTTGGCCTATGATAAAAAGCCTTCTGTTTCCACCGCCAAACGTTTCAGGGGAGAATTTGCAAAACTTTGGCACCATCTTTGAGTGAATTTGAGAATTGCAGATTTTTGCTGAAATTGTGACCCCGTGGCTTAGAAATTTTTTTTTTCACAGGTTAAGTTGTCGAGGGCTGATTTCATGTCCTATGATAAAAAGCCTTCTGTTTCCACCGCCAAACCTTTCAGGGGAGTATTTGCAACACGTTGGCACCATCTTTGAGTGAATTGGAGAATTTCAGTTTTTTGCTGAAATTGTGACCCCGGGGCTTAGAATTATTTTTTTTTCACAGGTTAAGTTGTTGAGGGCTAATTTCATGTACTATGATAAAAAGCCTTCTGTTTCCACCGCCAAACCTTTCAGGGGAGTATTTGCAAAACTTTGGCACCATCTTTGAGTGAATTGGAGAATTTCAGATTTTTGCTGAAGTTGTGACCCCGGGGCTTAGAAAAATTTTTTTCCACAGGTTAAGTTGTCGAGGGCTGATTTCATGTACTATGATAAAAACCCTTCTGTTTCCACCGCCAAACCTTTCAGGGGAGTATTTGCAAAACTTTGGCACCATCTTTGAGTGAGTTGGAGAATTTCAGATTTTTGCTGAAATTGTGACCCCGGGGCTTAGAATTTTTTTTTCCACAGGTTAAGTTGTTGAGGGCTGATTTCATGTCCTATGATAAAAAGCCTTCTGTTTCCACCGCCAAACCTTTCAGGGGAGAATTTACAACAGTTTAGCACCATCTTTGAGTGAATTGGAGAATTTCAGATTTTTGCTGAAATTGTGACCCCGGGGCTTAGAAATTTTTTTTTTCACAGGTTAAGTTGTCGAGGGCTGAGTTCATGTCGTATGATAAAAAGCCTTCTGTTTCCACCGCCAAACCTTTCAGGGGAGTATTTGCAACACGTTGGCACCATCTTTGAGTGAATTGGAGAATTTCAGATTTTTGCTGAAATTGTGACCCCGGGGCTTAGAAATTTTTTTTTCCACAGGTTAAGTTGTCGAGGGCTGATTTCATGTACTATGATAAAAAGCCTTCTGTTTCCACCGCCAAACATTTCAGGGGATTATTTACAACAGTTTAGCACCATTTTTGAGTGAGTTGGAGAATTTCAGATTTTTGCTGAAGTTGTGACCCCGGGGCTTAGAAACATTTTTTTTCACACGTTACGTCTTCAAAGGCTGATTTCATGTCCTATGATAAAAAGCCTTCTGTTTCCACAGCCAAACCTTTGAGGGGAGTATTTGCAACACGTTGGCACCATCTTTGAGTGAATTGGAGAATTTCAGATTTTTGCTGAAATTGTGACCCCGGGGCTTAGAAAATTTTTTTTTTCACAGGTTAAGTTGTCGAGGGCTGATTTCATGTCCTATGATAAAAAGCCTTCTGTTTCCACCGCCAAACCTTTCAGGGGAGTATTTGCAACACGTTGGCACCATTTTTGAGTGAATTGGAGAATTTCAGATTTTTGCTGAAGTTGTGACCCCGGGGCTTAGAAACATTTTTTTTCACACGTTACGTCTTCAAAGGCTGATTTCATGTCCTATGATAAAAAGCCTTCTGTTTCCACAGCCAAACCTTTGAGGGGAGTATTTGCAACACGTTGGCACCATCTTTGAGTGAATTGGAGAATTTCAGATTTTTGCTGAAATTGTGACCCCGGGGCTTAGAAATTTTTTTTTTCACAGGTTAATTTGTCGAGGGCTGATTTCATGTCCTATGATAAAAAGCCTTCTGTTTCCACCGCCAAACCTTTCCGGGAAGAATTTGCAACACGTTGGCACCATCTTTGAGTGAATTGGAGAATTTCAGATTTTTGCTGAAGTTGTGACCCCGGGGCTTAGAAATTTTTTTTTTCACAGGTTAAGTTGTCGAGGGCTGATTTCATGTCCTATGATAAAAAGGCTTCTGTTTCCACCGCCAAACCTTTCAGGGGAGTATTTGCAAAACTTTGGCACCATCTTTGAGTGAATTGGAGAATTTCAGATTTTTGCTGAAGTTGTGACCCCGGGGCTTAGAAAAATTTTTTTTCACAGGTTAAGTTGTCGAGGGCTGATTTCATGTCCTACGATAAAAAGCTTTCTGTTTCCACCGCCAAACCTTTCAGGGGTGTATTTGCAACACGTTGGCACCATCTTTGAGTGAATTGGAGAATTTCAGATTTTTGCTGAAGTTGTGACTCCGGGGCTTAGAATTTTTTTTTTTTCACAGGTTAAGTTGTCGAGGGCTGATTTCATGTCCTATGATAAAAAGCCTTCTGTTTCCACCGCCAAACCTTTCAGGGGTGTATTTGCAACACGTTGGCACCACCTTTGAGTGAATTGGAGAATTTCAGATTTTTGCTGAAATTGTGACCCCGGGGCTCAGAATTTTTTTTTTTTCACAGGTTAAGTTGTCGAGGGTTGATTTCATGTCCTATGATAAAAAGCCTTCTGTTTCCACCGCCAAACCTTTCAGGGGAGTATTTGCAACACGTTGGCACCATTTTTGAGTGAATTGGAGAATTTCAGATTTTTGCTGAAATTGTGACCCCGGGGCTTAGAAATTTTTTTTTTCACAGGTTAAGTTGTCGAGGGCTGATTTCATGTCGTATGATAAAAAGCCTTCTGTTTCCACCGCCAAACCTTTCAGGGGAGTATTTGCAAAACTTTGGCAGCATCTTTGAGTGAATTGGAGAATTTCAGATTTTTGCTGAAGTTGTGACCCCGGGGCTTAGAAAATTTTTTTTTCACACGTTACGTCTTCGAAGGCTGATTTCATGTCCTATGATAAAAAGCCTTCTGTTTCCACCGCCAAACCTTTCAGGGGAGTATTTGCAACACGTTGGCACCATCTTTGAGAGAATTGGAGAATTTCAGATTTTTGCTGAAATTGTGACCCCGGGGTTTAGAAATTTTTTTTTTCACAGGTTAAGTTGTCGAGGGTTGATTTCTTGGCCTATGATAAAAAGCCTTCTGTTTCCACCGCCAAACCTTTCAGGGGAGAATTTACAACAGTTTAGCACCATTTTTGAGTGAATTGGAGAATTTCAGATTTTTGCTGAAATTGTGACCCCGGGGCTTAGAATTTTTTCCCCCCACAGGTTAAGTTGTCGAGGGCTGATTTCATGTCCTATGATAAAAAGCCTTCTGTTTCCACCGCCAAACATTTCAGGGGAGTATTTGCAAAACTTTGGCACCATCTTTGAGTGAATTGGAGAATTTCAGATTTTTGCTGAAGTTGTGACCCCGTGGCTTAGAAATATTTTTTTTCACAGGTTAAGTTGTCGAGGGCTGAGTTCATGTCGTATGATAAAAAGCCTTCTGTTTCCACCGCCAAACCTTTCAGGGGAGTATTTGCAACACGTTGGCACCATCTTTGAGTGAATTGGAGAATTTCAGATTTTTGCTGAAATTGTGACCCCGGGGCTTAGAAATTTTTTTTTCCACAGGTTAAGTTGTCGAGGGCTGATTTCATGTACTATGATAAAAAGCCTTCTGTTTCCACCGCCAAACCTTTCAGGGGAGTATTTGCAAAACTTTGGCACCATCTTTGAGTGAGTTGGAGAATTTCAGATTTTTGCTGAAGTTGTGACCCCGGGGCTTAGATTTTTTTTTTTTCACAGGTTAAGTTGTCGAGGGCTGATTTCATGTCGTATGATAAAAAGCCTTCTGTTTCCACCGCCAAACCTTTCAGGGGAGTATTTGCAACACGTTGGCACCATCTTTAAGTGAATTGGAGAATTTCAGATTTTTGCTGAAATTGTGACCCCCGGGCTTAGAAATTTTTTTCCCCACAGGTTAAGTTGTCGAGGGCTGAGTTCATGTCGTATGATAAAAAGCCTTCTGTTTCCACCGCCAAACCTTTCAGGGGAGTATTTGCAACACGTTGGCACCATCTTTGAGTGAATTGGAGAATTTCAGATTTTTGCTGAAATTGTGACCCCGGGGCTTAGAAATTTTTTTTCCCACAGGTTAAGTTGTCGAGGGCTGATTTCATGTACTATGATAAAAAGCCTTCTGTTTCCACCGCCAAACCTTTCAGGGGAGTATTTGCAAAACTTTGGCACCATCTTTGAGTGAGTTGGAGAATTTCAGATTTTTGCTGAAATTGTGACCCCGGGGCTTAGAAATTTTTTTTTCACAGGTTAAGTTGTCGAGGGTTGATTTCTTGGCCTACGATAAAAAGCCTTCTGTTTCCACCGCCAAACCTTTCAGGGGATTATTTACAACAGTTTAGCACCATTTTTGAGTGAATTGGAGAATTTCAGATTTTTGCTGAAATTGTGACCCCGGGGCTTAGAATTTTTTTTTTCCACAGGTTAAGTTGCCGAGGGCTGATTTCATGTCCTATGATAAAAAGCCTTCTGTTTCCACCGCCAAACCTTTCAGGGGAGTATTTGCAACACGTTGGCACCATCTTTGAGTGAATTGGAGAATTTCAGATTTTTGCTGAAGTTGTGTCCCCGGGGCTTAGAAATTTTTTTTTTCACAGGTTAAGTTGTCTAGGGTTGATTTCTTGGCCTACGATAAAAAGCCTTCTGTTTCCACCGCCAAACATTTCAGGGGATTATTTACAACAGTTTAGCACCATTTTTGAGTGAATTGGAGAATTTCAGATTTTTGCTGAAGTTGTGACCCCGGGGCTTAGAAATTTTTTTTTTCACACGTTACGTCTTCGAAGGCTGATTTCATGTCCTATGATAAAAAGCCTTCTGTTTCCACCACCAAACCTTTCAGGGGAGTATTTGCAACACGTTGGCAACATCTTTGAGTGAATTGGAGAATTTCAGATTTTTGCTGAAATTGTGACCCCGGGGCTTAGAATTTTTTTTTTTCACAGGTTAAGTTGTCGAGGGTTGATTTCTTGGCCTATGATAAAAAGCCTTCTGTTTCCACCGCCAAACCTTTCAGGGGAGAATTTGCAACAGTTTAGCACCATTTTTGAGTGAATTGGAGAATTTCAGGTTTTTGCTGAAGTTGTGACCCCGGGGCTTAGAAATATTTTTTTTCACAGGTTAAGTTGTCGAGGGTTGATTTCTTGGCCTATGATAAAAAGCCTTCTGTTTCCACCGCCAAACCTTTCAGGGGAGAATTTACAACAGTTTAGCACCATCTTTGAGTGAATTGGAGAATTTCAGATTTTTGCTGAAATTGTGACCCCGGGGCTTAGAATTTTTTTTTTTCACAGGTTAAGTTGTCGAGGGCTGAGTTCATGTCGTATGATAAAAAGCCTTCTGTTTCCACCGCCAAACCTTTCAGAGGAGTATTTGCAACACGTTGGCACCATCTTTGAGTGAATTGGAGAATTTCAGATTTTTGCTGAAATTGTGACCCCGGGGCTTAGAAATTTTTTTTTCCACAGGTTAAGTTGTCGAGGGCTGATTTCATGTACTATGATAAAAAGCCTTCTGTTTCCACCGCCAAACCTTTCAGGGGAGTATTTGCAAAACTTTGGCACCATCTTTGAGTGAGTTGGAGAATTTCAGATTTTTGCTGAAGTTGTGACCCCGGGGCTTGGAAAAAAATTTTTTTAACACGTTACGTCTTCGAAGGCTGATTTCATGTCCTATGATAAAAAGCATTCTGTTTCCACCGCCAAACCTTTCAGGGGAGTATTTGCAACACGTTGGCACCATCTTTGAGTGAATTGGAGAATTTCAGATTTTTGCTGAAATTGTGACCCCGGGGCTTAGAAATTTTTTTTTCCACAGGTTAAGTTGTCGAGGGCTGAGTTCATGTCGTATGATAAAAAGCCTTCTGTTTCCACCGCCAAACCTTTCAGGGGAGTATTTGCAACACGTTGGCACCATCTTTGAGTGAATTGGAGAATTTCAGATTTTTGCTGAAATTGTGACCCCGGGGCTTAGAAATTTTTTTTTCCACAGGTTAAGTTGTCGAGGGCTGATTTCATGTACTATGATAAAAAGCCTTCTGTTTCCACCGCCAAACCTTTCAGGGGAGTATTTGCAAAACTTTGGCACCATCTTTGAGTGAGTTGGAGAATTTCAGATTTTTGCTGAAATTGTGACCCCGGGGCTTAGAAATTTTTTTTTCACAGGTTAAGTTGTCGAGGGTTGATTTCTTGGCCTACGATAAAAAGCCTTCTGTTTCCACCGCCAAACCTTTCAGGGGATTATTTACAACAGTTTAGCACCATTTTTGAGTGAATTGGAGAATTTCAGATTTTTGCTGAAATTGTGACCCCGGGGCTTAGAATTTTTTTTTTCCACAGGTTAAGTTGTCGAGGGCTGATTTCATGTCCTATGATAAAAAGCCTTCTGTTTCCACCGCCAAACCTTTCAGGGGAGTATTTGCAACACGTTGGCACCATCTTTGAGTGAATTGGAGAATTTCAGATTTTTGCTGAAGTTGTGTCCCCGGGGCTTAGAAATTTTTTTTTTCACAGGTTAAGTTGTCTAGGGTTGATTTCTTGGCCTACGATAAAAAGCCTTCTGTTTCCACCGCCAAACCTTTCAGGGGATTATTTACAACAGTTTAGCACCATTTTTGAGTGAATTGGAGAATTTCAGATTTTTGCTGAAGTTGTGACCCCGGGGCTTAGAAATTTTTTTTTTCACACGTTACGTCTTCGAAGGCTGATTTCATGTCCTATGATAAAAAGCCTTCTGTTTCCACCGCCAAACCTTTCAGGGGAGTATTTGCAACACGTTGGCAACATCTTTGAGTGAATTGGAGAATTTCAGATTTTTGCTGAAATTGTGACCCCGGGGCTTAGAAATTTTTTTTTTTCACAGGTTAAGTTGTCGAGGGTTGATTTCTTGGCCTATGATAAAAAGCCTTCTGTTTCCACCGCCAAACCTTTCAGGGGAGAATTTGCAACAGTTTAGCACCATTTTTGAGTGAATTGGAGAATTTCAGGTTTTTGCTGAAGTTGTGACCCCGGGGCTTAGAAATATTTTTTTTCACAGGTTAAGTTGTCGAGGGTTGATTTCTTGGCCTATGATAAAAAGCCTTCTGTTTCCACCGCCAAACGTTTCAGGGGAGAATTTGCAAAACTTTGGCACCATCTTTGAGTGAATTTGAGAATTGCAGATTTTTGCTGAAATTGTGACCCCGGGGCTTAGAAATTTTTTTTTTCACAGGTTAAGTTGTTGAGGGCTAATTTCATGTCCTATGATAAAAAGCCTTCTGTTTCCACCGCCAAACCTTTCAGGGGAGTATTTGCAAAACTTTGGCACCATCTTTGAGTGAATTGGAGAATTTCAGATTTTTGCTGAAGTTGTGACCCCGGGGCTTAGAAAAATTTTTTTCCACAGGTTAAGTTGTCGAGGGTTGATTTCTTGGCCTATGATAAAAAGCCTTCTGTTTCCACCGCCAAACGTTTCAGGGGAGAATTTGCAAAACTTTGGCACCATCTTTGAGTGAATTTGAGAATTGCAGATTTTTGCTGAAATTGTGACCCCGGGGCTTAGAAATTTTTTTTTTCACAGGTTAAGTTGTTGAGGGCTAATTTCATGTCCTATGATAAAAAGCCTTCTGTTTCCACCGCCAAACCTTTCAGGGGAGTATTTGCAAAACTTTGGCACCATCTTTGAGTGAATTGGAGAATTTCAGATTTTTGCTGAAGTTGTGACCCCGGGGCTTAGAAAAATTTTTTTCCACAGGTTAAGTTGTCGAGGGCTGATTTCATGTACTATGATAAAAAGCCTTCTGTTTCCACCGCCAAACCTTTCAGGGGAGTATTTGCAAAACTTTGGCACCATCTTTGAGTGAGTTGGAGAATTTCAGATTTTTGCTGAAATTGTGACCCCGGGGCTTAGAATTTTTTTTTCCACAGGTTAAGTTGTCGAGGGTTGATTTCTTGGCCTATGATAAAAAGCCTTCTGTTTCCACCCCCAAACCTTTCAGGGGAGAATTTACAACAGTTTAGCACCATCTTTGAGTGAATTGGAGAATTTCAGATTTTTGCTGAAATTGTGACCCCGGGGCTTAGAAATTTTTTTTTTCACAGGTTAAGTTGTCGAGGGCTGAGTTCATGTCGTATGATAAAAAGCCTTCTGTTTCCACCGCCAAACCTTTCAGAGGAGTATTTGCAACACGTTGGCACCATCTTTGAGTGAATTGGAGAATTTCAGATTTTTGCTGAAATTGTGACCCCGGGGCTTAGAAATTTTTTTTTCCACAGGTTAAGTTGTCGAGGGCTGATTTCATGTACTATGATAAAAAGCCTTCTGTTTCCACCGCCAAACCTTTCAGGGGAGTATTTGCAAAACTTTGGCACCATCTTTGAGTGAGTTGGAGAATTTCAGATTTTTGCTGAAGTTGTGACCCCGGGGCTTGGAAAAAAATTTTTTTAACACGTTACGTCTTCGAAGGCTGATTTCATGTCCTATGATAAAAAGCATTCTGTTTCCACCGCCAAACCTTTCAGGGGAGTATTTGCAACACGTTGGCACCATCTTTGAGTGAATTGGAGAATTTCAGATTTTTGCTGAAATTGTGACCCCGGGGCTTAGAAATTTTTTTTTCCACAGGTTAAGTTGTCGAGGGCTGAGTTCATGTCGTATGATAAAAAGCCTTCTGTTTCCACCGCCAAACCTTTCAGGGGAGTATTTGCAACACGTTGGCACCATCTTTGAGTGAATTGGAGAATTTCAGATTTTTGCTGAAATTGTGACCCCGGGGCTTAGAAATTTTTTTTTCCACAGGTTAAGTTGTCGAGGGCTGATTTCATGTACTATGATAAAAAGCCTTCTGTTTCCACCGCCAAACCTTTCAGGGGAGTATTTGCAAAACTTTGGCACCATCTTTGAGTGAGTTGGAGAATTTCAGATTTTTGCTGAAATTGTGACCCCGGGGCTTAGAAATTTTTTTTTCACAGGTTAAGTTGTCGAGGGTTGATTTCTTGGCCTACGATAAAAAGCCTTCTGTTTCCACCGCCAAACCTTTCAGGGGATTATTTACAACAGTTTAGCACCATTTTTGAGTGAATTGGAGAATTTCAGATTTTTGCTGAAATTGTGACCCCGGGGCTTAGAATTTTTTTTTTCCACAGGTTAAGTTGTCGAGGGCTGATTTCATGTCCTATGATAAAAAGCCTTCTGTTTCCACCGCCAAACCTTTCAGGGGAGTATTTGCAACACGTTGGCACCATCTTTGAGTGAATTGGAGAATTTCAGATTTTTGCTGAAGTTGTGTCCCCGGGGCTTAGAAATTTTTTTTTTCACAGGTTAAGTTGTCTAGGGTTGATTTCTTGGCCTACGATAAAAAGCCTTCTGTTTCCACCGCCAAACCTTTCAGGGGATTATTTACAACAGTTTAGCACCATTTTTGAGTGAATTGGAGAATTTCAGATTTTTGCTGAAGTTGTGACCCCGAGGCTTAGAAATTTTTTTTTTCACACGTTACGTCTTCGAAGGCTGATTTCATGTCCTATGATAAAAAGCCTTCTGTTTCCACCGCCAAACCTTTCAGGGGAGTATTTGCAACACGTTGGCAACATCTTTGAGTGAATTGGAGAATTTCAGATTATTGCTGAAATTGTGACCCCGGGGCTTAGAAATTTTTTTTTTTCACAGGTTAAGTTGTCGAGGGTTGATTTCTTGGCCTATGATAAAAAGCCTTCTGTTTCCACCGCCAAACCTTTCAGGGGAGAATTTGCAACAGTTTAGCACCATTTTTGAGTGAATTGGAGAATTTCAGGTTTTTGCTGAAGTTGTGACCCCGGGGCTTAGAAATATTTTTTTTCACAGGTTAAGTTGTCGAGGGTTGATTTCTTGGCCTATGATAAAAAGCCTTCTGTTTCCACCGCCAAACGTTTCAGGGGAGAATTTGCAAAACTTTGGCACCATCTTTGAGTGAATTTGAGAATTGCAGATTTTTGCTGAAATTGTGACCCCGGGGCTTAGAAATTTTTTTTTTCACAGGTTAAGTTGTTGAGGGCTAATTTCATGTCCTATGATAAAAAGCCTTCTGTTTCCACCGCCAAACCTTTCAGGGGAGTATTTGCAAAACTTTGGCACCATCTTTGAGTGAGTTGGAGAATTTCAGATTTTTGCTGAAATTGTGACCCCGGGGCTTAGAATTTTTTTTTCCACAGGTTAAGTTGTCGAGGGTTGATTTCTTGGCCTATGATAAAAAGCCTTCTGTTTCCACCGCCAAACCTTTCAGGGGAGAATTTACAACAGTTTAGCACCATCTTTGAGTGAATTGGAGAATTTCAGATTTTTGCTGAAATTGTGACCCCGGGGCTTAGAAATTTTTTTTTTCACAGGTTAAGTTGTCGAGGGCTGAGTTCATGTCGTATGATAAAAAGCCTTCTGTTTCCACCGCCAAACCTTTCAGAGGAGTATTTGCAACACGTTGGCACCATCTTTGAGTGAATTGGAGAATTTCAGATTTTTGCTGAAATTGTGACCCCGGGGCTTAGAAATTTTTTTTTCCACAGGTTAAGTTGTCGAGGGCTGATTTCATGTACTATGATAAAAAGCCTTCTGTTTCCACCGCCAAACCTTTCAGGGGAGTATTTGCAAAACTTTGGCACCATCTTTGAGTGAGTTGGAGAATTTCAGATTTTTGCTGAAGTTGTGACCCCGGGGCTTGGAAAAAAATTTTTTTAACACGTTACGTCTTCGAAGGCTGATTTCATGTCCTATGATAAAAAGCATTCTGTTTCCACCGCCAAACCTTTCAGGGGAGTATTTGCAACACGTTGGCACCATCTTTGAGTGAATTGGAGAATTTCAGATTTTTGCTGAAATTGTGACCCCGGGGCTTAGAAATTTTTTTTTCCACAGGTTAAGTTGTCGAGGGCTGAGTTCATGTCGTATGATAAAAAGCCTTCTGTTTCCACCGCCAAACCTTTCAGGGGAGTATTTGCAACACGTTGGCACCATCTTTGAGTGAATTGGAGAATTTCAGATTTTTGCTGAAATTGTGACCCCGGGGCTTAGAAATTTTTTTTTCCACAGGTTAAGTTGTCGAGGGCTGATTTCATGTACTATGATAAAAAGCCTTCTGTTTCCACCGCCAAACCTTTCAGGGGAGTATTTGCAAAACTTTGGCACCATCTTTGAGTGAGTTGGAGAATTTCAGATTTTTGCTGAAATTGTGACCCCGGGGCTTAGAAATTTTTTTTTCACAGGTTAAGTTGTCGAGGGTTGATTTCTTGGCCTACGATAAAAAGCCTTCTGTTTCCACCGCCAAACCTTTCAGGGGATTATTTACAACAGTTTAGCACCATTTTTGAGTGAATTGGAGAATTTCAGATTTTTGCTGAAATTGTGACCCCGGGGCTTAGAATTTTTTTTTTCCACAGGTTAAGTTGTCGAGGGCTGATTTCATGTCCTATGATAAAAAGCCTTCTGTTTCCACCGCCAAACCTTTCAGGGGAGTATTTGCAACACGTTGGCACCATCTTTGAGTGAATTGGAGAATTTCAGATTTTTGCTGAAGTTGTGTCCCCGGGGCTTAGAAATTTTTTTTTTCACAGGTTAAGTTGTCTAGGGTTGATTTCTTGGCCTACGATAAAAAGCCTTCTGTTTCCACCGCCAAACCTTTCAGGGGATTATTTACAACAGTTTAGCACCATTTTTGAGTGAATTGGAGAATTTCAGATTTTTGCTGAAGTTGTGACCCCGGGGCTTAGAAATTTTTTTTTTCACACGTTACGTCTTCGAAGGCTGATTTCATGTCCTATGATAAAAAGCCTTCTGTTTCCACCGCCAAACCTTTCAGGGGAGTATTTGCAACACGTTGGCAACATCTTTGAGTGAATTGGAGAATTTCAGATTTTTGCTGAAATTGTGACCCCGGGGCTTAGAAATTTTTTTTTTTCACAGGTTAAGTTGTCGAGGGTTGATTTCTTGGCCTATGATAAAAAGCCTTCTGTTTCCACCGCCAAACCTTTCAGGGGAGAATTTGCAACAGTTTAGCACCATTTTTGAGTGAATTGGAGAATTTCAGGTTTTTGCTGAAGTTGTGACCCCGGGGCTTAGAAATATTTTTTTTCACAGGTTAAGTTGTCGAGGGTTGATTTCTTGGCCTATGATAAAAAGCCTTCTGTTTCCACCGCCAAACGTTTCAGGGGAGAATTTGCAAAACTTTGGCACCATCTTTGAGTGAATTTGAGAATTGCAGATTTTTGCTGAAATTGTGACCCCGGGGCTTAGAAATTTTTTTTTTCACAGGTTAAGTTGTTGAGGGCTAATTTCATGTCCTATGATAAAAAGCCTTCTGTTTCCACCGCCAAACCTTTCAGGGGAGTATTTGCAAAACTTTGGCACCATCTTTGAGTGAGTTGGAGAATTTCAGATTTTTGCTGAAATTGTGACCCCGGGGCTTAGAATTTTTTTTTCCACAGGTTAAGTTGTCGAGGGTTGATTTCTTGGCCTATGATAAAAAGCCTTCTGTTTCCACCGCCAAACCTTTCAGGGGAGAATTTACAACAGTTTAGCACCATCTTTGAGTGAATTGGAGAATTTCAGATTTTTGCTGAAATTGTGACCCCGGGGCTTAGAAATTTTTTTTTCACAGGTTAAGTTGTCGAGGGCTGAGTTCATGTCGTATGATAAAAAGCCTTCTGTTTCCACCGCCAAACCTTTCAGAGGAGTATTTGCAACACGTTGGCACCATCTTTGAGTGAATTGGAGAATTTCAGATTTTTGCTGAAATTGTGACCCCGGGGCTTAGAAATTTTTTTTTCCACAGGTTAAGTTGTCGAGGGCTGATTTCATGTACTATGATAAAAAGCCTTCTGTTTCCACCGCCAAACCTTTCAGGGGAGTATTTGCAAAACTTTGGCACCATCTTTGAGTGAGTTGGAGAATTTCAGATTTTTGCTGAAGTTGTGACCCCGGGGCTTGGAAAAAAATTTTTTTAACACGTTACGTCTTCGAAGGCTGATTTCATGTCCTATGATAAAAAGCATTCTGTTTCCACCGCCAAACCTTTCAGGGAGTATTTGCAACACGTTGGCACCATCTTTGAGTGAATTGGAGAATTTCAGATTTTTGCTGAAATTGTGACCCCGGGGCTTAGAAATTTTTTTTTCCACAGGTTAAGTTGTCGAGGGCTGAGTTCATGTCGTATGATAAAAAGCCTTCTGTTTCCACCGCCAAACCTTTCAGGGGAGTATTTGCAACACGTTGGCACCATCTTTGAGTGAATTGGAGAATTTCAGATTTTTGCTGAAATTGTGACCCCGGGGCTTAGAAATTTTTTTTTCCACAGGTTAAGTTGTCGAGGGCTGATTTCATGTACTATGATAAAAAGCCTTCTGTTTCCACCGCCAAACCTTTCAGGGGAGTATTTGCAAAACTTTGGCACCATCTTTGAGTGAGTTGGAGAATTTCAGATTTTTGCTGAAATTGTGACCCCGGGGCTTAGAAATTTTTTTTTCACAGGTTAAGTTGTCGAGGGTTGATTTCTTGGCCTACGATAAAAAGCCTTCTGTTTCCACCGCCAAACCTTTCAGGGGATTATTTACAACAGTTTAGCACCATTTTTGAGTGAATTGGAGAATTTCAGATTTTTGCTGAAATTGTGACCCCGGGGCTTAGAATTTTTTTTTTCCACAGGTTAAGTTGTCGAGGGCTGATTTCATGTCCTATGATAAAAAGCCTTCTGTTTCCACCGCCAAACCTTTCAGGGGAGTATTTGCAACACGTTGGCACCATCTTTGAGTGAATTGGAGAATTTCAGATTTTTGCTGAAGTTGTGTCCCCGGGGCTTAGAAATTTTTTTTTTCACAGGTTAAGTTGTCTAGGGTTGATTTCTTGGCCTACGATAAAAAGCCTTCTGTTTCCACCGCCAAACCTTTCAGGGGATTATTTACAACAGTTTAGCACCATTTTTGAGTGAATTGGAGAATTTCAGATTTTTGCTGAAGTTGTGACCCCGGGGCTTAGAAATTTTTTTTTTCACACGTTACGTCTTCGAAGGCTGATTTCATGTCCTATGATAAAAAGCCTTCTGTTTCCACCGCCAAACCTTTCAGGGGAGTATTTGCAACACGTTGGCAACATCTTTGAGTGAATTGGAGAATTTCAGATTTTTGCTGAAATTGTGACCCCGGGGCTTAGAAATTTTTTTTTTTCACAGGTTAAGTTGTCGAGGGTTGATTTCTTGGCCTATGATAAAAAGCCTTCTGTTTCCACCGCCAAACCTTTCAGGGGAGAATTTGCAACAGTTTAGCACCATTTTTGAGTGAATTGGAGAATTTCAGGTTTTTGCTGAAGTTGTGACCCCGGGGCTTAGAAATATTTTTTTTCACAGGTTAAGTTGTCGAGGGTTGATTTCTTGGCCTATGATAAAAAGCCTTCTGTTTCCACCGCCAAACGTTTCAGGGGAGAATTTGCAAAACTTTGGCACCATCTTTGAGTGAATTTGAGAATTGCAGATTTTTGCTGAAATTGTGACCCCGGGGCTTAGAAATTTTTTTTTTCACAGGTTAAGTTGTTGAGGGCTAATTTCATGTCCTATGATAAAAAGCCTTCTGTTTCCACCGCCAAACCTTTCAGGGGAGTATTTGCAAAACTTTGGCACCATCTTTGAGTGAATTGGAGAATTTCAGATTTTTGCTGAAGTTGTGACCCCGGGGCTTAGAAAAATTTTTTTCCACAGGTTAAGTTGTCGAGGGCTGATTTCATGTACTATGATAAAAAGCCTTCTGTTTCCACCGCCAAACCTTTCAGGGGAGTATTTGCAAAACTTTGGCACCATCTTTGAGTGAGTTGGAGAATTTCAGATTTTTGCTGAAATTGTGACCCCGGGGCTTAGAATTTTTTTTTCCACAGGTTAAGTTGTCGAGGGCTGATTTCATGTACTATGATAAAAAGCCTTCTGTTTCCACCGCCAAACCTTTCAGGGGAGTATTTGCAACACGTTGGCACCATCTTTGAGTGAATTGGAGAATTTCAGATTTTTGCTGAAATTGTGACCCCGGGGCTTAGAAATTTTTTTTTCCACAGGTTAAGTTGTCGAGGGCTGATTTCATGTACTATGATAAAAAGCCTTCTGTTTCCACCGCCAAACCTTTCAGGGGAGTATTTGCAAAACTTTGGCACCATCTTTGAGTGAGTTGGAGAATTTCAGATTTTTGCTGAAGTTGTGACCCCGGGGCTTGGAAAAAATTTTTTTTAACACGTTACGTCTTCGAAGGCTGATTTCATGTCCTATGATAAAAAGCATTCTGTTTCCACCGCCAAACCTTTCAGGGGAGTATTTGCAACACGTTGGCACCATCTTTGAGTGAATTGGAGAATTTCAGATTTTTGCTGAAATTGTGACCCCGGGGCTTAGAATTTTTTTTTTTCACAGGTTAAGTTGTCGAGGGTTGATTTCTTGGCCTACGATAAAAAGCCTTCTGTTTCCACCGCCAAACCTTTCAGGGGATTATTTACAACAGTTTAGCACCATTTTTGAGTGAATTGGAGAATTTCAGATTTTTGCTGAAATTGTGACCCCGGGGCTTAGATTTTTTTTTTTCACAGGTTAAGTTGTCGAGGGCTGATTTCATGTCGTATGATAAAAAGCCTTCTGTTTCCACCGCCAAACCTTTCAGGGGAGTATTTGCAACACGTTGGCACCATCTTTGAGTGAGTTGGAGAATTTCAGATTTTTGCTGAAATTGTGACCCCGGGGCTTAGAAATTTTTTTTTCCACAGGTTAAGTTGTCGAGGGCTGAGTTCATGTCCTATGATAAAAAGCCTTCTGTTTCCACCGCCAAACCTTTCAGGGGAGTATTTGCAACACGTTGGCACCATCTTTGAGTGAATTGGAGAATTTCAGATTTTTGCTGAAATTGTGACCCCGGGGCTTAGAAATTTTTTTTTTCACACGTTACGTCTTCGAAGGCTGATTTCATGTCCTATGATAAAAAGCCTTCTGTTTCCACCGCCAAACCTTTCAGGGGAGTATTTGCAACACGTTGGCAACATCTTTGAGTGAATTGGAGAATTTCAGATTTTTGCTGAAATTGTGACCCCGGGGCTTAGAAATTTTTTTTTTTCACAGGTTAAGTTGTCGAGGGTTGATTTCTTGGCCTATGATAAAAAGCCTTCTGTTTCCACCGCCAAACCTTTCAGGGGAGAATTTGCAACAGTTT
The DNA here is from genome assembly GCF_964188305.1 of Podarcis bocagei. Lineage (NCBI taxonomy): Eukaryota > Metazoa > Chordata > Lepidosauria > Squamata > Lacertidae > Podarcis > Podarcis bocagei. The sequence goes on from NW_027670325.1 coordinate 200,991, forward strand.
AGCACCATTTTTGAGTGAATTGGAGAATTTCAGGTTTTTGCTGAAGTTGTGACCCCGGGGCTTAGAAATATTTTTTTTCACAGGTTAAGTTGTCGAGGGTTGATTTCTTGGCCTATGATAAAAAGCCTTCTGTTTCCACCGCCAAACGTTTCAGGGGAGAATTTGCAAAACTTTGGCACCATCTTTGAGTGAATTTGAGAATTGCAGATTTTTGCTGAAATTGTGACCCCGGGGCTTAGAAATTTTTTTTTTCACAGGTTAAGTTGTTGAGGGCTAATTTCATGTCCTATGATAAAAAGCCTTCTGTTTCCACCGCCAAACCTTTCAGGGGAGTATTTGCAAAACTTTGGCACCATCTTTGAGTGAATTGGAGAATTTCAGATTTTTGCTGAAGTTGTGACCCCGGGGCTTAGAAAAATTTTTTTCCACAGGTTAAGTTGTCGAGGGCTGATTTCATGTACTATGATAAAAAGCCTTCTGTTTCCACCGCCAAACCTTTCAGGGGAGTATTTGCAAAACTTTGGCACCATCTTTGAGTGAGTTGGAGAATTTCAGATTTTTGCTGAAATTGTGACCCCGGGGCTTAGAATTTTTTTTTCCACAGGTTAAGTTGTCGAGGGCTGATTTCATGTACTATGATAAAAAGCCTTCTGTTTCCACCGCCAAACCTTTCAGGGGAGTATTTGCAACACGTTGGCACCATCTTTGAGTGAATTGGAGAATTTCAGATTTTTGCTGAAATTGTGACCCCGGGGCTTAGAAATTTTTTTTTCCACAGGTTAAGTTGTCGAGGGCTGATTTCATGTACTATGATAAAAAGCCTTCTGTTTCCACCGCCAAACCTTTCAGGGGAGTATTTGCAAAACTTTGGCACCATCTTTGAGTGAGTTGGAGAATTTCAGATTTTTGCTGAAGTTGTGACCCCGGGGCTTGGAAAAAATTTTTTTTAACACGTTACGTCTTCGAAGGCTGATTTCATGTCCTATGATAAAAAGCATTCTGTTTCCACCGCCAAACCTTTCAGGGGAGTATTTGCAACACGTTGGCACCATCTTTGAGTGAATTGGAGAATTTCAGATTTTTGCTGAAATTGTGACCCCGGGGCTTAGAATTTTTTTTTTTCACAGGTTAAGTTGTCGAGGGTTGATTTCTTGGCCTACGATAAAAAGCCTTCTGTTTCCACCGCCAAACCTTTCAGGGGATTATTTACAACAGTTTAGCACCATTTTTGAGTGAATTGGAGAATTTCAGATTTTTGCTGAAATTGTGACCCCGGGGCTTAGATTTTTTTTTTTCACAGGTTAAGTTGTCGAGGGCTGATTTCATGTCGTATGATAAAAAGCCTTCTGTTTCCACCGCCAAACCTTTCAGGGGAGTATTTGCAACACGTTGGCACCATCTTTGAGTGAGTTGGAGAATTTCAGATTTTTGCTGAAATTGTGACCCCGGGGCTTAGAAATTTTTTTTTCCACAGGTTAAGTTGTCGAGGGCTGAGTTCATGTCCTATGATAAAAAGCCTTCTGTTTCCACCGCCAAACCTTTCAGGGGAGTATTTGCAACACGTTGGCACCATCTTTGAGTGAATTGGAGAATTTCAGATTTTTGCTGAAATTGTGACCCCGGGGCTTAGAAATTTTTTTTTTCACAGGTTAAGTTGTCGAGGGCTGATTTCATGTACTATGATAAAAAGCCTTCTGTTTCCACCGCCAAACCTTTCAGGGGAGTATTTGCAAAACTTTGGCACCATCTTTGAGTGAGTTGGAGAATTTCAGATTTTTGCTGAAATTGTGACCCCGGGGCTTAGAAATTTTTTTTTCACAGGTTAAGTTGTCGAGGGTTGATTTCTTGGCCTACGATAAAAAGCCTTCTGTTTCCACCGCCAAACCTTTCAGGGGATTATTTACAACAGTTTAGCACCATTTTTGAGTGAATTGGAGAATTTCAGATTTTTGCTGAAATTGTGACCCCGGGGCTTAGAATTTTTTTTTTCCACAGGTTAAGTTGTCGAGGGCTGATTTCATGTCCTATGATAAAAAGCCTTCTGTTTCCACCGCCAAACCTTTCAGGGGAGTATTTGCAACACGTTGGCACCATCTTTGAGTGAATTGGAGAATTTCAGATTTTTGCTGAAGTTGTGTCCCCGGGGCTTAGAAATTTTTTTTTTCACAGGTTAAGTTGTCTAGGGTTGATTTCTTGGCCTACGATAAAAAGCCTTCTGTTTCCACCGCCAAACATTTCAGGGGATTATTTACAACAGTTTAGCACCATTTTTGAGTGAATTGGAGAATTTCAGATTTTTGCTGAAGTTGTGACCCCGGGGCTTAGAAATTTTTTTTTTCACAGGTTAAGTTGTTGAGGGCTAATTTCATGTCCTATGATAAAAAGCCTTCTGTTTCCACCGCCAAACCTTTCAGGGGAGTATTTGCAAAACTTTGGCACCATCTTTGAGTGAATTGGAGAATTTCAGATTTTTGCTGAAGTTGTGACCCCGGGGCTTAGAAAAATTTTTTTCCACAGGTTAAGTTGTCGAGGGCTGATTTCATGTACTATGATAAAAAGCCTTCTGTTTCCACCGCCAAACCTTTCAGGGGAGTATTTGCAAAACTTTGGCACCATCTTTGAGTGAGTTGGAGAATTTCAGATTTTTGCTGAAATTGTGACCCCGGGGCTTAGAATTTTTTTTTCCACAGGTTAAGTTGTCGAGGGCTGATTTCATGTACTATGATAAAAAGCCTTCTGTTTCCACCGCCAAACCTTTCAGGGGAGTATTTGCAACACGTTGGCACCATCTTTGAGTGAATTGGAGAATTTCAGATTTTTGCTGAAATTGTGACCCCGGGGCTTAGAAATTTTTTTTTCCACAGGTTAAGTTGTCGAGGGCTGATTTCATGTACTATGATAAAAAGCCTTCTGTTTCCACCGCCAAACCTTTCAGGGGATTATTTACAACAGTTTAGCACCATTTTTGAGTGAATTGGAGAATTTCAGATTTTTGCTGAAATTGTGACCCCGGGGCTTAGAAATTTTTTTTTCCACAGGTTAAGTTGTCGAGGGCTGATTTCATGTACTATGATAAAAAGCCTTCTGTTTCCACCGCCAAACCTTTCAGGGGAGTATTTGCAAAACTTTGGCACCATCTTTGAGTGAGTTGGAGAATTTCAGATTTTTGCTGAAGTTGTGACCCCGGGGCTTGGAAAAAAATTTTTTTAACACGTTACGTCTTCGAAGGCTGATTTCATGTCCTATGATAAAAAGCATTCTGTTTCCACCGCCAAACCTTTCAGGGGAGTATTTGCAACACGTTGGCACCATCTTTGAGTGAATTGGAGAATTTCAGATTTTTGCTGAAATTGTGACCCCGGGGCTTAGAAATTTTTTTTTCCACAGGTTAAGTTGTCGAGGGCTGAGTTCATGTCGTATGATAAAAAGCCTTCTGTTTCCACCGCCAAACCTTTCAGGGGAGTATTTGCAACACGTTGGCACCATCTTTGAGTGAATTGGAGAATTTCAGATTTTTGCTGAAATTGTGACCCCGGGGCTTAGAAATTTTTTTTTCCACAGGTTAAGTTGTCGAGGGCTGATTTCATGTACTATGATAAAAAGCCTTCTGTTTCCACCGCCAAACCTTTCAGGGGAGTATTTGCAAAACTTTGGCACCATCTTTGAGTGAGTTGGAGAATTTCAGATTTTTGCTGAAATTGTGACCCCGGGGCTTAGAAATTTTTTTTTCACAGGTTAAGTTGTCGAGGGTTGATTTCTTGGCCTACGATAAAAAGCCTTCTGTTTCCACCGCTAAACCTTTCAGGGGATTATTTACAACAGTTTAGCACCATTTTTGAGTGAATTGGAGAATTTCAGATTTTTGCTGAAATTGTGACCCCGGGGCTTAGAATTTTTTTTTTCCACAGGTTAAGTTGTCGAGGGCTGATTTCATGTCCTATGATAAAAAGCCTTCTGTTTCCACCGCCAAACCTTTCAGGGGAGTATTTGCAACACGTTGGCACCATCTTTGAGTGAATTGGAGAATTTCAGATTTTTGCTGAAGTTGTGTCCCCGGGGCTTAGAAATTTTTTTTTTCACAGGTTAAGTTGTCTAGGGTTGATTTCTTGGCCTACGATAAAAAGCCTTCTGTTTCCACCGCCAAACCTTTCAGGGGATTATTTACAACAGTTTAGCACCATTTTTGAGTGAATTGGAGAATTTCAGATTTTTGCTGAAGTTGTGACCCCGGGGCTTAGAAATTTTTTTTTTCACACGTTACGTCTTCGAAGGCTGATTTCATGTCCTATGATAAAAAGCCTTCTGTTTCCACCGCCAAACCTTTCAGGGGAGTATTTGCAACACGTTGGCAACATCTTTGAGTGAATTGGAGAATTTCAGATTTTTGCTGAAATTGTGACCCCGGGGCTTAGAAATTTTTTTTTTTCACAGGTTAAGTTGTCGAGGGTTGATTTCTTGGCCTATGATAAAAAGCCTTCTGTTTCCACCGCCAAACCTTTCAGGGGAGAATTTGCAACAGTTTAGCACCATTTTTGAGTGAATTGGAGAATTTCAGGTTTTTGCTGAAGTTGTGACCCCGGGGCTTAGAAATATTTTTTTTCACAGGTTAAGTTGTCGAGGGTTGATTTCTTGGCCTATGATAAAAAGCCTTCTGTTTCCACCGCCAAACGTTTCAGGGGAGAATTTGCAAAACTTTGGCACCATCTTTGAGTGAATTTGAGAATTGCAGATTTTTGCTGAAATTGTGACCCCGGGGCTTAGAAATTTTTTTTTTCACAGGTTAAGTTGTTGAGGGCTAATTTCATGTCCTATGATAAAAAGCCTTCTGTTTCCACCGCCAAACCTTTCAGGGGAGTATTTGCAAAACTTTGGCACCATCTTTGAGTGAATTGGAGAATTTCAGATTTTTGCTGAAGTTGTGACCCCGGGGCTTAGAAAAATTTTTTTCCACAGGTTAAGTTGTCGAGGGCTGATTTCATGTACTATGATAAAAAGCCTTCTGTTTCCACCGCCAAACCTTTCAGGGGAGTATTTGCAAAACTTTGGCACCATCTTTGAGTGAGTTGGAGAATTTCAGATTTTTGCTGAAATTGTGACCCCGGGGCTTAGAATTTTTTTTTCCACAGGTTAAGTTGTTGAGGGCTGATTTCATGTCCTATGATAAAAAGCCTTCTGTTTCCACCGCCAAACCTTTCAGGGGAGAATTTACAACAGTTTAGCACCATCTTTGAGTGAATTGGAGAATTTCAGATTTTTGCTGAAATTGTGACCCCGGGGCTTAGAAATTTTTTTTTTCACAGGTTAAGTTGTCGAGGGCTGAGTTCATGTCGTATGATAAAAAGCCTTCTGTTTCCACCGCCAAACCTTTCAGGGGAGTATTTGCAACACGTTGGCACCATCTTTGAGTGAATTGGAGAATTTCAGATTTTTGCTGAAATTGTGACCCCGGGGCTTAGAAATTTTTTTTTCCACAGGTTAAGTTGTCGAGGGCTGATTTCATGTACTATGATAAAAAGCCTTCTGTTTCCACCGCCAAACCTTTCAGGGGAGTATTTGCAAAACTTTGGCACCATCTTTGAGTGAGTTGGAGAATTTCAGATTTTTGCTGAAGTTGTGACCCCGGGGCTTGGAAAAAATTTTTTTTAACACGTTACGTCTTCGAAGGCTGATTTCATGTCCTATGATAAAAAGCATTCTGTTTCCACCGCCAAACCTTTCAGGGGAGTATTTGCAACACGTTGGCACCATCTTTGAGTGAATTGGAGAATTTCAGATTTTTGCTGAAATTGTGACCCCGGGGCTTAGAATTTTTTTTTTTCACAGGTTAAGTTGTCGAGGGTTGATTTCTTGGCCTACGATAAAAAGCCTTCTGTTTCCACCGCCAAACCTTTCAGGGGATTATTTACAACAGTTTAGCACCATTTTTGAGTGAATTGGAGAATTTCAGATTTTTGCTGAAATTGTGACCCCGGGGCTTAGATTTTTTTTTTTCACAGGTTAAGTTGTCGAGGGCTGATTTCATGTCGTATGATAAAAAGCCTTCTGTTTCCACCGCCAAACCTTTCAGGGGAGTATTTGCAACACGTTGGCACCATCTTTGAGTGAGTTGGAGAATTTCAGATTTTTGCTGAAATTGTGACCCCGGGGCTTAGAAATTTTTTTTTCCACAGGTTAAGTTGTCGAGGGCTGAGTTCATGTCCTATGATAAAAAGCCTTCTGTTTCCACCGCCAAACCTTTCAGGGGAGTATTTGCAACACGTTGGCACCATCTTTGAGTGAATTGGAGAATTTCAGATTTTTGCTGAAATTGTGACCCCGGGGCTTAGAAATTTTTTTTTTCACAGGTTAAGTTGTCGAGGGCTGATTTCATGTACTATGATAAAAAGCCTTCTGTTTCCACCGCCAAACCTTTCAGGGGAGTATTTGCAAAACTTTGGCACCATCTTTGAGTGAGTTGGAGAATTTCAGATTTTTGCTGAAATTGTGACCCCGGGGCTTAGAAATTTTTTTTTCACAGGTTAAGTTGTCGAGGGTTGATTTCTTGGCCTATGATAAAAAGCCTTCTGTTTCCACCGCCAAACCTTTCAGGGGAGAATTTACAACAGTTTAGCACCATCTTTGAGTGAATTGGAGAATTTCAGATTTTTGCTGAAATTGTGACCCCGGGGCTTAGAAATTTTTTTTTTCACAGGTTAAGTTGTCGAGGGCTGAGTTCATGTCGTATGATAAAAAGCCTTCTGTTTCCACCGCCAAACCTTTCAGGGGAGTATTTGCAACACGTTGGCACCATCTTTGAGTGAATTGGAGAATTTCAGATTTTTGCTGAAATTGTGACCCCGGGGCTTAGAAATTTTTTTTTCCACAGGTTAAGTTGTCGAGGGCTGATTTCATGTACTATGATAAAAAGCCTTCTGTTTCCACCGCCAAACCTTTCAGGGGAGTATTTGCAAAACTTTGGCACCATCTTTGAGTGAGTTGGAGAATTTCAGATTTTTGCTGAAGTTGTGACCCCGGGGCTTGGAAAAAATTTTTTTTAACACGTTACGTCTTCGAAGGCTGATTTCATGTCCTATGATAAAAAGCATTCTGTTTCCACCGCCAAACCTTTCAGGGGAGTATTTGCAACACGTTGGCACCATCTTTGAGTGAATTGGAGAATTTCAGATTTTTGCTGAAATTGTGACCCCGGGGCTTAGAATTTTTTTTTTTCACAGGTTAAGTTGTCGAGGGTTGATTTCTTGGCCTACGATAAAAAGCCTTCTGTTTCCACCGCCAAACCTTTCAGGGGATTATTTACAACAGTTTAGCACCATTTTTGAGTGAATTGGAGAATTTCAGATTTTTGCTGAAATTGTGACCCCGGGGCTTAGATTTTTTTTTTTCACAGGTTAAGTTGTCGAGGGCTGATTTCATGTCGTATGATAAAAAGCCTTCTGTTTCCACCGCCAAACCTTTCAGGGGAGTATTTGCAACACGTTGGCACCATCTTTGAGTGAGTTGGAGAATTTCAGATTTTTGCTGAAATTGTGACCCCGGGGCTTAGAAATTTTTTTTTCCACAGGTTAAGTTGTCGAGGGCTGAGTTCATGTCCTATGATAAAAAGCCTTCTGTTTCCACCGCCAAACCTTTCAGGGGAGTATTTGCAACACGTTGGCACCATCTTTGAGTGAATTGGAGAATTTCAGATTTTTGCTGAAATTGTGACCCCGGGGCTTAGAAATTTTTTTTTTCACAGGTTAAGTTGTCGAGGGCTGATTTCATGTACTATGATAAAAAGCCTTCTGTTTCCACCGCCAAACCTTTCAGGGGAGTATTTGCAAAACTTTGGCACCATCTTTGAGTGAGTTGGAGAATTTCAGATTTTTGCTGAAATTGTGACCCCGGGGCTTAGAAATTTTTTTTTCACAGGTTAAGTTGTCGAGGGTTGATTTCTTGGCCTACGATAAAAAGCCTTCTGTTTCTACCGCCAAACCTTTCAGGGGATTATTTACAACAGTTTAGCACCATTTTTGAGTGAATTGGAGAATTTCAGATTTTTGCTGAAATTGTGACCCCGGGGCTTAGAATTTTTTTTTCCCACAGGTTAAGTTGTCGAGGGCTGATTTCATGTCCTATGATAAAAAGCCTTCTGTTTCCACCGCCAAACCTTTCAGGGGAGTATTTGCAACACGTTGGCACCATCTTTGAGTGAATTGGAGAATTTCAGATTTTTGCTGAAGTTGTGTCCCCGGGGCTTAGAAATTTTTTTTTTCACAGGTTAAGTTGTCTAGGGTTGATTTCTTGGCCTACGATAAAAAGCCTTCTGTTTCCACCGCCAAACATTTCAGGGGATTATTTACAACAGTTTAGCACCATTTTTGAGTGAATTGGAGAATTTCAGATTTTTGCTGAAGTTGTGACCCCGGGGCTTAGAAATTTTTTTTTTCACACGTTACGTCTTCGAAGGCTGATTTCATGTCCTATGATAAAAAGCCTTCTGTTTCCACCGCCAAACATTTCAGGGGAGTATTTGCAAAACTTTGGCACCATCTTTGAGTGAATTGGAGAATTTCAGATTTTTGCTGAAATTGTGACCCCGGGGCTTAGAAATTTTTTTTTCACAGGTTAAGTTGTCGAGGGTTGTTTTCTTGGCCTACGATAAAAAGCCTTCTGTTTCCACCGCCAAACCTTTCAGGGGATTATTTACAACAGTTTAGCACCATCTTTGAGTGAATTGGAGAATTTCAGATTTTTGCTGAAATTGTGACCCCGGGGCTTAGAAATTTTTTTTTTCACAGGTTAAGTTGTCGAGGGCTGATTTCATGTCCTATGATAAAAAGCCTTCTGTTTCCACCGCCAAACCTTTCAGGGGAGTATTTGCAACACGTTGGCACCATCTTTGAGTGAATTGGAGAATTTCAGATTTTTGCTGAAATTGTGACCCCGGGGCTTAGAATTATTTTTTTTTCACAGGTTAAGTTGTCGAGGGCTAATTTCATGTACTATGATAAAAAGCCTTCTGTTTCCACCGCCAAACCTTTCAGGGGAGTATTTGCAAAACTTTGGCACCATCTTTGAGTGAATTGGAGAATTTCAGATTTTTGCTGAAGTTGTGACCCCGGGGCTTAGAAAAATTTTTTTCCACAGGTTAAGTTGTCGAGGGCTCATTTCATGTACTATGATAAAAAGCCTTCTGTTTCCACCGCCAAACCTTTCAGGGGAGTATTTGCAAAACTTTGGCACCATCTTTGAGTGAGTTGGAGAATTTCAGATTTTTGCTGAAATTGTGACCCCGGGGCTTAGAATTTTTTTTCCCACAGGTTAAGTTGTCGAGGGCTGATTTCATGTCCTATGATAAAAAGCCTTCTGTTTCCACCGCCAAACCTTTCAGGGGAGTATTTGCAACACGTTGGCACCATCTTTGAGTGAATTGGAGAATTTCAGATTTTTGCTGAAGTTGTGTCCCCGGGTCTTAGAAATTTTTTTTTTCACAGGTTAAGTTGTCTAGGGTTGATTTCTTGGCCTACGATAAAAAGCCTTCTGTTTCCACCGCCAAACATTTCAGGGGATTATTTACAACAGTTTAGCACCATTTTTGAGTGAATTGGAGAATTTCAGATTTTTGCTGAAGTTGTGACCCCGGGGCTTAGAAATTTTTTTTTTCACACGTTACGTCTTCGAAGGCTGATTTCATGTCCTATGATAAAAAGCCTTCTGTTTCCACCGCCAAACCTTTCAGGGGAGTATTTGCAACACGTTGGCAACATCTTTGAGTGAATTGGAGAATTTCAGATTTTTGCTGAAATTGTGACCCCGGGGCTTAGAAATTTTTTTTTCCCACAGGTTAAGTTGTCGAGGGCTGATTTCTTGGCCTATGATAAAAAGCCTTCTGTTTCCACCGCCAAACCTTTCAGGGGAGAATTTACAACAGTTTAGCACCATCTTTGAGTGAATTGGAGAATTTCAGATTTTTGCTGAAATTGTGACCCCGGGGCTTAGAAATTTTTTTTTTCACAGGTTAAGTTGTCGAGGGCTGATTTCATGTCCTATGATAAAAAGCCTTCTGTTTCCACCGCCAAACCTTTCAGGGGAGTATTTGCAACACGTTGGCACCATCTTTGAGTGAATTGGAGAATTTCAGATTTTTGCTGAAATTGTGACCCCAGGGCTTAGAATTATTTTTTTTTCACAGGTTAAGTTGTCGAGGGCTGATTTCATGCACTATGATAAAAAGCCTTCTGTTTCCACCGCCAAACATTTCAGGGGAGTATTTGCAAAACTTTGGCACCATCTTTGAGTGAATTGGAGAATTTCAGATTTTTGCTGAAATTGTGACCCCGGGGCTTAGAAATTTTTTTTTCACAGGTTAAGTTGTCGAGGGTTGTTTTCTTGGCCTACGATAAAAAGCCTTCTGTTTCCACCGCCAAACCTTTCAGGGGATTATTTACAACAGTTTAGCACCATTTTTGAGTGAATTGGAGAATTTCAGATTTTTGCTGAAATTGTGACCCCGGCGCTTAGAATTTTTTTTTTCACAGGTTAAGTTGTCGAGGGCTAATTTCATGTCCTATGATAAAAAGCCTTCTGTTTCCACCGCCAAACCTTTCAGGGGAGTATTTGCAACACGTTGGCACCATCTTTGAGTGAATTGGAGAATTTCAGATTTTTGCTGAAGTTGTGTCCCCGGGGCTTAGAAATTTTTTTTTCACAGGTTAAGTTGTCGAGGGTTGATTTCTTGGCCTACGATAAAAAGCCTTCTGTTTCCACCGCCAAACCTTTCAGGGGATTATTTACAACAGTTTAGCACCATTTTGAGTGAATTGGAGAATTTCAGATTTTTGCTGAAATTGTGACCCCGGGGCTTAGAATTTTTTTTTTCACAGGTTAAGTTGTCGAGGGCTGATTTCATGTCCTACGATAAAAAGCCTTCTGTTTCCACCGCCAAACCTTTCAGGGGAGTATTTGCAACACGTTGGCACCATCTTTGAGTGAATTGGAGAATTTCAGATTTTTGCTGAAGTTGTGTCCCCGGGGCTTAGAAATTTTTTTTTTCACAGGTTAAGTTGTCGAGGGTTGATTTCTTGGCCTACGATAAAAAGCCTTCTGTTTCCACCGCCAAACCTTTCAGGGGATTATTTACAACAGTTTAGCACCATTTTTGAGTGAATTGGAGAATTTCAGATTTTTGCTGAAATTGTGACCCCGGGGCTTAGAATTTTTTTTTTCCACAGGTTAAGTTGTCGAGGGCTGATTTCATGTCCTATGATAAAAAGCCTTCTGTTTCCACCGCCAAACCTTTCAGGGGAGAATTTACAACAGTTTAGCACCATCTTTGAGTGAATTGGAGAATTTCAGATTTTTGCTGAAATTGTGACCCCGGGGCTTAGAAATTTTTTTTTTCACAGGTCAAGTTGTCGAGGGCTGATTTCATGTCCTATGATAAAAAGCCTTCTGTTTCCACCGCCAAACCTTTCAGGGGAGTATTTGCAACACGTTGGCACCATCTTTGAGTGAATTGGAGAATTTCAGATTTTTGCTGAAATTGTGACCCCGGGGCTTAGAATTATTTTTTTTTCACAGGTTAAGTTGTCGAGGGCTAATTTCATGTACTATGATAAAAAGCCTTCTGTTTCCACCGCCAAACCTTTCAGGGGAGTATTTGCAAAACTTTGGCACCATCTTTGAGTGAATTGGAGAATTTCAGATTTTTGCTGAAGTTGTGACCCCGGGGCTTAGAAAAATTTTTTTCCACAGGTTAAGTTGTCGAGGGCTGATTTCATGTACTATGATAAAAAGCCTTCTGTTTCCACCGCCAAACCTTTCAGGGGAGTATTTGCAAAACTTTGGCACCATCTTTGAGTGAGTTGGAGAATTTCAGATTTTTGCTGAAATTGTGACCCCGGGGCTTAGAATTTTTTTTTCCACAGGTTAAGTTGTCGAGGGCTGATTTCATGTCCTATGATAAAAAGCCTTCTGTTTCCACCGCCAAACCTTTCAGGGGAGTATTTGCAACACGTTGGCACCATCTTTGAGTGAATTGGAGAATTTCAGATTTTTGCTGAAGTTGTGTCCCCGGGGCTTAGAAATTTTTTTTTTCACAGGTTAAGTTGTCTAGGGTTGATTTCTTGGCCTACGATAAAAAGCCTTCTGTTTCCACCGCCAAACATTTCAGGGGATTATTTACAACAGTTTAGCACCATTTTTGAGTGAATTGGAGAATTTCAGATTTTTGCTGAAGTTGTGACCCCGGGGCTTAGAAATTTTTTTTTTCACACGTTACGTCTTCGAAGGCTGATTTCATGTCCTATGATAAAAAGCCTTCTGTTTCCACCGCCAAACCTTTCAGGGGAGTATTTGCAACACGTTGGCAACATCTTTGAGTGAATTGGAGAATTTCAGATTTTTGCTGAAATTGTGACCCCGGGGCTTAGAAATTTTTTTTTTCCACAGGTTAAGTTGTCGAGGGTTGATTTCTTGGCCTATGATAAAAAGCCTTCTGTTTCCACCGCCAAACCTTTCAGGGGAGAATTTGCCACAGTTTAGCACCATTTTTGAGTGAATTGGAGAATTTCAGGTTTTTGCTGAAGTTGTGACCCCGGGGCTTAGAAATATTTTTTTTCACAGGTTAAGTTGTCGAGGGTTGATTTCTTGGCCTATGATAAAAAGCCTTCTGTTTCCACCGCCAAACCTTTCAGGGGAGAATTTACAACAGTTTAGCACCATCTTTGAGTGAATTGGAGAATTTCAGATTTTTGCTGAAATTGTGACCCCGGGGCTTAGAAATTTTTTTTTTCACAGGTTAAGTTGTCGAGGGCTGATTTCATGTCCTATGATAAAAAGCCTTCTGTTTCCACCGCCAAACCTTTCAGGGGAGTATTTGCAACACGTTGGCACCATCTTTGAGTGAATTGGAGAATTTCAGATTTTTGCTGAAGTTGTGACCCCGGGGCTTAGAAATTTTTTTTTCCACAGGTTAAGTTGTCGAGGGCTGATTTCATGTACTATGATAAAAAGCCTTCTGTTTCCACCGCCAAACCTTTCAGGGGAGTATTTGCAAAACTTTGGCACCATCTTTGAGTGAGTTGGAGAATTTCAGATTTTTGCTGAAATTGTGACCCCGGGGCTTAGAATTTTTTTTTCCACAGGTTAAGTTGTCGAGGGCTGATTTCATGTCCTATGATAAAAAGCCTTCTGTTTCCACCGCCAAACCTTTCAGGGGAGTATTTGCAACACGTTGGCACCATCTTTGAGTGAATTGGAGAATTTCAGATTTTTGCTGAAGTTGTGTCCCCGGGGCTTAGAAATTTTTTTTTTCACAGGTTAAGTTGTCTAGGGTTGATTTCTTGGCCTACGATAAAAAGCCTTCTGTTTCCACCGCCAAACATTTCAGGGGATTATTTACAACAGTTTAGCACCATTTTTGAGTGAATTGGAGAATTTCAGATTTTTGCTGAAATTGTGACCCCGGGGCTTAGAAATTTTTTTTTTCCACAGGTTAAGTTGTCGAGGGTTGATTTCTTGGCCTATGATAAAAAGCCTTCTGTTTCCACCGCCAAACCTTTCAGGGGAGAATTTGCAACAGTTTAGCACCATTTTTGAGTGAATTGGAGAATTTCAGGTTTTTGCTGAAGTTGTGACCCCGGGGCTTAGAAATATTTTTTTTCACAGGTTAAGTTGTCGAGGGTTGATTTCTTGGCCTATGATAAAAAGCCTTCTGTTTCCACCGCCAAACCTTTCAGGGGAGAATTTACAACAGTTTAGCACCATCTTTGAGTGAATTGGAGAATTTCAGATTTTTGCTGAAATTGTGACCCCGGGGCTTAGAAATTTTTTTTTTCACACGTTACTTCTTCGAAGGCTGATTTCATGTCCTATGATAAAAAGCCTTCTGTTTCCACCGCCAAACCTTTCAGGGGAGTATTTGCAACACGTTGGCAACATCTTTGAGTGAATTGGAGAATTTCAGATTTTTGCTGAAATTGTGACCCCGGGGCTTAGAAATTTTTTTTTTCCACAGGTTAAGTTGTCGAGGGTTGATTTCTTGGCCTATGATAAAAAGCCTTCTGTTTCCACCGCCAAACCTTTCAGGGGAGAATTTGCAACAGTTTAGCACCATTTTTGAGTGAATTGGAGAATTTCAGGTTTTTGCTGAAGTTGTGACCCCGGGGCTTAGAAATATTTTTTTTCACAGGTTAAGTTGTCGAGGGTTGATTTCTTGGCCTATGATAAAAAGCCTTCTGTTTCCACCGCCAAACCTTTCAGGGGAGAATTTACAACAGTTTAGCACCATCTTTGAGTGAATTGGAGAATTTCAGGTTTTTGCTGAAGTTGTGACCCCGGGGCTTAGAAATATTTTTTTTCACAGGTTAAGTTGTCGAGGGCTGATTTCATGTCCTATGATAAAAAGCCTTCTGTTTCCACCGCCAAACCTTTCAGGGGAGTATTTGCAACACGTTGGCACCATCTTTGAGTGAATTGGAGAATTTCAGATTTTTGCTGAAATTGTGACCCCAGGGCTTAGAATTATTTTTTTTTCACAGGTTAAGTTGTCGAGGGCTGATTTCATGTACTATGATAAAAAGCCTTCTGTTTCCACCGCCAAACATTTCAGGGGAGTATTTGCAAAACTTTGGCACCATCTTTGAGTGAATTGGAGAATTTCAGATTTTTGCTGAAATTGTAACCCCGGGGCTTAGAAATTTTTTTTTCACAGGTTAAGTTGTCGAGGGTTGTTTTCTTGGCCTACGATAAAAAGCCTTCTGTTTCCACCGCCAAACCTTTCAGGGGATTATTTACAACAGTTTAGCACCATTTTTGAGTGAATTGGAGAATTTCAGATTTTTGCTGAAATTGTGACCCCGGCGCTTAGAATTTTTTTTTTCACAGGTTAAGTTGTCGAGGGCTAATTTCATGTCCTATGATAAAAAGCCTTCTGTTTCCACCGCCAAACCTTTCAGGGGAGTATTTGCAACACGTTGGCACCATCTTTGAGTGAATTGGAGAATTTCAGATTTTTGCTGAAGTTGTGTCCCCGGGGCTTAGAAATTTTTTTTTCACAGGTTAAGTTGTCGAGGGTTGATTTCTTGGCCTACGATAAAAAGCCTTCTGTTTCCACCGCCAAACCTTTCAGGGGATTATTTACAACAGTTTAGCACCATTTTGAGTGAATTGGAGAATTTCAGATTTTTGCTGAAATTGTGACCCCGGGGCTTAGAATTTTTTTTTCCACAGGTTAAGTTGTCGAGGGCTGATTTCATGTCCTACGATAAAAAGCCTTCTGTTTCCACCGCCAAACCTTTCAGGGGAGTATTTGCAACACGTTGGCACCATCTTTGAGTGAATTGGAGAATTTCAGATTTTTGCTGAAGTTGTGTCCCCGGGGCTTAGAAATTTTTTTTTTCACAGGTTAAGTTGTCGAGGGTTGATTTCTTGGCCTACGATAAAAAGCCTTCTGTTTCCACCGCCAAACCTTTCAGGGGATTATTTACAACAGTTTAGCACCATTTTTGAGTGAATTGGAGAATTTCAGATTTTTGCTGAAATTGTGACCCCGGGGCTTAGAATTTTTTTTTTCCACAGGTTAAGTTGTCGAGGGCTGATTTCATGTCCTATGATAAAAAGCCTTCTGTTTCCACCGCCAAACCTTTCAGGGGAGTATTTGCAACACGTTGGCACCATCTTTGAGTGAATTGGAGAATTTCAGATTTTTGCTGAAGTTGTGTCCCCGGGGCTTAGAAATTTTTTTTTCCACAGGTTAAGTTGTCTAGGGTTGATTTCTTGGCCTACGATAAAAAGCCTTCTGTTTCCACCGCCAAACATTTCAGGGGATTATTTACAACAGTTTAGCACCATTTTTGAGTGAATTGGAGAATTTCAGATTTTTGCTGAAGTTGTGACCCCGGGGCTTAGAAATTTTTTTTTTCACACGTTACGTCTTCGAAGGCTGATTTCATGTCCTATGATAAAAAGCCTTCTGTTTCCACCGCCAAACCTTTCAGGGGAGTATTTGCAACACGTTGGCAACATCTTTGAGTGAATTGGAGAATTTCAGATTTTTGCTGAAATTGTGACCCCGGGGCTTAGAAATTTTTTTTTTTCACAGGTTAAGTTGTCGAGGGTTGATTTCTTGGCCTATGATAAAAAGCCTTCTGTTTCCACCGCCAAACCTTTCAGGGGAGAATTTGCAACAGTTTAGCACCATTTTTGAGTGAATTGGAGAATTTCAGGTTTTTGCTGAAGTTGTGACCCCGGGGCTTAGAAATATTTTTTTTCACAGGTTAAGTTGTCGAGGGTTGATTTCTTGGCCTATGATAAAAAGCCTTCTGTTTCCACCGCCAAACCTTTCAGGGGAGAATTTACAACAGTTTAGCACCATCTTTGAGTGAATTGGAGAATTTCAGATTTTTGCTGAAATTGTGACCCCGGGGCTTAGAAATTTTTTTTTTCACAGGTTAAGTTGTCGAGGGCTGATTTGATGTCCTATGATAAAAAGCCTTCTGTTTCCACCGCCAAACCTTTCAGGGGAGTATTTGCAACATGTTGGCGCCATCTTTGAGTGAATTGGAGAATTTCAGATTTTTGCTGAAATTGTGACCCCGGGGCTTAGAATTATTTTTTTTTCACAGGTTAAGTTGTCGAGGGCTAATTTCATGTACTATGATAAAAAGCCTTCTGTTTCCACCGCCAAACCTTTCAGGGGAGTATTTGCAAAACTTTGGCACCATCTTTGAGTGAATTGGAGAATTTCAGATTTTTGCTGAAGTTGTGACCCCGGGGCTTAGAAAAATTTTTTTCCACAGGTTAAGTTGTCGAGGGCTCATTTCATGTACTATGATAAAAAGCCTTCTGTTTCCACCGCCAAACCTTTCAGGGGAGTATTTGCAAAACTTTGGCACCATCTTTGAGTGAGTTGGAGAATTTCAGATTTTTGCTGAAATTGTGACCCCGGGGCTTAGAATTTTTTTTTCCACAGGTTAAGTTGTCGAGGGCTGATTTCATGTCCTATGATAAAAAGCCTTCTGTTTCCACCGCCAAACCTTTCAGGGGAGTATTTGCAACACGTTGGCACCATCTTTGAGTGAATTGGAGAATTTCAGATTTTTGCTGAAGTTGTGTCCCCGGGGCTTAGAAATTTTTTTTTTCACAGGTTAAGTTGTCTAGGGTTGATTTCTTGGCCTACGATAAAAAGCCTTCTGTTTCCACCGCCAAACATTTCAGGGGATTATTTACAACAGTTTAGCACCATTTTTGAGTGAATTGGAGAATTTCAGATTTTTGCTGAAGTTGTGACCCCGGGGCTTAGAATTTTTTTTTTTCACACGTTACGTCTTCGAAGGCTGATTTCATGTCCTATGATAAAAAGCCTTCTGTTTCCACCGCCAAACCTTTCAGGGGAGTATTTGCAACACGTTGGCAACATCTTTGAGTGAATTGGAGAATTTCAGATTTTTGCTGAAATTGTGACCCCGGGGCTTAGAAATTTTTTTTTTTCACAGGTTAAGTTGTCGAGGGTTGATTTCTTGGCCTATGATAAAAAGCCTTCTGTTTCCACCGCCAAACCTTTCAGGGGAGAATTTACAACAGTTTAGCACCATCTTTGAGTGAATTGGAGAATTTCAGATTTTTGCTGAAATTGTGACCCCGGGGCTTAGAAATTTTTTTTTCACAGGTTAAGTTGTCGAGGGTTGTTTTCTTGGCCTACGATAAAAAGCCTTCTGTTTCCACCGCCAAACCTTTCAGGGGATTATTTACAACAGTTTAGCACCATTTTTGAGTGAATTGGAGAATTTCAGATTTTTGCTGAAATTGTGACCCCGGCGCTTAGAATTTTTTTTTTCACAGGTTAAGTTGTCGAGGGCTAATTTCATGTCCTATGATAAAAAGCCTTCTGTTTCCACCGCCAAACCTTTCAGGGGAGTATTTGCAACACGTTGGCACCATCTTTGAGTGAATTGGAGAATTTCAGATTTTTGCTGAAGTTGTGTCCCCGGGGCTTAGAAATTTTTTTTTCACAGGTTAAGTTGTCGAGGGTTGATTTCTTGGCCTACGATAAAAAGCCTTCTGTTTCCACCGCCAAACCTTTCAGGGGAGTATTTGCAACACGTTGGCACCATCTTTGAGTGAATTGGAGAATTTCAGATTTTTGCTGAAATTGTGACCCCAGGGCTTAGAATTATTTTTTTTTCACAGGTTAAGTTGTCGAGGGCTGATTTCATGTACTATGATAAAAAGCCTTCTGTTTCCACCGCCAAACATTTCAGGGGAGTATTTGCAAAACTTTGGCACCATCTTTGAGTGAATTGGAGAATTTCAGATTTTTGCTGAAATTGTGACCCCGGGGCTTAGAAATTTTTTTTTCACAGGTTAAGTTGTCGAGGGTTGTTTTCTTGGCCTACGATAAAAAGCCTTCTGTTTCCACCGCCAAACATTTCAGGGGAGTATTTGCAAAACTTTGGCACCATCTTTGAGTGAATTGGAGAATTTCAGATTTTTGCTGAAATTGTGACCCCGGGGCTTAGAAATTTTTTTTTCACAGGTTAAGTTGTCGAGGGTTGTTTTCTTGGCCTACGATAAAAAGCCTTCTGTTTCCACCGCCAAACCTTTCAGGGGATTATTTACAACAGTTTAGCACCATTTTTGAGTGAATTGGAGAATTTCAGATTTTTGCTGAAATTGTGACCCCGGCGCTTAGAATTTTTTTTTTCACAGGTTAAGTTGTCGAGGGCTAATTTCATGTCCTATGATAAAAAGCCTTCTGTTTCCACCGCCAAACCTTTCAGGGGAGTATTTGCAACACGTTGGCACCATCTTTGAGTGAATTGGAGAATTTCAGATTTTTGCTGACGTTGTGTCCCCGGGGCTTAGAAATTTTTTTTTCACAGGTTAAGTTGTCGAGGGTTGATTTCTTGGCCTACGATAAAAAGCCTTCTGTTTCCACCGCCAAACCTTTCAGGGGAGTATTTGCAACACGTTGGCACCATCTTTGAGTGAATTGGAGAATTTCAGATTTTTGCTGAAATTGTGACCCCAGGGCTTAGAATTATTTTTTTTTCACAGGTTAAGTTGTCGAGGGCTGATTTCATGTACTATGATAAAAAGCCTTCTGTTTCCACCGCCAAACATTTCAGGGGAGTATTTGCAAAACTTTGGCACCATCTTTGAGTGAATTGGAGAATTTCAGATTTTTGCTGAAATTGTGACCCCGGGGCTTAGAAATTTTTTTTTCACAGGTTAAGTTGTCGAGGGTTGTTTTCTTGGCCTACGATAAAAAGCCTTCTGTTTCCACCGCCAAACCTTTCAGGGGATTATTTACAACAGTTTAGCACCATTTTTGAGTGAATTGGAGAATTTCAGATTTTTGCTGAAATTGTGACCCCGGCGCTTAGAATTTTTTTTTTCACAGGTTAAGTTGTCGAGGGCTAATTTCATGTCCTATGATAAAAAGCCTTCTGTTTCCACCGCCAAACCTTTCAGGGGAGTATTTGCAACACGTTGGCACCATCTTTGAGTGAATTGGAGAATTTCAGATTTTTGCTGAAGTTGTGTCCCCGGGGCTTAGAAATTTTTTTTTCACAGGTTAAGTTGTCGAGGGTTGATTTCTTGGCCTACGATAAAAAGCCTTCTGTTTCCACCGCCAAACCTTTCAGGGGATTATTTACAACAGTTTAGCACCATTTTGAGTGAATTGGAGAATTTCAGATTTTTGCTGAAATTGTGACCCCGGGGCTTAGAATTTTTTTTTTCACAGGTTAAGTTGTCGAGGGCTGATTTCATGTCCTACGATAAAAAGCCTTCTGTTTCCACCGCCAAACCTTTCAGGGGAGTATTTGCAACACTTTGGCACCATCTTTGAGTGAATTGGAGAATTTCAGATTTTTGCTGAAGTTGTGTCCCCGGGGCTTAGAAATTTTTTTTTTCACAGGTTAAGTTGTCGAGGGTTGATTTCTTGGCCTACGATAAAAAGCCTTCTGTTTCCACCGCCAAACCTTTCAGGGGATTATTTACAACAGTTTAGCACCATTTTTGAGTGAATTGGAGAATTTCAGATTTTTGCTGAAATTGTGACCCCGGGGCTTAGAATTTTTTTTTTTCCACAGGTTAAGTTGTCGAGGGCTGATTTCATGTCCTATGATAAAAAGCCTTCTGTTTCCACCGCCAAACCTTTCAGGGGAGTATTTGCAACACGTTGGCACCATCTTTGAGTGAATTGGAGAATTTCAGATTTTTGCTGAAGTTGTGACCCCGGGGCTTAGAAATTTTTTTTTTTCACAGGTTAAGTTGTCTAGGGTTGATTTCTTGGCCTACGATAAAAAGCCTTCTGTTTCCACCGCCAAACCTTTCAGGGGATTATTTACAACAGTTTAGCACCATTTTTGAGTGAATTGGAGAATTTCAGGTTTTTGCTGAAGTTGTGACCCCGGGGCTTAGAAATATTTTTTTTCACAGGTTAAGTTGTCGAGGGTTGATTTCTTGGCCTATGATAAAAAGCCTTCTGTTTCCACCGCCAAACCTTTCAGGGGAGAATTTACAACAGTTTAGCACCATCTTTGAGTGAATTGGAGAATTTCAGATTTTTGCTGAAATTGTGACCCCGGGGCTTAGAATTTTTTTTTTTCCACAGGTTAAGTTGTCGAGGGCTGATTTCATGTCCTATGATAAAAAGCCTTCTGTTTCCACCGCCAAACCTTTCAGGGGAGTATTTGCAACACGTTGGCACCATCTTTGAGTGAATTGGAGAATTTCAGATTTTTGCTGAAGTTGTGACCCCGGGGCTTAGAAATTTTTTTTTTTCACAGGTTAAGTTGTCTAGGGTTGATTTCTTGGCCTACGATAAAAAGCCTTCTGTTTCCACCGCCAAACCTTTCAGGGGATTATTTACAACAGTTTAGCACCATTTTTGAGTGAATTGGAGAATTTCAGGTTTTTGCTGAAGTTGTGACCCCGGGGCTTAGAAATATTTTTTTTCACAGGTTAAGTTGTCGAGGGTTGATTTCTTGGCCTATGATAAAAAGCCTTCTGTTTCCACCGCCAAACCTTTCAGGGGAGAATTTACAACAGTTTAGCACCATCTTTGAGTGAATTGGAGAATTTCAGATTTTTGCTGAAATTGTGACGCCGGGGCTTAGAAATTTTTTTTTTTCACAGGTTAAGTTGTCGAGGGCTGATTTCATGTCCTATGATAAAAAGCCTTCTGTTTCCACCGCCAAACCTTTCAGGGGAGTATTTGCAACACGTTCGCACCATCTTTGAGTGAATTGGAGAATTTCAGATTTTTGCTGAAATTGTGACCCCGGGGCTTAGAATTATTTTTTTTTCACAGGTTAAGTTGTCGAGGGCTAATTTCATGTACTATGATAAAAAGCCTTCTGTTTCCACCGCCAAACCTTTCAGGGGAGTATTTGCAAAACTTTGGCACCATCTTTGAGTGAATTGGAGAATTTCAGATTTTTGCTGAAGTTGTGACCCCGGGGCTTAGAAATTTTTTTTTCCACAGGTTAAGTTGTCGAGGGCTGATTTCATGTACTATGATAAAAAGCCTTCTGTTTCCACCGCCAAACCTTTCAGGGGAGTATTTGCAAAACTTTGGCACCATCTTTGAGTGAGTTGGAGAATTTCAGATTTTTGCTGAAATTGTGACCCCGGGGCTTAGAATTTTTTTTTCCACAGGTTAAGTTGTCGAGGGCTGATTTCATGTCCTATGATAAAAAGCCTTCTGTTTCCACCGCCAAACCTTTCAGGGGAGTATTTGCAACACGTTGGCACCATCTTTGAGTGAATTGGAGAATTTCAGATTTTTGCTGAAGTTGTGTCCCCGGGGCTTAGAAATTTTTTTTTTCACAGGTTAAGTTGTCTAGGGTTGATTTCTTGGCCTACGATAAAAAGCCTTCTGTTTCCACCGCCAAACATTTCAGGGGATTATTTACAACAGTTTAGCACCATTTTTGAGTGAATTGGAGAATTTCAGATTTTTGCTGAAGTTGTGACCCCGGGGCTTAGAAATTTTTTTTTTCACACGTTACGTCTTCGAAGGCTGATTTCATGTCCTATGATAAAAAGCCTTCTGTTTCCACCGCCAAACCTTTCAGGGGAGTATTTGCAACACGTTGGCAACATCTTTGAGTGAATTGGAGAATTTCAGATTTTTGCTGAAATTGTGACCCCGGGGCTTAGAAATTTTTTTTTTCTACAGGTTAAGTTGTCGAGGGTTGATTTCTTGGCCTATGATAAAAAGCCTTCTGTTTCCACCGCCAAACCTTTCAGGGGAGAATTTGCAACAGTTTAGCACCATTTTTGAGTGAATTGGAGAATTTCAGGTTTTTGCTGAAGTTGTGACCCCGGGGCTTAGAAATATTTTTTTTCACAGGTTAAGTTGTCGAGGGTTGATTTCTTGGCCTATGATAAAAAGCCTTCTGTTTCCACCGCCAAACCTTTCAGGGGAGAATTTACAACAGTTTAGCACCATCTTTGAGTGAATTGGAGAATTTCAGATTTTTGCTGAAATTGTGACCCCGGGGCTTAGAAATTTTTTTTTTCACAGGTTAAGTTGTCGAGGGCTGATTTCATGTCCTATGATAAAAAGCCTTCTGTTTCCACCGCCAAACCTTTCAGGGGAGTATTTGCAACACGTTGGCACCATCTTTGAGTGAATTGGAGAATTTCAGATTTTTGCTGAAGTTGTGACCCCGGGGCTTAGAAAAATTTTTTTCCACAGGTTAAGTTGTCGAGGGCTGATTTCATGTACTATGATAAAAAGCCTTCTGTTTCCACCGCCAAACCTTTCAGGGGAGTATTTGCAAAACTTTGGCACCATCTTTGAGTGAGTTGGAGAATTTCAGATTTTTGCTGAAATTGTGACCCCGGGGCTTAGAATTTTTTTTTCCACAGGTTAAGTTGTCGAGGGCTGATTTCATGTCCTATGATAAAAAGCCTTCTGTTTCCACCGCCAAACCTTTCAGGGGAGTATTTGCAACACGTTGGCACCATCTTTGAGTGAATTGGAGAATTTCAGATTTTTGCTGAAGTTGTGTCCCCGGGGCTTAGAAATTTTTTTTTTCACAGGTTAAGTTGTCTAGGGTTGATTTCTTGGCCTACGATAAAAAGCCTTCTGTTTCCACCGCCAAACATTTCAGGGGATTATTTACAACAGTTTAGCACCATTTTTGAGTGAATTGGAGAATTTCAGATTTTTGCTGAAGTTGTGACCCCGGGGCTTAGAAATTTTTTTTTTTCACACGTTACGTCTTCGAAGGCTGATTTCATGTCCTATGATAAAAAGCCTTCTGTTTCCACCGCCAAACCTTTCAGGGGAGTATTTGCAACACGTTGGCAACATCTTTGAGTGAATTGGAGAATTTCAGATTTTTGCTGAAATTGTGACCCCGGGGCTTAGAATTATTTTTTTTTCACAGGTTAAGTTGTCGAGGGCTAATTTCATGTACTATGATAAAAAGCCTTCTGTTTCCACCGCCAAACCTTTCAGGGGAGTATTTGCAAAACTTTGGCACCATCTTTGAGTGAATTGGAGAATTTCAGATTTTTGCTGAAGTTGTGACCCCGGGGCTTAGAAAAATTTTTTTCCACAGGTTATGTTGTCGAGGGCTGATTTCATGTACTATGATAAAAAGCCTTCTGTTTCCACCGCCAAACCTTTCAGGGGAGTATTTGCAAAACTTTGGCACCATCTTTGAGTGAGTTGGAGAATTTCAGATTTTTGCTGAAATTGTGACCCCGGGGCTTAGAATTTTTTTTCCCACAGGTTAAGTTGTCGAGGGCTGATTTCATGTCCTATGATAAAAAGCCTTCTGTTTCCACCGCCAAACCTTTCAGGGGAGTATTTGCAACACGTTGGCACCATCTTTGAGTGAATTGGAGAATTTCAGATTTTTGCTGAAGTTGTGTCCCCGGGGCTTAGAAATTTTTTTTTTCACAGGTTAAGTTGTCTAGGGTTGATTTCTTGGCCTACGATAAAAAGCCTTCTGTTTCCACCGCCAAACATTTCAGGGGATTATTTACAACAGTTTAGCACCATTTTTGAGTGAATTGGAGAATTTCAGATTTTTGCTGAAGTTGTGACCCCGGGGCTTAGAAATTTTTTTTTCCACACGTTACGTCTTCGAAGGCTGATTTCATGTCCTATGATAAAAAGCCTTCTGTTTCCACCGCCAAACCTTTCAGGGGAGTATTTGCAACACGTTGGCAACATCTTTGAGTGAATTGGAGAATTTCAGATTTTTGCTGAAATTGTGACCCCGGGGCTTAGAAATTTTTTTTTTCCACAGGTTAAGTTGTCGAGGGTTGATTTCTTGGCCTATGATAAAAAGCCTTCTGTTTCCACCGCCAAACCTTTCAGGGGAGAATTTGCAACAGTTTAGCACCATTTTTGAGTGAATTGGAGAATTTCAGGTTTTTGCTGAAGTTGTGACCCCGGGGCTTAGAAATATTTTTTTTCACAGGTTAAGTTGTCGAGGCTTGATTTCTTGGCCTATGATAAAAAGCCTTCTGTTTCCACCGCCAAACCTTTCAGGGGAGAATTTACAACAGTTTAGCACCATCTTTGAGTGAATTGGAGAATTTCAGATTTTTGCTGAAATTGTGACCCCGGGGCTTAGAAATTTTTTTTTTCACAGGTTAAGTTGTCGAGGGCTGATTTCATGTCCTATGATAAAAAGCCTTCTGTTTCCACCGCCAAACCTTTCAGGGGAGTATTTGCAACACGTTGGCACCATCTTTGAGTGAATTGGAGAATTTCAGATTTTTGCTGAAATTGTGACCCCAGGGCTTAGAATTATTTTTTTTTCACAGGTTAAGTTGTCGAGGGCTGATTTCATGTACTATGATAAAAAGCCTTCTGTTTCCACCGCCAAACATTTCAGGGGAGTATTTGCAAAACTTTGGCACCATCTTTGAGTGAATTGGAGAATTTCAGATTTTTGCTGAAATTGTGACCCCGGGGCTTAGAAATTTTTTTTTCACAGGTTAAGTTGTCGAGGGTTGTTTTCTTGGCCTACGATAAAAAGCCTTCTGTTTCCACCGCCAAACCTTTCAGGGGATTATTTACAACAGTTTAGCACCATTTTTGAGTGAATTGGAGAATTTCAGATTTTTGCTGAAATTGTGACCCCGGCGCTTAGAATTTTTTTTTTCACAGGTTAAGTTGTCGAGGGCTAATTTCATGTCCTATGATAAAAAGCCTTCTGTTTCCACCGCCAAACCTTTCAGGGGAGTATTTGCAACACGTTGGCACCATCTTTGAGTGAATTGGAGAATTTCAGATTTTTGCTGAAGTTGTGTCCCCGGGGCTTAGAAATTTTTTTTTCACAGGTTAAGTTGTCGAGGGTTGATTTCTTGGCCTACGATAAAAAGCCTTCTGTTTCCACCGCCAAACCTTTCAGGGGATTATTTACAACAGTTTAGCACCATTTTGAGTGAATTGGAGAATTTCAGATTTTTGCTGAAATTGTGACCCCGGGGCTTAGAATTTTTTTTTTCACAGGTTAAGTTGTCGAGGGCTGATTTCATGTCCTACGATAAAAAGCCTTCTGTTTCCACCGCCAAACCTTTCAGGGGAGTATTTGCAACACGTTGGCACCATCTTTGAGTGAATTGGAGAATTTCAGATTTTTGCTGAAGTTGTGTCCCCGGGGCTTAGAAATTTTTTTTTTCACAGGTTAAGTTGTCGAGGGTTGATTTCTTGGCCTACGATAAAAAGCCTTCTGTTTCCACCGCCAAACCTTTCAGGGGATTATTTAAAACAGTTTAGCACCATTTTTGAGTGAATTGGAGAATTTCAGATTTTTGCTGAAATTGTGACCCCGGGGCTTAGAAATTTTTTTTTTCACAGGTTAAGTTGTCGAGGGCTGATTTCATGTCCTATGATAAAAAGCCTTCTGTTTCCACCTCCAAACCTTTCAGGGGAGTATTTGCAACACGTTGGCACCATCTTTGAGTGAATTGGAGAATTTCAGATTTTTGCTGAAATTGTGACCCCGGGGCTTAGAAAAATTTTTTTTTCACAGGTTAAGTTGTCGAGGGCTGATTTCATGTCCTATGATAAAAAGCCTTCTGTTTCCACCGCCAAACCTTTCAGGGGAGTATTTGCAACACGTTGGCACCATCTTTGAGTGAATTGGAGAATTTCAGATTTTTGCTGAAGTTGTGACCCCGGGGCTTAGAAACATTTTTTTTCACACGTTACGTCTTCAAAGGCTGATTTCATGTCCTATGATAAAAAGCCTTCTGTTTCCACAGCCAAACCTTTCAGGGGAGTATTTGCAACACGTTGGCACCATCTTTGAGTGAATTGGAGAATTTCAGATTTTTGCTGAAATTGTGACCCCGGGGCTTAGAAATTTTTTTTTTCACAGGTTAAGTTGTCGAGGGCTGATTTCATGTACTATGATAAAAAGCCTTCTGTTTCCACCGCCAAACCTTTCAGGGGAATATTTGCAAAACTTTGGCACCATCTTTGAGTGAATTGGAGAATTTCAGATTTTTGCTGAAGTTGTGACCCCGGGGCTTAGAAACATTTTTTTTCACACGTTACGTCTTCGAAGGCTGATTTCATGTCCTATGATAAAAAGCCTTCTGTTTCCACCGCCAAACCTTTCAGGGGAGTATTTGCAACACGTTGGCAACATCTTTGAGTGAATTGGAGAATTTCAGATTTTTGCTGAAATTGTGACCCCGGGGCTTAGAAATTTTTTTTTCACAGGTTAAGTTGTCGAGGGTTGTTTTCTTGGCCTACGATAAAAAGCCTTCTGTTTCCACCGCCAAACCTTTCAGGGGATTATTTACAACAGTTTAGCACCATTTTTGAGTGAATTGGAGAATTTCAGATTTTTGCTGAAATTGTGACCCCGGCGCTTAGCATTTTTTTTTTCACAGGTTAAGTTGTCGAGGGCTGATTTCATGTCCTATGATAAAAAGCCTTCTGTTTCCACCGCCAAACCTTTCAGGGGAGTATTTGCAACACGTTGGCACCATCTTTGAGTGAATTGGAGAATTTCAGATTTTTGCTGAAGTTGTGTCCCCGGGGCTTAGAAATTTTTTTTTTCACAGGTTAAGTTGTCGAGGGTTGATTTCTTGGCCTACGATAAAAAGCCTTCTGTTTCCACCGCCAAACCTTTCAGGGAATTATTTACAACAGTTTAGCACCATTTTTGAGTGAATTGGAGAATTTCAGATTTTTGCTGAAATTGTGACCCCGGGGCTTAGAAATTTTTTTTTTCACAGGTTAAGTTGTCGAGGGCTGATTTCATGTACTATGATAAAAAGCCTTCTGTTTCCACCGCCAAACCTTTCAGGGGAGTATTTGCAAAACTTTGGCACCATCTTTGAGTGAATTGGAGAATTTCAGATTTTTGCTGAAGTTGTGACCCCGGGGCTTAGAAAAAAATTTTTTCACACGTTACGTCTTCGAAGGCTGATTTCATGTCCTATGATAAAAAGCATTCTGTTTCCACCGCCAAACCTTTCAGGGGAGTATTTGCAACACATTGGCACCATCTTTGAGTGAATTGGAGAATTTCAGATTTTTGCTGAAATTGTGACCCCGGGGCTTAGAAATTTTTTTTTCACAGGTTAAGTTGTCGAGGGTTGATTTCTTGGCCTACGATAAAAAGCCTTCTGTTTCCACCGCCAAACCTTTCAGGGGATTATTTACAACAGTTTAGCACCATTTTTGAGTGAATTGGAGAATTTCAGATTTTTGCTGAAATTGTGACCCCGGGGCTTAGAATTTTTTTTTTCACAGGTTAAGTTGTCGAGGGCTGATTTCATGTCCTACGATAAAAAGCCTTCTGTTTCCACCGCCAAACCTTTCAGGGGAGTATTTGCAACACGTTGGCACCATCTTTGAGTGAATTGGAGAATTTCAGATTTTTGCTGAAGTTGTGTCCCCGGGGCTTAGAAATTTTTTTTTTCACAGGTTAAGTTGTCGAGGGTTGATTTCTTGGCCTACGATAAAAAGCCTTCTGTTTCCACCGCCAAACCTTTCAGGGGATTATTTACAACAGTTTAGCACCATTTTTGAGTGAATTGGAGAATTTCAGATTTTTGCTGAAATTGTGACCCCGGGGCTTAGAAATTTTTTTTTTCACAGGTTAAGTTGTCGAGGGCTGATTTCATGTCCTATGATAAAAAGCCTTCTGTTTCCACCGCCAAACCTTTCAGGGGAGTATTTGCAACACGTTGGCACCATCTTTGAGTGAATTGGAGAATTTCAGATTTTGCTGAAATTGTGACCCCGGGGCTTAGAAAATTTTTTTTTTCACAGGTTAAGTTGTCGAGGGCTGATTTCATGTCCTATGATAAAAAGCCTTCTGTTTCCACCGCCAAACCTTTCAGGGAGTATTTGCAACACGTTGGCACCATCTTTGAGTGAATTGGAGAATTTCAGATTTTTGCTGAAGTTGTGACCCCGGGGCTTAGAAACATTTTTTTTCACACGTTACGTCTTCAAAGGCTGATTTCATGTCCTATGATAAAAAGCCTTCTGTTTCCACAGCCAAACCTTTCAGGGGAGTATTTGCAACACGTTGGCACCATCTTGAGTGAATTGGAGAATTTCAGATTTTTGCTGAAATTGTGACCCCGGGGCTTAGAAATTTTTTTTTCACAGGTTAAGTTGTCGAGGGCTGATTTCATGTCCTATGATAAAAAGCCTTCTGTTTCCACCGCCAAACCTTTCCGGGAAGAATTTGCAACACGTTGCCACCATCTTTGAGTGAATTGGAGAATTTCAGATTTTTGCTGAAGTTGTGACCCCGGGGCTTAGAATTTTTTTTTTTCACAGGTTAAGTTGTCGAGGGCTGATTTCATGTCCTATGATAAAAAGGCTTCTGTTTCCACCGCCAAACCTTTCAGGGGAGTATTTGCAAAACTTGGCAACATCTTTGAGTGAATTGGAGAATTTCAGATTTTTGCTGAAGTTGTGACCCCGGGGCTTAGAAAAATTTTTTTTCACAGGTTAAGTTGTCGAGGGCTGATTTCATGTCCTACGATAAAAAGCCTTCTGTTTCCACCGCCAAACCTTTCAGGGGTGTATTTGCAACACGTTGGCACCATCTTTGAGTGAATTGGAGAATTTCAGATTTTTGCTGAAGTTGTGACTCCGGGGCTTAGAATTTTTTTTTTTTCACAGGTTAAGTTGTCGAGGGCTGATTTCATGTCCTATGATAAAAAGCCTTCTGTTTCCACCGCCAAACCTTTCAGGGTGTATTTGCAACACGTTGGCACCATCTTTGAGTGAATTGGAGAATTTCAGATTTTTGCTGAAATTGTGACCCCGGGGCTCAGAATTTTTTTTTTTTTTCACAGGTTAAGTTGTCGAGGGTTGATTTCATGTCCTATGATAAAAAGCCTTCTGTTTCCACCGCCAAACCTTTCAGGGAGTATTTGCAACACGTTGGCACCATCTTTGAGTGAATTGGAGAATTTCAGATTTTTGCTGAAATTGTGACCCCGGGGCTTAGAAATTTTTTTTTTCACAGGTTAAGTTGTCGAGGGCTGATTTCATGTCCTATGATAAAAAGCCTTCTGTTTCCACCGCCAAACCTTTCAGGGGAGTATTTGCAAAACTTTGGCAGCATCTTTGAGTGAATTGGAGAATTTCAGATTTTTGCTGAAGTTGTGACCCCGGGGCTTAGAAAAAAATTTTTTCACACGTTACGTCTTCGAAGGCTGATTTCATGTCCTATGATAAAAAGCCTTCTGTTTCCACCGCCAAACCTTTCAGGGGAGTATTTGCAACACGTTGGCACCATCTTTGAGTGAATTGGAGAATTTCAGATTTTTGCTGAAATTGTGACCCCGGGGTTTAGAAATTTTTTTTTTCACAGGTTAAGTTGTCGAGGGTTGATTTCTTGGCCTATGATAAAAAGCCTTCTGTTTCCACCGCCAAACCTTTCAGGGGAGTATTTGCAACACGTTGGCACCATCTTTGAGTGAATTGGAGAATTTCAGATTTTTGCTGAAATTGTGACCCCGGGGCTTAGAATTTTTTTTTTTCACAGGTTAAGTTGTCGAGGGTTGATTTCTTGGCCTACGATAAAAAGCCTTCTGTTTCCACCGCCAAACCTTTCAGGGGATTATTTACAACAGTTTAGCACCATTTTTGAGTGAATTGGAGAATTTCAGATTTTTGCTGAAATTGTGACCACGGGGCTTAGATTTTTTTTTTTCACAGGTTAAGTTGTCGAGGGCTGATTTCATGTCGTATGATAAAAAGCCTTCTGTTTCCACCGCCAAACCTTTCAGGGGAGTATTTGCAACACGTTGGCACCATCTTTGAGTGAATTGGAGAATTTCAGATTTTTGCTGAAATTGTGACCCCGGGGCTTAGAAATTTTTTTTCCCACAGGTTAAGTTGTCGAGGGCTGAGTTCATGTCGTATGATAAAAAGCCTTCTGTTTCCACCGCCAAACCTTTCAGGGGAGTATTTGCAACACGTTGGCACCATCTTTGAGTGAATTGGAGAATTTCAGATTTTTGCTGAAATTGTGACCCCGGGGCTTAGAAATTTTTTTTCCACAGGTTAAGTTGTCGAGGGCTGATTTCATGTACTATGATAAAAAGCCTTCTGTTTCCACCGCCAAACCTTTCAGGGGAGTATTTGCAAAACTTTGGCACCATCTTTGAGTGAGTTGGAGAATTTCAGATTTTTGCTGAAGTTGTGACCCTGGGGCTTAGAAAATTTTTTTTTCACACGTTACGTCTTCGAAGGCTGATTTCATGTCCTATGATAAAAAGCATTCTGTTTCCACCGCCAAACCTTTCAGGGAGTATTTGCAACACGTTGGCACCATCTTTGAGTGAATTGGAGAATTTCAGATTTTTGCTGAAATTGTGACCCCGGGGCTTAGAATTTTTTTTTTTCACAGGTTAAGTTGTCGAGGGTTGATTTCTTGGCCTACGATAAAAAGCCTTCTGTTTCCACCGCCAAACCTTTCAGGGGATTATTTACAACAGTTTAGCACCATTTTTGAGTGAATTGGAGAATTTCAGATTTTGCTGAAATTGTGACCCCGGGGCTTAGATTTTTTTTTTCACAGGTTAAGTTGTCGAGGGCTGATTTCATGTCCTATGATAAAAAGCCTTCTGTTTCCACCGCCAAACCTTTCAGGGGAGTATTTGCAACACGTTGGCACCATCTTTGAGTGAATTGGAGAATTTCAGATTTTTGCTGAAATTGTGACCCCGGGGCTTAGAAATTTTTTTTTTCACAGGTTAAGTTGTCGAGGGCTGATTTCATGTCCTATGATAAAAAGCCTTCTGTTTCCACCGCCAAACCTTTCAGGGGAGTATTTGCAACACGTTGGCACCATCTTTGAGTGAATTGGAGAATTTCAGATTTTTGCTGAAATTGTGACCCCGGGGCTCAGAATTTTTTTTTTTTCACAGGTTAAGTTGTCGAGGGTTGATTTCATGTCCTATGATAAAAAGCCTTCTGTTTCCACCGCCAAAGCTTTCAGGGGAGTATTTGCAACACGTTGGCACCATCTTTGAGTCAATTGGAGAATTTCAGATTTTTGCTGAAATTGTGACCCCGGGGCTTAGAAATTTTTTTTCCCACAGGTTAAGTTGTCGAGGGCTGATTTCATGTACTATGATAAAAAGCCTTCTGTTTCCACCGCCAAACCTTTCAGGGGAGTATTTGCAACACGTTGGCACCATCTTTGAGTGAATTGGAGAATTTCAGATTTTTGCTGAAATTGTGACCCCGGGGCTTAGAAATTTTTTTTTCCACAGGTTTAGTTGTCGAGGGCTGATTTCATGTCCTATGATAAAAAGCCTTCTGTTTCCACCGCCAAACCTTTCAGGGGAGTATTTGCAACACGTTGGCACCATCTTTGAGTGAATTGGAGAATTTCAGATTTTTGCTGAAATTGTGACCCCGGGGCTCAGAATTTTTTTTTTTCACAGTTTAAGTTGTCGAGGGTTGATTTCATGTCCTATGATAAAAAGCCTTCTGTTTCCACCGCCAAACCTTTCAGGGGAGTATTTGCAACACGTTGCCACCATCTTTGAGTGAATTGGAGAATTTCAGATTTTTGCTGAAGTTGTGACCCTGGGGCTTAGAAATTTTTTTTTTCACAGGTTAAGTTGTCGAGGGCTGATTTCATGTCCTATGATAAAAAGGCTTCTGTTTCCACCGCCAAACCTTTCAGGGGAGTATTTGCAAAACTTTGGCACCATCTTTGAGTGAATTGGAGAATTTCAGATTTTTGCTGAAGTTGTGACCCCGGGGCTTAGAAAATTTTTTTTTCACAGGTTAAGTTGTCGAGGGCTGATTTCATGTCGTATGATAAAAAGCCTTCTGTTTCCACCGCCAAACCTTTCAGGGGAGTATTTGCAACACGTTGGCACCATCTTTGAGTGAATTGGAGAATTTCAGATTTTTGCTGAAATTGTGACCCCGGGGCTTAGAAATTTTTTTTTCCACAGGTTAAGTTGTCGAGGGCTGATTTCATGTACTATGATAAAAAGCCTTCTGTTTCCACCGCCAAACCTTTCAGGGGAGTATTTGCAAAACTTTGGCACCATCTTTGAGTGAGTTGGAGAATTTCAGATTTTTGCTGAAGTTGTGACCCCGGGGCTTAGAAAAATTTTTTTTCACACGTTACGTCTTCGAAGGCTGATTTCATGTCCTATGATAAAAAGCATTCTGTTTCCACCGCCAAACCTTTCAGGGGAGTATTTGCAACACGTTGGCACCATCTTTGAGTGAATTGGAGAATTTCAGATTTTTGCTGAAATTGTGACCCCGGGGCTTAGAAATTTTTTTTTCCACAGGTTAAGTTGTCGAGGGCTGATTTCATGTACTATGATAAAAAGCCTTCTGTTTCCACCGCCAAACCTTTCAGGGGAGTATTTGCAAAACTTTGGCACCATCTTTGAGTGAGTTAGAGAATTTCAGATTTTTGCTGAAGTTGTGACCCCGGGGCTTAGAAAAATTTTTTTTCACACGTTACGTCTTCGAAGGCTGATTTCATGTCCTATGATAAAAAGCATTCTGTTTCCACCGCCAAACCTTTCAGGGGAGTATTTGCAACACGTTGGCACCATCTTTCAGTGAATTGGAGAATTTCAGATTTTTGCTGAAATTGTGACCCCGGGGCTTAGAATTTTTTTTTTCACAGGTTAAGTTGTCGAGGGTTGATTTCTTGGCCTACGATAAAAAGCCTTCTGTTTCCACCGCCAAACCTTTCAGGGGATTATTTACAACAGTTTAGCACCATTTTTGAGTGAATTGGAGAATTTCAGATTTTTGCTGAAATTGTGACCCCGGGGCTCAGAATTTTTTTTTTTTCACAGGTTAAGTTGTCGAGGGTTGATTTCATGTCCTATGATAAAAAGCCTTCTGTTTCCACCGCCAAACCTTTCAGGGGAGTATTTGCAACACGTTGGCACCATCTTTGAGTGAATTGGAGAATTTCAGATTTTTGCTGAAATTGTGACCCCGGGGCTTAGAAATTTTTTTTTTCACAGGTTAAGTTGTCGAGGGCTGATTTCATGTCCTATGATAAAAAGCCTTCTGTTTCCACCGCCAAACCTTTCAGGGGAGTATTTGCAACACGTTGGCACCATCTTTGAGTGAATTGGAGAATTTCAGATTTTTGCTGAAATTGTGACCCCGGGGCTCAGAATTTTTTTTTTTTCACAGGTTAAGTTGTCGAGGGTTGATTTCATGTCCTATGATAAAAAGCCTTCTGTTTCCACCGCCAAAGCTTTCAGGGGAGTATTTGCAACACGTTGGCACCATCTTTGAGTCAATTGGAGAATTTCAGATTTTTGCTGAAATTGTGACCCCGGGGCTTAGAAATTTTTTTTCCCACAGGTTAAGTTGTCGAGGGCTGATTTCATGTACTATGATAAAAAGCCTTCTGTTTCCACCGCCAAACCTTTCAGGGGAGTATTTGCAACACGTTGGCACCATCTTTGAGTGAATTGGAGAATTTCAGATTTTTGCTGAAATTGTGACCCCGGGGCTTAGAATTTTTTTTCCCCACAGGTTAAGTTGTCGAGGGCTGATTTCATGTCCTATGATAAAAAGCCTTCTGTTTCCACCGCCAAACATTTCAGGGGAGTATTTGCAAAACTTTGGCACCATCTTTGAGTGAATTGGAGAATTTCAAATTTTTGCTGAAGTTGTGACCCCGTGGCTTAGAAATATTTTTTTTCACAGGTTAAGTTGTCGAGGGTTGATTTCTTGGCCTATGATAAAAAGCCTTCTGTTTCCACCGCCAAACCTTTCAGGGGAGAATTTACAACAGTTTAGCACCATCTTTGAGTGAATTGGAGAATTTCAGATTTTTGCTGAAATTGTGACCCCGGGGCTTAGAAATTTTTTTTTCACAGGTTAAGTTGTCGAGGGCTGATTTCATGTCCTATGATAAAAAGCCTTCTGTTTCCACCGCCAAACCTTTCAGGGGAGTATTTGCAACACGTTGGCACCATCTTTGAGTGAATTGGAGAATTTCAGATTTTTGCTGAAATTGTGACCCCGGGGCTTAGAAATTTTTTTTTCCACAGGTTAAGTTGTCGAGGGCTGATTTCATGTACTATGATAAAAAGCCTTCTGTTTCCACCGCCAAACCTTTCAGGGGAGTATTTGCAAAACTTTGGCACCATCTTTGAGTGAATTGGAGAATTTCAGATTTTTGCTGAAGTTGTGACCCCGGGGCTTAGAAAAATTTTTTTTCACACGTTACGTCTTCGAAGGCTGATTTCATGTCCTATGATAAAAAGCATTCTGTTTCCACCGCCAAACCTTTCAGGGGAGTATTTGCAACACGTTGGCACCATCTTTGAGTGAATTGGAGAATTTCAGATTTTTGCTGAAATTGTGACCCCGGGGCTTAGAAATTTTTTTTTTCACAGGTTAAGTTGTCGAGGGTTGATTTCTTGGCCTACGATAAAAAGCCTTCTGTTTCCACCGCCAAACCTTTCAGGGGATTATTTACAACAGTTTAGCACCATTTTTGAGTGAATTGGAGAATTTCAGATTTTTGCTGAAATTGTGACCCCGGGGCTTAGATTTTTTTTTTTCACAGGTTAAGTTGTCGAGGGCTGATTTCATGTCCTATGATAAAAAGCCTTCTGTTTCCACCGCCAAACCTTTCAGGGGAGTATTTGCAACACGTTGGCACCATCTTTGAGTGAATTGGAGAATTTCAGATTTTTGCTGAAGTTGTGTCCCCGGGGCTTAGAAATTTTTTTTTTTCACAGGTTAAGTTGTCGAGGGTTGATTTCTTGGCCTACGATAAAAAGCCTTCTGTTTCCACCGCCAAACCTTTCAGGGGATTATTTACAACAGTTTAGCACCATTTTTGAGTGAATTGGAGAATTTCAGATTTTTGCTGAAATTGTGACCCCGGGGCTTAGAAAAATTTTTTTTCCACAGGTTAAGTTGTCGAGGGCTGATTTCATGTCCTATGATAAAAAGCCTTCTGTTTCCACCGCCAAACCTTTCAGGGGAGTATTTGCAACACGTTGGCACCATCTTTGAGTGAATTGGAGAATTTCAGATTTTTGCTGAAGTTGTGACCCAGGGGCTTAGAAATTTTTTTTTTCACAGGTTAAGTTGTCGAGGGTTGATTTCTTGGCCTATGATAAAAAGCCTTCTGTTTCCACCGCCAAACCTTTCAGGGGAGAATTTGCAACAGTTTAGCACCATTTTTGAGTGAATTGGAGAATTTCAGATTTTTGCTGAAATTGTGACCCCGGGGCTTAGATTTTTTTTTTTCACAGGTTAAGTTGTCGAGGGCTGATTTCATGTCCTATGATAAAAAGCCTTCTGTTTCCACCGCCAAACCTTTCAGGGGAGTATTTGCAACACGTTGGCACCATCTTTGAGTGAATTGGAGAATTTCAGATTTTTGCTGAAATTGTGACCCCGGGGCTTAGAAATTTTTTTTTTCACAGGTTAAGTTGTCGAGGGCTGATTTCATGTCCTATGATAAAAAGCCTTCTGTTTCCACCGCCAAACCTTTTAGGGGAGTATTTGCAACACGTTGGCACCATCTTTGAGTGAATTGGAGAATTTCAGATTTTTGCTGAAATTGTGACCCCGGGGCTCAGAATTTTTTTTTTTCCACAGGTTAAGTTGTCGAGGGTTGATTTCATGTCCTATGATAAAAAGCCTTCTGTTTCCACCGCCAAACCTTTCAGGGGAGTATTTGCAACACGTTGGCACCATCTTTGAGTCAATTGGAGAATTTCAGATTTTTGCTGAAATTGTGACCCCGGGGCTTAGAAATTTTTTTTCCCACAGGTTAAGTTGTCGAGGGCTGATTTCATGTACTATGATAAAAAGCCTTCTGTTTCCACCGCCAAACCTTTCAGGGGAGTATTTGCAACACGTTGGCACCATCTTTGAGTGAATTGGAGAATTTCAGATTTTTGCTGAAATTGTGACCCCGGGGCTTAGAAATTTTTTTTTTCACAGGTTTAGTTGTCGAGGGCTGATTTCATGTCCTATGATAAAAAGCCTTCTGTTTCCACCGCCAAACCTTTCAGGGGAGTATTTGCAACACGTTGGCACCATCTTTGAGTGAATTGGAGAATTTCAGATTTTTGCTGAAATTGTGACCCCGGGGCTCAGAATTTTTTTTTTTTCACAGGTTAAGTTGTCGAGGGTTGATTTCATATCCTATGATAAAAAGCCTTCTGTTTCCACCGCCAAACCTTTCAGGGGAGTATTTGCAACACGTTGGCACCATCTTTGAGTCAATTGGAGAATTTAAGATTTTTGCTGAAATTGTGACCCCGGGGCTTAGAAATTTTTTTTTTCACAGGTTAAGTTGTCGAGGGCTGATTTCATGTCCTATGATAAAAAGCCTTCTGTTTCCACCGCCAAACCTTTCAGGGGAGTATTTGCAAAACTTTGGCACCATCTTTGAGTGAATTGGAGAATTTCAGATTTTTGCTGAAGTTGTGACCCCGGGGCTTAGAAAAATTTTTTTTCACACGTTACGTCTTCGAAGGCTGATTTCATGTCCTATGATAAAAAGCATTCTGTTTCCACCGCCAAACCTTTCAGGGGAGTATTGGCAACACGTTGGCACCATCTTTGAGTGAATTGGAGAATTTCAGATTTTTGCTGAAATTGTGACCCCGGGGCTTAGAAATTTTTTTTTTCACAGGTTAAGTTGTCGAGGGTTGATTTCTTGGCCTACGATAAAAAGCCTTCTGTTTCCACCGCCAAACCTTTCAGGGGATTATTTACAACAGTTTAGCACCATTTTTGAGTGAATTGGAGAATTTCAGATTTTTGCTGAAATTGTGACCCCGGGGCTTAGAAAAATTTTTTTTCCACAGGTTAAGTTGTCGAGGGCTGATTTCATGTCCTATGATAAAAAGCCTTCTGTTTCCACCGCCAAACCTTTCAGGGGAGTATTTGCAACACGTTGGCACCATCTTTGAGTGAATTGGAGAATTTCAGATTTTTGCTGAAATTGTGACCCCGGGGCTTAGAAATTTTTTTTTTCACAGGTTAAGTTGTCGAGGGCTGATTTCATGTCCTATGATAAAAAGCCTTCTGTTTCCACCGCCAAACCTTTCAGGGGAGTATTTGCAACACGTTGGCACCATCTTTGAGTGAATTGGAGAATTTCAGATTTTTGCTGAAATTGTGACCCCGGGGCTCAGAATTTTTTTTTTTCCACAGGTTAAGTTGTCGAGGGTTGATTTCATGTCCTATGATAAAAAGCCTTCTGTTTCCACCGCCAAACCTTTCAGGGGAGTATTTGCAACACGTTGGCACCATCTTTGAGTCAATTGGAGAATTTCAGATTTTTGCTGAAATTGTGACCCCGGGGCTTAGAAATTTTTTTTCCCACAGGTTAAGTTGTCGAGGGCTGATTTCATGTACTATGATAAAAAGCCTTCTGTTTCCACCGCCAAACCTTTCAGGGGAGTATTTGCAACACGTTGGCACCATCTTTGAGTGAATTGGAGAATTTCAGATTTTTGCTGAAATTGTGACCCCGGGGCTTAGAAATTTTTTTTTTCACAGGTTTAGTTGTCGAGGGCTGATTTCATGTCCTATGATAAAAAGCCTTCTGTTTCCACCGCCAAACCTTTCAGGGGAGTATTTGCAACACGTTGGCACCATCTTTGAGTGAATTGGAGAATTTCAGATTTTTGCTGAAATTGTGACCCCGGGGCTCAGAATTTTTTTTTTTTCACAGGTTAAGTTGTCGAGGGTTGATTTCATGTCCTATGATAAAAAGCCTTCTGTTTCCACCGCCAAACCTTTCAGGGGAGTATTTGCAACACGTTGGCACCATCTTTGAGTCAATTGGAGAATTTAAGATTTTTGCTGAAATTGTGACCCCGGGGCTTAGAAATTTTTTTTTTCACAGGTTAACTTGTCGAGGGCTGATTTCATGTCCTATGATAAAAAGCCTTCTGTTTCCACCGCCAAACCTTTCAGGGGAGTATTTGCAAAACTTTGGCACCATCTTTGAGTGAATTGGAGAATTTCAGATTTTTGCTGAAGTTGTGACCCCGGGGCTTAGAAAAAATTTTTTTCACACGTTACGTCTTCGAAGGCTGATTTCATGTCCTATGATAAAAAGCCTTCTGTTTCCACCGCCAAACCTTTCAGGGGAGTATTTGCAACACGTTGGCACCATCTTTGAGTGAATTGGAGAATTTCAGATTTTTGCTGAAATTGTGACCCCGGGGCTTAGAAATTTTTTTTTTCACAGGTTAAGTTGTCGAGGGTTGATTTCTTGGCCTACGATAAAAAGCCTTCTGTTTCCACCGCCAAACCTTTCAGGGGATTATTTACAACAGTTTAGCACCATTTTTGAGTGAATTGGAGAATTTCAGATTTTTGCTGAAATTGTGACCCCGGGGCTTAGAAAAATTTTTTTTCCACAGGTTAAGTTGTCGAGGGCTGATTTCATGTCCTATGATAAAAAGCCTTCTGTTTCCACCGCCAAACCTTTCAGGGGAGTATTTGCAACACGTTGGCACCATCTTTGAGTGAATTGGAGAATTTCAGATTTTTGCTGAAGTTGTGACCCAGGGGCTTAGAAATTTTTTTTTTCACAGGTTAAGTTGTCGAGGGTTGATTTCATGTCCTATGATAAAAAGCCTTCTGTTTCCACCGCCAAACCTTTCAGGGGAGTATTTGCAACACGTTGGCACCATCTTTGAGTCAATTGGAGAATTTCAGATTTTTGCTGAAATTGTGACCCCGGGGCTTAGAAATTTTTTTTCCCACAGGTTAAGTTGTCGAGGGCTGATTTCATGTACTATGATAAAAAGCCTTCTGTTTCCACCGCCAAACCTTTCAGGGGAGTATTTGCAACACGTTGGCACCATCTTTGAGTGAATTGGAGAATTTCAGATTTTTGCTGAAATTGTGACCCCGGGGCTTAGAAATTTTTTTTTTCACAGGTTTAGTTGTCGAGGGCTGATTTCATGTCCTATGATAAAAAGCCTTCTGTTTCCACCGCCAAACCTTTCAGGGGAGTATTTGCAACACGTTGGCACCATCTTTGAGTGAATTGGAGAATTTCAGATTTTTGCTGAAATTGTGACCCCAGGGCTTAGAAATTTTTTTTTTCACAGGTTAAGTTGTCGAGGGCTGATTTCATGTCCTATGATAAAAAGCCTTCTGTTTCCACCGCCAAACCTTTCAGGGGAGTATTTGCAACACGTTGGCACCATCTTTGAGTGAATTGGAGAATTTCAGATTTTTGCTGAAGTTGTGTCCCCGGGGCTTAGAAATTTTTTTTTTCACAGGTTAAGTTGTCGAGGGTTGATTTCTTGGCCTACGATAAAAAGCCTTCTGTTTCCACCGCCAAACCTTTCAGGGGAGTATTTGCAACACGTTGGCACCATCTTTGAGTCAATTGGAGAATTTCAGATTTTTGCTGAAATTGTGACCCCGGGGCTTAGAAATTTTTTTTCCCACAGGTTAAGTTGTCGAGGGCTGATTTCATGTACTATGATAAAAAGCCTTCTGTTTCCACCGCCAAACCTTTCAGGGGAGTATTTGCAACACGTTGGCACCATCTTTGAGTGAATTGGAGAATTTCAGATTTTTGCTGAAATTGTGACCCCGGGGCTTAGAAATTTTTTTTTTCACAGGTTTAGTTGTCGAGGGCTGATTTCATGTCCTATGATAAAAAGCCTTCTGTTTCCACCGCCAAACCTTTCAGGGGAGTATTTGCAACACGTTGGCACCATCTTTGAGTGAATTGGAGAATTTCAGATTTTTGCTGAAATTGTGACCCCGGGGCTCAGAATTTTTTTTTTTTCACAGGTTAAGTTGTCGAGGGTTGATTTCATGTCCTATGATAAAAAGCCTTCTGTTTCCACCGCCAAACCTTTCAGGGAAGTATTTGCAACACGTTGGCACCATCTTTGAGTCAATTGGAGAATTTAAGATTTTTGCTGAAATTGTGACCCCGGGGCTTAGAAATTTTTTTTTTCACAGGTTAAGTTGTCGAGGGCTGATTTCATGTCCTATGATAAAAAGCCTTCTGTTTCCACCGCCAAACCTTTCAGGGGAGTATTTGCAAAACTTTGGCACCATCTTTGAGTGAATTGGAGAATTTCAGATTTTTGCTGAAGTTGTGACCCCGGGGCTTAGAAAAAATTTTTTTCACACGTTACGTCTTCGAAGGCTGATTTCATGTCCTATGATAAAAAGCATTCTGTTTCCACCGCCAAACCTTTCAGGGGAGTATTTGCAAC
The DNA here is from genome assembly GCF_964188305.1 of Podarcis bocagei. Taxonomy (NCBI): domain Eukaryota; kingdom Metazoa; phylum Chordata; class Lepidosauria; order Squamata; family Lacertidae; genus Podarcis; species Podarcis bocagei. The sequence continues at coordinate 241,683 of NW_027670325.1, forward strand.
ACGTTGGCACCATCTTTGAGTGAATTGGAGAATTTCAGATTTTTGCTGAAATTGTGACCCCGGGGCTTAGAAATTTTTTTTTTCACAGGTTAAGTTGTCGAGGGTTGATTTCTTGGCCTACGATAAAAAGCCTTCTGTTTCCACCGCCAAACCTTTCAGGGGATTATTTACAACAGTTTAGCACCATTTTTGAGTGAATTGGAGAATTTCAGATTTTTGCTGAAATTGTGACCCCGGGGCTTAGAAAAATTTTTTTTCCACAGGTTAAGTTGTCGAGGGCTGATTTCATGTCCTATGATAAAAAGCCTTCTGTTTCCACCGCCAAACCTTTCAGGGGAGTATTTGCAACACGTTGGCACCATCTTTGAGTGAATTGGAGAATTTCAGATTTTTGCTGAAGTTGTGACCCAGGGGCTTAGAAATTTTTTTTTTCACAGGTTAAGTTGTCGAGGGTTGATTTCATGTCCTATGATAAAAAGCCTTCTGTTTCCACCGCCAAACCTTTCAGGGGAGTATTTGCAACACGTTGGCACCATCTTTGAGTCAATTGGAGAATTTCAGATTTTTGCTGAAATTGTGACCCCGGGGCTTAGAAATTTTTTTTCCCACAGGTTAAGTTGTCGAGGGCTGATTTCATGTACTATGATAAAAAGCCTTCTGTTTCCACCGCCAAACCTTTCAGGGGAGTATTTGCAACACGTTGGCACCATCTTTGAGTGAATTGGAGAATTTCAGATTTTTGCTGAAATTGTGACCCCGGGGCTTAGAAATTTTTTTTTTCACAGGTTTAGTTGTCGAGGGCTGATTTCATGTCCTATGATAAAAAGCCTTCTGTTTCCACCGCCAAACCTTTCAGGGGAGTATTTGCAACACGTTGGCACCATCTTTGAGTGAATTGGAGAATTTCAGATTTTTGCTGAAATTGTGACCCCAGGGCTTAGAAATTTTTTTTTTCACAGGTTAAGTTGTCGAGGGCTGATTTCTTGGCCGATGATAAAAAGCCTTCTGTTTCCACCGCCAAACCTTTCAGGGGATTATTTACAGCAGTTTAGCACCATTTTTGAGTGAATTGGAGAATTTCAGATTTTTGCTGAAATTGTGACCCCGGGGCTTAGATTTTTTTTTTCCACAGGTTAAGTTGTCGAGGGCTGATTTCATGTCCTATGATAAAAAGCCTTCTGTTTCCACCACCAAACCTTTCAGGGGAGTATTTGCAACACGTTGGCACCATCTTTGAGTGAATTGGAGAATTTCAGATTTTTGCTGAAGTTGTGTCCCCGGGGCTTAGAAATTTTTTTTTTCACAGGTTAAGTTGTCGAGGGTTGATTTCTTGGCCTACGATAAAAAGCCTTCTGTTTCCACCGCCAAACCTTTCAGGGGATTATTTACAACAGTTTAGCACCATTTTTGAGTGAATTGGAGAATTTCAGATTTTCTGAAATTGTGACCCCGGGGCTTAGAAATTTTTTTTTTCACAGGTTAAGTTGTCGAGGGCTGATTTCATGTCCTATGATAAAAAGCCTTCTGTTTCCACCGCCAAACCTTTCAGGGGAGTATTTGCAAAACTTTGGCACCATCTTTGAGTGAATTGGAGAATTTCAGATTTTTGCTGAAGTTGTGACTCCGGGGCTTAGAAAAAATTTTTTTCACACGTTACGTCTTCGAAGGCTGATTTCATGTCCTATGATAAAAAGCATTCTGTTTCCACCGCCAAACCTTTCAGGGGAGTATTTGCAACACGTTGGCACCATCTTTGAGTGAATTGGAGAATTTCAGATTTTTGCTGAAATTGTGACCCCGGGGCTTAGAAATTTTTTTTTTCACAGGTTAAGTTGTCGAGGGTTGATTTCTTGGCCTACGATAAAAAGCCTTCTGTTTCCACCGCCAAACCTTTCAGGGGATTATTTACAACAGTTTAGCACCATTTTTGAGTGAATTGGAGAATTTCAGATTTTTGCTGAAATTGTGACCCCGGGGCTTAGATTTTTTTTTTTCACAGGTTAAGTTGTCGAGGGCTGATTTCATGTCCTATGATAAAAAGCCTTCTGTTTCCACCGCCAAACCTTTCAGGGGAGTATTTGCAACACGTTGGCACCATCTTTGAGTGAATTGGAGAATTTCAGATTTTTGCTGAAGTTGTGTCCCCGGGGCTTAGAATTTTTTTTTTTTCACAGGTTAAGTTGTCGAGGGTTGATTTCTTGGCCTACGATAAAAAGCCTTCTGTTTCCACCGCCAAACCTTTCAGGGGATTATTTACAACAGTTTAGCACCATTTTTGAGTGAATTGGAGAATTTCAGATTTTTGCTGAAATTGTGACCCCGGGGCTTAGAAAAATTTTTTTTTCACAGGTTAAGTTGTCGAGGGCTGATTTCATGTCCTATGATAAAAAGCCTTCTGTTTCCACCGCCAAACCTTTCAGGGGAGTATTTGCAACACGTTGGCACCATCTTTGAGTGAATTGGAGAATTTCAGATTTTTGCTGAAGTTGTGACCCAGGGGCTTAGAAATTTTTTTTTCACAGGTTAAGTTGTCGAGGGTTGATTTCTTGGCCTATGATAAAAAGCCTTCTGTTTCCACCGCCAAACCTTTCAGGGGAGAATTTGCAACAGTTTAGCACCAACTTTGAGTGAAATGGAGAATTTCAGATTTTTGCTGAAGTTGTGACCCCGGGGCTTAGAATTTTTTTTTTTCACAGGTTAAGTTGTCGAGGGCTGATTTCATGTCCTATGATAAAAAGCCTTCTGTTTCCACCGCCAAACCTTTCATTTTTTTTTTTTTAAATATTTTTATTGGGTTTTCACATTTTATATAAACACAAACAACACACCAAAACAAACATAAAAAACAACGAACATGAATAGTTCCCGAAAATCTTATTTTCTAACCCTAGTCCTTGACTTCCCCCCACCCCCTCCCCTGCATCCCTATTCCCAAACTTATGTCAGCAAGTTGGCATTTCTTCCATCTTAATATTAGTCCTTTTATAAAAAACAAAAGTAAATTTTCCCTAAGTTGGACCCCAATTCTCTTCCCTCGATTTCTCATTTTTTCTTACATAATTTTCTTAATACTAAACCCCCTGGTCTTGAGTGTTGTTTAAATTTGATACTTCCCTCCCTCCCCTCCCCGCTTTGCGTCCTTTCCCGAGACATGTCCAAATTAACAGTTTTTAGCCTGGATTCCGGATATCCGAGGCTCTCAATTCTCTTTTAGTCCCTCTCCGCCGGTTTTGTTGGTAGTCCTTTTTGTCTATCATCAAGTCTCGAAAGATTTCCTTAACAATCAATCCAATCAGTCCATAGACTCTTCCCATATTTAAAGGCAACTGCTGAGGAATTTCCACAAGGCCTAAATCTTGCTGATAGTCAAAATCAAAGTCTATGTGGAGGCCCCAATTGTACTTCTTTATTTCGAGCTCCTGAATTCCATAAAGTCCCAGGGCCTCCACTTTCATCTTCTGTATCTTTCGTAGGCTTAGAGTGAATTTAATCCAATAGTCTCCTTGCTTGTGTTCTCCAGATGTCGGCTTCTGGTTAGTACTTTCCCAGATAACTTGTTCTCTTTCTTGTTTTGTCTTCTCCTCTTCTTTGTTTATTGTTTCAAATTCAGCTGTGGGTTCTTTCTCACTCAGGCCCTCATTACTTTCAGCAGAACTACTTGTTTCCAAATCCAAGGTCGTCAATTGTTTACTCATAGCTGTAGTCTGCTCCTGTAGGGTTCCCACCAGTGAGAACATTCTTTCGATTTCTCTCAGTATCTTTCCACCCACAGCCATTGTAATTCCACAGAATTCCCCCTAGAGGGAATCTGGTTACTGAGTAACCTTTTCTCCAACAATCCTCTGTCCTATTATTGTTTCTTTGTTTCTCAAAATTTTAGTTCAATTGTAACTCCTTTTAATCCGGAGAGGTCTTAAACAGCAATTTTTTTTCACTATTAATAGTCCATTTGACAGCTTTTGACAGCTGTCAAATTCTACTCCTCTATACAGGCTCCAAAGCAGGTCGCTCCCGGGCCCGGGAGGGAGGGTTGTTTACCACAAAACAAAGACTCTTCCAACACTCCACTCTCCTGCTCAAATTTGCCTTTCTAAATCTTGGAAGTTACTGTCTTTTTAAAACTCACCCTTTACAGGGTAGGCACTCCAGCTTAGTTCTTATTTCGTTGCTCTGGATCGTCTGCAAGGGGGGGTGTGGGGACTTCCTTTTAGCACACCCCCCGGTCGTCACAAATTCAAAAGGTAAAAGTTTTAAAGTTCAGTTCCAAATTACTCACGGGTTCTTTTTTCAGTCCGAATTTCAAGGAAGGAAGTCAGCGCTCTCCAGTTATGGCTCGCGGCTTCGCTCAGCGGCGGTAGCGGTCGACTCTCAGTGCCACGCCATCCCCTGTATCCCCTCCGTAGCCTTTAAAAAGGCTCATTGCGAATCAGGGGGGGCGCTTAAGGCACCCGCCGAGTCTTCAGTCCGCAGGCTTCCGCGCCTGCGGTTTTTAAGGGTCCCCGTGTCGCCGGCACGGCAAAGACCCATCCACCGCTGAGCCGATTCCCTCCGGAGCTCGGAGGGAATCCGCCATTTCCCGATCGCGCCAACCCGGAAGTCCCACCGCCAAACCTTTCAGGGGAGTATTTGCAACACGTTGGCACCATCTTTGAGTGAATTGGAGAATTTCAGATTTTTGCTGAAATTGTGACCCCGCGGCTTAGAAATTTTTTTTTCCACAGGTTAAGTTGTCGAGGGCTGATTTCATGTCCTATGATAAAAAGCCTTCTGTTTCCACTGCCAAACCTTTCAGGGGAGTATTTGCAACACGTTGGCACCATCTTTGAGTGAATTGGAGAATTTCAGATTTTTGCTGAAATTGTGACCCCAGGGCTTAGAAATTTTTTTTTTCACAGGTTAAGTTGTCGAGGGCTGATTTCTTGGCCTATGATAAAAAGCCTTCTGTTTCCACCGCCAAACCTTTCAGGGGATTATTTACAGCAGTTTAGCACCATTTTTGAGTGAATTGGAGAATTTCAGATTTTTGCTGAAATTGTGACCCCGGGGCTTAGATTTTTTTTTTCCACAGGTTAAGTTGTCGAGGGCTGATTTCATGTCCTATGATAAAAAGCCTTCTGTTTCCACCGCCAAACCTTTCAGGGGAGTATTTGCAACACGTTGGCACCATCTTTGAGTGAATTGGAGAATTTCAGATTTTTGCTGAAGTTGTGTCCCCGGGGCTTAGAAATTTTTTTTTTCACAGGTTAAGTTGTCGAGGGTTGATTTCTTGGCCTACGATAAAAAGCCTTCTGTTTCCACCGCCAAACCTTTCAGGGGATTATTTACAACAGTTTAGCACCATTTTTGAGTGAATTGGAGAATTTCAGATTTTCTGAAATTGTGACCCCGGGGCTTAGAAATTTTTTTTTTCACAGGTTAAGTTGTCGAGGGCTGATTTCATGTCCTATGATAAAAAGCCTTCTGTTTCCACCGCCAAACCTTTCAGGGGAGTATTTGCAAAACTTTGGCACCATCTTTGAGTGAATTGGAGAATTTCAGATTTTTGCTGAAGTTGTGACCCCGGGGCTTAGAAATTTTTTTTTTCACAAGTTAAGTCTTCGAAGGCTGATTTCATGTCCTATGATAAAAAGCATTCTGTTTCCACCGCCAAACCTTTCAGGGGAGTATTTGCAACACGTTGGCAACATCTTTGAGTGAATTGGAGAATTTCAGATTTTTGCTGAAATTGTGACCCCGGGGCTTAGAATTTTTTTTTTTCCACAGGTTAAGTTGTCGAGGGTTGATTTCTTGGCCTATGATAAAAAGCCTTCTGTTTCCACCGCCAAACCTTTCAGGGGAGAATTTGCAACAGTTTAGCACCATTTTTGAGTGAATTGGAGAATTTCAGATTTTTGCTGAAGTTGTGACCCCGGGGCTTAGAAATATTTTTTTTCACAGGTTAAGTTGTGGAGGGTTGATTTCTTGGCTTATGATAAAAAGCCTTCTTTTTCCACCGCCAAACCTTTCAGGGGAGAATTTACAACAGTTTAGCACCATCTTTGAGTGAATTGGAGAATTTCAGATTTTTGCTGAAATTGTGACCCCATTGCTTAGAAATTTTTTTTTTCATAGGTTAAGTTGTCGAGGGCTGATTTCTTGGCCTATGATAAAAAGCCTTCTGTTTCCACCGCCAAACCTTTCAGGGGAGTATTTGCAACACGTTGGCACCATCTTTGAGTGAATTGGAGAATTTCAGATTTTTGCTGAAATTGTGACCCCGGGGCTTAGATTTTTTTTTCCACAGGTTAAGTTGTCGAGGGCTGATTTCATGTCCTATGATAAAAAGCCTTCTGTTTCCACCGCCAAACCTTTCAGGGGAGTATTTGCAACACGTTGGCACCATCTTTGAGTGAATTGGAGAATTTCAGATTTTTGCTGAAATTGTGACCCCGGGGCTTAGAAATTTTTTTTTTTAACAGGTTAAGTTGTCGAGGGCTGATTTCATGTCCTATGATAAAAAGCCTTCTGTTTCCACCGCCAAACCTTTCAGGGGAGTATTTGCAACACGTTGGCACCATCTTTGAGTGAATTGGAGAATTTCAGATTTTTGCTGAAGTTGTGACCCCGGGGCTTAGAAATATTTTTTTTCACAGGTTAAGTTGTGGAGGGTTGATTTCTTGGCTTATGATAAAAAGCCTTCTGTTTCCACCGCCAAACCTTTCAGGGGATTATTTACAACAGTTTAGCACCATTTTTGAGTGAATTGGAGAATTTCAGATTTTTGCTGAAATTGTGACCCCGGGGCTTAGAAATTTTTTTTTTCACAGGTTAAGTTGTCGAGGGCTGATTTCATGTCCTATGATAAAAAGCCTTCTGTTTCCACCGCCAAACCTTTCAGGGGAGTATTTGCAACACGTTGGCACCATCTTTGAGTGAATTGGAGAATTTCAGATTTTTGCTGAAATTGTGACCCCGGGGCTTAGATTTTTTTTTTCCATAGGTTAAGTTGTCGAGGGCTGATTTCATGTCCTATGATAAAAAGCCTTCTGTTTCCACCGCCAAACCTTTCAGGGGAGTATTTGCAACACGTTGGCACCATCTTTGAGTGAATTGGAGAATTTCAGATTTTTGCTGAAGTTGTGACCCAGGGGCTTAGAATTTTTTTTTTTCACAGGTTAAGTTGTCGAGGGTTGATTTCTTGGCCTATGATAAAAAGCCTTCTGTTTCCACCGCCAAACCTTTCAGGGGAGAATTTGCAACAGTTTAGCACCAACTTTGAGTGAAATGGAGAATTTCAGATTTTTGCTGAAGTTGTGACCCCGGGGCTTAGAATTTTTTTTTTCACAGGTTAATTTGTCGAGGGCTGATTTCATGTCCTATGATAAAAAGCCTTCTGTTTCCACCGCCAAACCTTTCAGGGGAGTATTTGCAACACGTTGGCACCATCTTTGAGTGAATTGGAGAATTTCAGATTTTTGCTGAAATTGTGACCCCGGGGCTTAGAAATTTTTTTTTTCACAGGTTAAGTTGTCGAGGGCTGATTTCATGTCCTATGATAAAAAGCCTTCTGTTTCCACCGCCAAACCTTTCAGGGGAGTATTTGCAACACGTTGGCACCATCTTTGAGTGAATTGGAGAATTTCAGATTTTTGCTGAAATTGTGACCCCAGGGCTTAGAAATTTTTTTTTTCACAGGTTAAGTTGTCGAGGGTTGATTTCTTGGCCTACGATAAAAAGCCTTCTGTTTCCACCGCCAAACCTTTCAGGGGATTATTTACAACAGTTTAGCACCATTTTTGAGTGAATTGGAGAATTTCAGATTTTTGCTGAAATTGTGATCCCGGTGCTTAGAAATTTTTTTTTTCACAGGTTAAGTTGTCGAGGGCTGATTTCATGTCCTATGATAAAAAGCCTTCTGTTTCCACCGCCAAACCTTTCAGGGGAGTATTTGCAAAACTTTGGCACCATCTTTGAGTGAATTGGAGAATTTCAGATTTTTGCTGAAGTTGTGACTCCGGGGCTTAGAAAAATTTTTTTTCACACGTTACGTCTTCGAAGGCTGATTTCATGTCCTATGATAAAAAGCATTCTGTTTCCACCGCCAAACCTTCAAGGGGAGTATTTGCAACACGTTGGCACCATCTTTGAGTGAATTGGAGAATTTCAGATTTTTGCTGAAATTGTGACCCCGGGGCTTAGAAATTTTTTTTTTCACAGGTTAAGTTGTCGAGGGTTGATTTCTTGGCCTACGATAAAAAGCCTTCTGTTTCCACCGCCAAACCTTTCAGGGGATTATTTACAACAGTTTAGCACCATTTTTGAGTGAATTGGAGAATTTCAGATTTTTGCTGAAATTGTGACCCCGGGGCTTAGATTTTTTTTTTTCACAGGTTAAGTTGTCGAGGGCTGATTTCATGTCCTATGATAAAAAGCCTTCTGTTTCCACCGCCAAACCTTTCAGGGGAGTATTTGCAACACGTTGGCACCATCTTTGAGTGAATTGGAGAATTTCAGATTTTTGCTGAAGTTGTGTCCCCGGGGCTTAGAATTTTTTTTTTTTCACAGGTTAAGTTGTCGAGGGTTGATTTCTTGGCCTACGATAAAAAGCCTTCTGTTTCCACCGCCAAACCTTTCAGGGGATTATTTACAACAGTTTAGCACCATTTTTGAGTGAATTGGAGAATTTCAGATTTTTGCTGAAATTGTGACCCCGGGGCTTAGAAAAATTTTTTTTTCACAGGTTAAGTTGTCGAGGGCTGATTTCATGTCCTATGATAAAAAGCCTTCTGTTTCCACCGCCAAACCTTTCAGGGGAGTATTTGCAACACGTTGGCACCATCTTTGAGTGAATTGGAGAATTTCAGATTTTTGCTGAAGTTGTGACCCAGGGGCTTAGAAATTTTTTTTTTCACAGGTTAAGTTGTCGAGGGTTGATTTCTTGGCCTATGATAAAAAGCCTTCTGTTTCCACCGCCAAACCTTTCAGGGGAGAATTTGCAACAGTTTAGCACCAACTTTGAGTGAAATGGAGAATTTCAGATTTTTGCTGAAGTTGTGACCCCGGGGCTTAGAATTTTTTTTTTTCACAGGTTAAGTTGTCGAGGGCTGATTTCATGTCCTATGATAAAAAGCCTTCTGTTTCCACCGCCAAACCTTTCAGGGGAGTATTTGCAACACGTTGGCACCATCTTTGAGTGAATTGGAGAATTTCAGATTTTTGCTGAAATTGTGACCCCGCGGTTTAGAAATTTTTTTTTCCACAGGTTAAGTTGTCGAGGGCTGATTTCATGTCCTATGATAAAAAGCCTTCTGTTTCCACTGCCAAACCTTTCAGGGGAGTATTTGCAACACGTTGGCACCATCTTTGAGTGAATTGGAGAATTTCAGATTTTTGCTGAAATTGTGACCCCAGGGCTTAGAAATTTTTTTTTTCACAGGTTAAGTTGTCGAGGGCTGATTTCTTGGCCTATGATAAAAAGCCTTCTGTTTCCACCGCCAAACCTTTCAGGGGATTATTTACAGCAGTTTAGCACCATTTTTGAGTGAATTGGAGAATTTCAGATTTTTGCTGAAATTGTGACCCCGGGGCTTAGATTTTTTTTTTCCACAGGTTAAGTTGTCGAGGGCTGATTTCATGTCCTATGATAAAAAGCCTTCTGTTTCCACCGCCAAACCTTTCAGGGGAGTATTTGCAACACGTTGGCACCATCTTTGAGTGAATTGGAGAATTTCAGATTTTTGCTGAAGTTGTGTCCCCGGGGCTTAGAAATTTTTTTTTTCACAGGTTAAGTTGTCGAGGGTTGATTTCTTGGCCTACGATAAAAAGCCTTCTGTTTCCACCGCCAAACCTTTCAGGGGATTATTTACAACAGTTTAGCACCATTTTTGAGTGAATTGGAGAATTTCAGATTTTCTGAAATTGTGACCCCGGGGCTTAGAAATTTTTTTTTTCACAGGTTAAGTTGTCGAGGGCTGATTTCATGTCCTATGATAAAAAGCCTTCTGTTTCCACCGCCAAACCTTTCAGGGGAGTATTTGCAAAACTTTGGCACCATCTTTGAGTGAATTGGAGAATTTCAGATTTTTGCTGAAGTTGTGACCCCGGGGCTTAGAAAATTTTTTTTTCACAAGTTAAGTCTTCGAAGGCTGATTTCATGTCCTATGATAAAAAGCATTCTGTTTCCACCACCAAACCTTTCAGGGGAGTATTTGCAACACGTTGGCAACATCTTTGAGTGAATTGGAGAATTTCAGATTTTTGCTGAAATTGTGACCCCGGGGCTTAGAATTTTTTTTTTTCCACAGGTTAAGTTGTCGAGGGTTGATTTCTTGGCCTATGATAAAAAGCCTTCTGTTTCCACCGCCAAACCTTTCAGGGGAGAATTTGCAACAGTTTAGCACCATTTTTGAGTGAATTGGAGAATTTCAGATTTTTGCTGAAGTTGTGACCCCGGGGCTTAGAAATATTTTTTTTCACAGGTTAAGTTGTGGAGGGTTGATTTCTTGGCTTATGATAAAAAGCCTTCTTTTTCCACCGCCAAACCTTTCAGGGGAGAATTTACAACAGTTTAGCACCATCTTTGAGTGAATTGGAGAATTTCAGATTTTTGCTGAAATTGTGACCCCATTGCTTAGAAATTTTTTTTTTCATAGGTTAAGTTGTCGAGGGCTGATTTCTTGGCCTATGATAAAAAGCCTTCTGTTTCCACCGCCAAACCTTTCAGGGGAGTATTTGCAACACGTTGGCACCATCTTTGAGTGAATTGGAGAATTTCAGATTTTTGCTGAAATTGTGACCCCGGGGCTTAGATTTTTTTTTTCCACAGGTTAAGTTGTCGAGGGCTGATTTCATGTCCTATGATAAAAAGCCTTCTGTTTCCACCGCCAAACCTTTCAGGGGAGTATTTGCAACACGTTGGCACCATCTTTGAGTGAATTGGAGAATTTCAGATTTTTGCTGAAATTGTGACCCCGGGGCTTAGAAATTTTTTTTTTTAACAGGTTAAGTTGTCGAGGGCTGATTTCATGTCCTATGATAAAAAGCCTTCTGTTTCCACCGCCAAACCTTTCAGGGGAGTATTTGCAACACGTTGGCACCATCTTTGAGTGAATTGGAGAATTTCAGATTTTTGCTGAAGTTGTGACCCCGGGGCTTAGAAATATTTTTTTTCACAGGTTAAGTTGTGGAGGGTTGATTTCTTGGCTTATGATAAAAAGCCTTCTGTTTCCACCGCCAAACCTTTCAGGGGATTATTTACAACAGTTTAGCACCATTTTTGAGTGAATTGGAGAATTTCAGATTTTTGCTGAAATTGTGACCCCGGGGCTTAGAAATTTTTTTTTTCACAGGTTAAGTTGTCGAGGGCTGATTTCATGTCCTATGATAAAAAGCCTTCTGTTTCCACCGCCAAACCTTTCAGGGGAGTATTTGCAACACGTTGGCACCATCTTTGAGTGAATTGGAGAATTTCAGATTTTTGCTGAAATTGTGACCCCGGGGCTTAGATTTTTTTTTTTCCATAGGTTAAGTTGTCGAGGGCTGATTTCATGTCCTATGATAAAAAGCCTTCTGTTTCCACCGCCAAACCTTTCAGGGGAGTATTTGCAACACGTTGGCACCATCTTTGAGTGAATTGGAGAATTTCAGATTTTTGCTGAAGTTGTGACCCAGGGGCTTAGAATTTTTTTTTTTCACAGGTTAAGTTGTCGAGGGTTGATTTCTTGGCCTATGATAAAAAGCCTTCTGTTTCCACCGCCAAACCTTTCAGGGGAGAATTTGCAACAGTTTAGCACCAACTTTGAGTGAAATGGAGAATTTCAGATTTTTGCTGAAGTTGTGACCCCGGGGCTTAGAATTTTTTTTTTTCACAGGTTAATTTGTCGAGGGCTGATTTCATGTCCTATGATAAAAAGCCTTCTGTTTCCACCGCCAAACCTTTCAGGGGAGTATTTGCAACACGTTGGCACCATCTTTGAGTGAATTGGAGAATTTCAGATTTTTGCTGAAATTGTGACCCCGGGGCTTAGAAATTTTTTTTTTCACAGGTTAAGTTGTCGAGGGCTGATTTCATGTCCTATGATAAAAAGCCTTCTGTTTCCACCGCCAAACCTTTCAGGGGAGTATTTGCAACACGTTGGCACCATCTTTGAGTGAATTGGAGAATTTCAGATTTTTGCTGAAATTGTGACCCCAGGGCTTAGAAATTTTTTTTTTCACAGGTTAAGTTGTCGAGGGTTGATTTCTTGGCCTACGATAAAAAGCCTTCTGTTTCCACCGCCAAACCTTTCAGGGGATTATTTACAACAGTTTAGCACCATTTTTGAGTGAATTGGAGAATTTCAGATTTTTGCTGAAATTGTGATCCCGGTGCTTAGAAATTTTTTTTTTCACAGGTTAAGTTGTCGAGGGCTGATTTCATGTCCTATGATAAAAAGCCTTCTGTTTCCACCGCCAAACCTTTCAGGGGAGTATTTGCAAAACTTTGGCACCATCTTTGAGTGAATTGGAGAATTTCAGATTTTTGCTGAAGTTGTGACCCCGGGGCTTAGAAATTTTTTTTCCCACAAGTTAAGTCTTCGAAGGCTGATTTCATGTCCTATGATAAAAAGCCTTCTGTTTCCACCGCCAAACCTTTCAGGGGAGTATTTGCAACACGTTGGCACCATCGTTGAGTGAATTGGAGAATTTCAGATTTTTGCTGAAATTGTGACCCCGGGGCTTAGAAATTTTTTTTTTCACAGGTTTAGTTGTCGAGGGCTGATTTCATGTCCTATGATAAAAAGCCTTCTGTTTCCACCGCCAAACCTTTCAGGGGAGTATTTGCAACACGTTGGCACCATCTTTGAGTGAATTGGAGAATTTCAGATTTTTGCTGAAATTGTGACCCCAGGGCTTAGAAATTTTTTTTTTCACAGGTTAAGTTGTCGAGGGCTGATTTCTTGGCCGATGATAAAAAGCCTTCTGTTTCCACCGCCAAACTTTTCAGGGGATTATTTACAGCAGTTTAGCACCATTTTTGAGTGAATTGGAGAATTTCAGATTTTTGCTGAAATTGTGACCCCGGGGCTTAGATTTTTTTTTTCCACAGGTTAAGTTGTCGAGGGCTGATTTCATGTCCTATGATAAAAAGCCTTCTGTTTCCACCGCCAAACCTTTCAGGGGAGTATTTGCAACACGTTGGCACCATCTTTGAGTGAATTGGAGAATTTCAGATTTTTGCTGAAGTTGTGTCCCCGGGGCTTAGAAATTTTTTTTTCACAGGTTAAGTTGTCGAGGGTTGATTTCTTGGCCTACGATAAAAAGCCTTCTGTTTCCACCGCCAAACCTTTCAGGGGATTATTTACAACAGTTTAGCACCATTTTTGAGTGAATTGGAGAATTTCAGATTTTCTGAAATTGTGACCCCGGGGCTTAGAAATTTTTTTTTTCACAGGTTAAGTTGTCGAGGGCTGATTTCATGTCCTATGATAAAAAGCCTTCTGTTTCCACCGCCAAACCTTTCAGGGGAGTATTTGCAACACGTTGGCACCATCTTTGAGTGAATTGGAGAATTTCAGATTTTTGCTGAAGTTGTGACTCCGGGGCTCAGAATTTTTTTTTTTCACAGGTTAAGTTGTCGAGGGTTGATTTCATGTCCTATGATAAAAAGCCTTCTGTTTCCACCGCCAAACCTTTCAGGGGAGTATTTGCAACACGTTGGCACCATCTTTGAGTCAATTGGAGAATTTCAGATTTTTGCTGAAATTGTGACCCCGGGGCTTAGAAATTTTTTTTCCCACAGGTTAAGTTGTCGAGGGCTGATTTCATGTACTATGATAAAAAGCCTTCTGTTTCCACCGCCAAACCTTTCAGGGGAGTATTTGCAACACGTTGGCACCATCTTTGAGTGAATTGGAGAATTTCAGATTTTTGCTGAAATTGTGACCCCGGGGCTTAGAATTTTTTTTTTTCACAGGTTTAGTTGTCGAGGGCTGATTTCATGTCCTATGATAAAAAGCCTTCTGTTTCCACCGCCAAACCTTTCAAGGGAGTATTTGCAACACGTTGGCACCATCTTTGAGTGAATTGGAGAATTTCAGATTTTTGCTGAAATTGTGACCCCGGGGCTCAGAATTTTTTTTTTTTCACAGGTTAAGTTGTCGAGGGCTGATTTCATGTCCTATGATAAAAAGCCTTCTGTTTCCACCGCCAAACCTTTCAGGGGAGTATTTGCAACACGTTGGCACCATCTTTGAGTGAATTGGAGAATTTCAGATTTTTGCTGAAATTGTGACCCCGGGGCTTAGAATTTTTTTTTTTCACAGGTTTAGTTGTCGAGGGCTGATTTCATGTCCTATGATAAAAAGCCTTCTGTTTCCACCGCCAAACCTTTCAGGGGAGTATTTGCAACACGTTGGCACCATCTTTGAGTGAATTGGAGAATTTCAGATTTTTGCTGAAATTGTGACCCCGGGGCTTAGATTTTTTTTTTCCACAGGTTAAGTTGTCGAGGGCTGATTTCATGTCCTATGATAAAAAGCCTTCTGTTTCCACCGCCAAACCTTTCAGGGGAGTATTTGCAACACGTTGGCACCATCTTTGAGTGAATTGGAGAATTTCAGATTTTTGCTGAAGTTGTGACCCAGGGGCTTAGAATTTTTTTTTTTCACAGGTTAAGTTGTCGAGGGTTGATTTCTTGGCCTATGATAAAAAGCCTTCTGTTTCCACCGCCAAACCTTTCAGGGGAGAATTTGCAACAGTTTAGCACCAACTTTGAGTGAAATGGAGAATTTCAGATTTTTGCTGAAGTTGTGACCCCGGGGCTTAGAATTTTTTTTTTCACAGGTTAATTTGTCGAGGGCTGATTTCATGTCCTATGATAAAAAGCCTTCTGTTTCCACCGCCAAACCTTTCAGGGGAGTATTTGCAACACGTTGGCACCATCTTTGAGTGAATTGGAGAATTTCAGATTTTTGCTGAAATTGTGACCCCGGGGCTTAGAAATTTTTTTTTTCACAGGTTAAGTTGTCGAGGGCTGATTTCATGTCCTATGATAAAAAGCCTTCTGTTTCCACCGCCAAACCTTTCAGGGGAGTATTTGCAACACGTTGGCACCATCTTTGAGTGAATTGGAGAATTTCAGATTTTTGCTGAAATTGTGACCCCAGGGCTTAGAAATTTTTTTTTTCACAGGTTAAGTTGTCGAGGGTTGATTTCTTGGCCTACGATAAAAAGCCTTCTGTTTCCACCGCCAAACCTTTCAGGGGATTATTTACAACAGTTTAGCACCATTTTTGAGTGAATTGGAGAATTTCAGATTTTTGCTGAAATTGTGATCCCGGTGCTTAGAAATTTTTTTTTTCACAGGTTAAGTTGTCGAGGGCTGATTTCATGTCCTATGATAAAAAGCCTTCTGTTTCCACCGCCAAACCTTTCAGGGGAGTATTTGCAAAACTTTGGCACCATCTTTGAGTGAATTGGAGAATTTCAGATTTTTGCTGAAGTTGTGACCCCGGGGCTTAGAAATTTTGTTTTTCACAAGTTAAGTCTTCGAAGGCTGATTTCATGTCCTATGATAAAAAGCCTTCTGTTTCCACCGCCAAACCTTTCAGGGGAGTATTTGCAACACGTTGGCAACATCTTTGAGTGAATTGGAGAATTTCAGATTTTTGCTGAAATTGTGACCCCGGGGCTTAGAATTTTTTTTTTTCACAGGTTAAGTTGTCGAGGGCTGATTTCATGTCCTATGATAAAAAGCCTTCTGTTTCCACCGCCAAACCTTTCAGGGGAGTATTTGCAACACGTTGGCACCATCTTTGAGTGAATTGGAGAATTTCAGATTTTTGCTGAAATTGTGACCCCGGGGCTTAGAAATTTTTTTTTTTCACAGGTTAAGTTGTCGAGGGCTGATTTCATGTCCTATGATAAAAAGCCTTCTGTTTCCACCGCCAAACCTTTCAGGGGAGTATTTGCAACACGTTGGCACCATCTTTGAGTGAATTGGAAAATTTCAGATTTTTGCTGAAGTTGTGACCCAGGGGCTTAGAATTTTTTTTTTTCACAGGTTAAGTTGTCGAGGGTTGATTTCTTGGCCTATGATAAAAAGCCTTCTGTTTCCACCGCCAAACCTTTCAGGGGAGTATTTGCAACACGTTGGCACCATCTTTGAGTGAATTGGAGAATTTCAGATTTTTGCTGAAATTGTGACCCCGGGGCTTAGAAATTTTTTTTTTTCACAGGTTAAGTTGTCGAGGGCTGATTTCATGTCCTATGATAAAAAGCCTTCTGTTTCCACCGCCAAACCTTTCAGGGGAGTATTTGCAACACGTGGGCACCATCTTTGAGTGAATTGGAGAATTTCAGATTTTTGCTGAAGTTGTGACCCCGGGGCTTAGAAACATTTTTTTTCACACGTTACGTCTTCAAAGGCTGATTTCATGTCCTATGATAAAAAGCCTTCTGTTTCCACCGCCAAACCTTTCAGGGGAGTATTTGCAACACGTTGGCACCATCTTTGAGTCAATTGGAGAATTTCAGATTTTTGCTGAAATTGTGACCCCGGGGCTTAGAAATTTTTTTCCCCACAGGTTAAGTTGTCGAGGGCTGATTTCATGTACTATGATAAAAAGCCTTCTGTTTCCACCGCCAAACCTTTCAGGGGAGTATTTGCAACACGTTGGCACCATCGTTGAGTGAATTGGAGAATTTCAGATTTTTGCTGAAATTGTGACCCCGGGGCTTAGAAATTTTTTTTTTCACAGGTTTAGTTGTCGAGGGCTGATTTCATGTCCTATGATAAAAAGCCTTCTGTTTCCACCGCCAAACCTTTCAGGGGAGTATTTGCAACACGTTGGCACCATCTTTGAGTGAATTGGAGAATTTCAGATTTTTGCTGAAATTGTGACCCCAGGGCTTAGAAATTTTTTTTTTCACAGGTTAAGTTGTCGAGGGCTGATTTCTTGGCCGATGATAAAAAGCCTTCTGTTTCCACCGCCAAACCTTTCAGGGGATTATTTACAGCAGTTTAGCACCATTTTTGAGTGAATTGGAGAATTTCAGATTTTTGCTGAAATTGTGACCCCGGGGCTTAGATTTTTTTTTTCCACAGGTTAAGTTGTCGAGGGCTGATTTCATGTCCTATGATAAAAAGCCTTCTGTTTCCACCGCCAAACCTTTCAGGGGAGTATTTGCAACACGTTGGCACCATCTTTGAGTGAATTGGAGAATTTCAGATTTTTGCTGAAGTTGTGTCCCCGGGGCTTAGAAATTTTTTTTTCACAGGTTAAGTTGTCGAGGGTTGATTTCTTGGCCTACGATAAAAAGCCTTCTGTTTCCACCGCCAAACCTTTCAGGGGATTATTTACAACAGTTTAGCACCATTTTTGAGTGAATTGGAGAATTTCAGATTTTCTGAAATTGTGACCCCGGGGCTTAGAAATTTTTTTTTTCACAGGTTAAGTTGTCGAGGGCTGATTTCATGTCCTATGATAAAAAGCCTTCTGTTTCCACCGCCAAACCTTTCAGGGGAGTATTTGCAACACGTTGGCACCATCTTTGAGTGAATTGGAGAATTTCAGATTTTTGCTGAAGTTGTGACTCCGGGGCTCAGAATTTTTTTTTTTTCACAGGTTAAGTTGTCGAGGGTTGATTTCATGTCCTATGATAAAAAGCCTTCTGTTTCCACCGCCAAACCTTTCAGGGGAGTATTTGCAACACGTTGGCACCATCTTTGAGTCAATTGGAGAATTTCAGATTTTTGCTGAAATTGTGACCCCGGGGCTTAGAAATTTTTTTTCCCACAGGTTAAGTTGTCGAGGGCTGATTTCATGTACTATGATAAAAAGCCTTCTGTTTCCACCGCCAAACCTTTCAGGGGAGTATTTGCAACACGTTGGCACCATCTTTGAGTGAATTGGAGAATTTCAGATTTTTGCTGAAATTGTGACCCCGGGGCTTAGAATTTTTTTTTTTCACAGGTTTAGTTGTCGAGGGCTGATTTCATGTCCTATGATAAAAAGCCTTCTGTTTCCACCGCCAAACCTTTCAGGGGAGTATTTGCAACACGTTGGCACCATCTTTGAGTGAATTGGAGAATTTCAGATTTTTGCTGAAATTGTGACCCCGGGGCTCAGAATTTTTTTTTTTTCACAGGTTAAGTTGTCGAGGGTTGATTTCATGTCCTATGATAAAAAGCCTTCTGTTTCCACCGCCAAACCTTTCAGGGGAGTATTTGCAACACGTTGGCACCATCTTTGAGTCAATTGGAGAATTTAAGATTTTTGCTGAAATTGTGACCCCGGGGCTTAGAAATTTTTTTTTTCACAGGTTAAGTTGTCGAGGGCTGATTTCATGTCCTATGATAAAAAGCCTTCTGTTTCCACCGCCAAACCTTTCAGGGGAGTATTTGCAAAACTTTGGCACCATCTTTGAGTGAATTGGAGAATTTCAGATTTTTGCTGAAGTTGTGACCCCGGGGCTTAGAAAATTTTTTTTTCACACGTTACGTCTTCGAAGGCTGATTTCATGTCCTATGATAAAAAGCATTCTGTTTCCACCGCCAAACCTTTCAGGGGAGTATTTGCAACACGTTGGCACCATCTTTGAGTGAATTGGAGAATTTCAGATTTTTGCTGAAATTGTGACCCCGGGGCTTAGAAATTTTTTTTTTCACAGGTTAAGTTGTCGAGGGTTGATTTCTTGGCCTACGATAAAAAGCCTTCTGTTTCCACCGCCAAACCTTTCAGGGGATTATTTACAACAGTTTAGCACCATTTTTGAGTGAATTGGAGAATTTCAGATTTTTGCTGAAATTGTGACCCCGGGGCTTAGATTTTTTTTTTTCACAGGTTAAGTTGTCGAGGGCTGATTTCATGTCCTATGATAAAAAGCCTTCTGTTTCCACCGCCAAACCTTTCAGGGGAGTATTTGCAACACGTTGGCACCATCTTTGAGTGAATTGGAGAATTTCAGATTTTTGCTGAAGTTGTGTCCCCGGGGCTTAGAAATTTTTTTTTTTCACAGGTTAAGTTGTCGAGGGTTGATTTCTTGGCCTACGATAAAAAGCCTTCTGTTTCCACCGCCAAACCTTTCAGGGGATTATTTACAACAGTTTAGCACCATTTTTGAGTGAATTGGAGAATTTCAGATTTTTGCTGAAATTGTGACCCCGGGGCTTAGAAAAATTTTTTTTCCACAGGTTAAGTTGTCGAGGGCTGATTTCATGTCCTATGATAAAAAGCCTTCTGTTTCCACCGCCAAACCTTTCAGGGGAGTATTTGCAACATGTTGGCACCATCTTTGAGTGAATTGGAGAATTTCAGATTTTTGCTGAAGTTGTGACCCAGGGGCTTAGAAATTTTTTTTTTCACAGGTTAAGTTGTCGAGGGTTGATTTCATGTCCTATGATAAAAAGCCTTCTGTTTCCACCGCCAAACCTTTCAGGGGAGTATTTGCAACACGTTGGCACCATCTTTGAGTCAATTGGAGAATTTCAGATTTTTGCTGAAATTGTGACCCCGGGGCTTAGAAATTTTTTTTCCCACAGGTTAAGTTGTCGAGGGCTGATTTCATGTACTATGATAAAAAGCCTTCTGTTTCCACCGCCAAACCTTTCAGGGGAGTATTTGCAACACGTTGGCACCATCTTTGAGTGAATTGGAGAATTTCAGATTTTTGCTGAAATTGTGACCCCGGGGCTTAGAAAATTTTTTTTTCACAGGTTTAGTTGTCGAGGGCTGATTTCATGTCCTATGATAAAAAGCCTTCTGTTTCCACCGCCAAACCTTTCAGGGGAGTATTTGCAACACGTTGGCACCATCTTTGAGTGAATTGGAGAATTTCAGATTTTTGCTGAAATTGTGACCCCAGGGCTTAGAAATTTTTTTTTTCACAGGTTAAGTTGTCGAGGGCTGATTTCTTGGCCGATGATAAAAAGCCTTCTGTTTCCACCGCCAAACCTTTCAGGGGATTATTTACAGCAGTTTAGCACCATTTTTGAGTGAATTGGAGAATTTCAGATTTTTGCTGAAATTGTGACCCCGGGGCTTAGATTTTTTTTTTCCACAGGTTAAGTTGTCGAGGGCTGATTTCATGTCCTATGATAAAAAGCCTTCTGTTTCCACCGCCAAACCTTTCAGGGGAGTATTTGCAACACGTTGGCACCATCTTTGAGTGAATTGGAGAATTTCAGATTTTTGCTGAAGTTGTGACCCAGGGGCTTAGAAATTTTTTTTTTCACAGGTTAAGTTGTCGAGGGTTGATTTCATGTCCTATGATAAAAAGCCTTCTGTTTCCACCGCCAAACCTTTCAGGGGAGTATTTGCAACACGTTGGCACCATCTTTGAGTCAATTGGAGAATTTCAGATTTTTGCTGAAATTGTGACCCCGGGGCTTAGAAATTTTTTTCCCCACAGGTTAAGTTGTCGAGGGCTGATTTCATGTACTATGATAAAAAGCCTTCTGTTTCCACCGCCAAACCTTTCAGGGGAGTATTTGCAACACGTTGGCACCATCTTTGAGTGAATTGGAGAATTTCAGATTTTTGCTGAAATTGTGACCCCGGGGCTTAGAAAATTTTTTTTTCACAGGTTTAGTTGTCGAGGGCTGATTTCATGTCCTATGATAAAAAGCCTTCTGTTTCCACCGCCAAACCTTTCAGGGGATTATTTACAACAGTTTAGCACCATTTTTGAGTGAATTGGAGAATTTCAGATTTTCTGAAATTGTGAAATTGTGAAATTTTTTTTTTCACAGGTTAAGTTGTCGAGGGCTGATTTCATGTCCTATGATAAAAAGCCTTCTGTTTCCACCGCCAAACATTTCAGGGGAGTATTTGCAAAACTTTGGCACCATCTTTGAGTGAATTGGAGAATTTCAGATTTTTGCTGAAGTTGTGACTCCGGGGCTTAGAAAAATTTTTTTTCACACGTTACGTCTTCGAAGGCTGATTTCATGTCCTATGATAAAAAGCATTCTGTTTCCACCGCCAAACCTTTCAGGGGAGTATTTGCAACACGTTGGCACCATCTTTGAGTGAATTGGAGAATTTCAGATTTTTGCTGAAATTGTGACCCCGGGGCTTAGAAATTTTTTTTTTCACAGGTTAAGTTGTCGAGGGTTGATTTCTTGGCCTACGATAAAAAGCCTTCTGTTTCCACCGCCAAACCTTTCAGGGGATTATTTACAACAGTTTAGCACCATTTTTGAGTGAATTGGAGAATTTCAGATTTTTGCTGAAATTGTGACCCCGGGGCTTAGATTTTTTTTTTTCACAGGTTAAGTTGTCGAGGGCTGATTTCATGTCCTATGATAAAAAGCCTTCTGTTTCCACCGCCAAACCTTTCAGGGGAGTATTTGCAACACGTTGGCACCATCTTTGAGTGAATTGGAGAATTTCAGATTTTTGCTGAAGTTGTGTCCCCGGGGCTTAGAATTTTTTTTTTTCACAGGTTAAGTTGTCGAGGGTTGATTTCTTGGCCTACGATAAAAAGCCTTCTGTTTCCACCGCCAAACCTTTCAGGGGATTATTTACAACAGTTTAGCACCATTTTTGAGTGAATTGGAGAATTTCAGATTTTTGCTGAAATTGTGACCCCGGGGCTTAGAAAAATTTTTTTTTCACAGGTTAAGTTGTCGAGGGCTGATTTCATGTCCTATGATAAAAAGCCTTCTGTTTCCACCGCCAAACCTTTCAGGGGAGTATTTGCAACACGTTGGCACCATCTTTGAGTGAATTGGAGAATTTCAGATTTTTGCTGAAGTTGTGACCCAGGGGCTTAGAAATTTTTTTTTTCACAGGTTAAGTTGTCGAGGGTTGATTTCTTGGCCTATGATAAAAAGCCTTCTGTTTCCACCGCCAAACCTTTCAGGGGAGAATTTGCAACAGTTTAGCACCAACTTTGAGTGAAATGGAGAATTTCAGATTTTTGCTGAAGTTGTGACCCCGGGGCTTAGAATTTTTTTTTTTCACAGGTTAAGTTGTCGAGGGCTGATTTCATGTCCTATGATAAAAAGCCTTCTGTTTCCACCGCCAAACCTTTCAGGGGAGTATTTGCAACACGTTGGCACCATCTTTGAGTGAATTGGAGAATTTCAGATTTTTGCTGAAATTGTGACCCCGGGGCTTAGAAATTTTTTTTTCCACAGGTTAAGTTGTCGAGGGCTGATTTCATGTCCTATGATAAAAAGCCTTCTGTTTCCACCGCCAAACCTTTAAGGGGAGTATTTGCAACACGTTGGCACCATCTTTGAGTGAATTGGAGAATTTCAGATTTTTGCTGAAATTGTGACCCCAGGGCTTAGAAATTTTTTTTTTCACAGGTTAAGTTGTCGAGGGCTGATTTCTTGGCCTATGATAAAAAGCCTTCTGTTTCCACCGCCAAACCTTTCAGGGGATTATTTACAGCAGTTTAGCACCATTTTTGAGTGAATTGGAGAATTTCAGATTTTTGCTGAAATTGTGACCCCGGGGCTTAGATTTTTTTTTTCCACAGGTTAAGTTGTCGAGGGCTGATTTCATGTCCTATGATAAAAAGCCTTCTGTTTCCACCGCCAAACCTTTCAGGGGAGTATTTGCAACACGTTGGCACCATCTTTGAGTGAATTGGAGAATTTCAGATTTTTGCTGAAGTTGTGTCCCCGGGGCTTAGAAATTTTTTTTTTCACAGGTTAAGTTGTCGAGGGTTGATTTCTTGGCCTACGATAAAAAGCCTTCTGTTTCCACCGCCAAACCTTTCAGGGGATTATTTACAACAGTTTAGCACCATTTTTGAGTGAATTGGAGAATTTCAGATTTTCTGAAATTGTGACCCCGGGGCTTAGAAATTTTTTTTTTCACAGGTTAAGTTGTCAAGGGCTGATTTCATGTCCTATGATAAAAAGCCTTCTGTTTCCACCGCCAAACCTTTCAGGGGAGTATTTGCAAAACTTTGGCACCATCTTTGACTGAATTGGAGAATTTCAGATTTTTGCTGAAGTTGTGACCCCGGGGCTTAGAAAATTTTTTTTTCACAAGTTAAGTCTTCGAAGGCTGATTTCATGTCCTATGATAAAAAGCATTCTGTTTCCACCGCCAAACCTTTCAGGGGAGTATTTGCAATACGTTGGCAACATCTTTGAGTGAATTGGAGAATTTCAGATTTTTGCTGAAATTGTGACCCCGGGGCTTAGAATTTTTTTTTTCCACAGGTTAAGTTGTTGAGGGTTGATTTCTTGGCCTATGATAAAAAGCCTTCTGTTTCCACCGCCAAACCTTTCAGGGGAGAATTTGCAACAGTTTAGCAGCATTTTTGAGTGAATTGGAGAATTTCAGATTTTTGCTGAAGTTGTGACCCCGGGGCTTAGAAATATTTTTTTTCACAGGTTAAGTTGTGGAGGGTTGATTTCTTGGCTTATGATAAAAAGCCTTCTTTTTCCACCGCCAAACCTTTCAGGGGAGAATTTACAACAGTTTAGCACCATCTTTGAGTGAATTGGAGAATTTCAGATTTTTGCTGAAATTGTGACCCCATTGCTTAGAAATTTTTTTTTTCACAGGTTAAGTTGTCGAGGGCTGATTTCATGTCCTATGATAAAAAGCCTTCTGTTTCCACCGCCAAACCTTTCAGGGGAGTATTTGCAACACGTTGGCACCATCTTTGAGTGAATTGGAGAATTTCAGATTTTTGCTGAAATTCTGACCCCGGGGCTTAGATTTTTTTTTTCCACAGGTTAAGTTGTCGAGGGCTGATTTCATGTCCTATGATAAAAAGCCTTCTGTTTCCACCGCCAAACCTTTCAGGGGAGTATTTGCAACACGTTGGCACCATCTTTGAGTGAATTGGAGAATTTCAGATTTTTGCTGAAGTTGTGACCCAGGGGCTTAGAATTTTTTTTTTTCACAGGTTAAGTTGTCGAGGGTTGATTTCTTGGCCTATGATAAAAAGCCTTCTGTTTCCACCGCCAAACCTTTCAGGGGATTATTTACAACAGTTTAGCACCATTTTTGAGTGAATTGGAGAATTTCAGATTTTTGCTGAAATTGTGACCCCGGGGCTTAGATTTTTTTTTTTCACAGGTTAAGTTGTCGAGGGCTGATTTCATGTCCTATGATAAAAAGCCTTCTGTTTCCACCGCCAAACCTTTCAGGGGAGTATTTGCAACACGTTGGCACCATCTTTGAGTGAATTGGAGAATTTCAGATTTTTGCTGAAGTTGTGTCCCCGGGGCTTAGAATTTTTTTTTTCACAGGTTAAGTTGTCGAGGGTTGATTTCTTGGCCTACGATAAAAAGCCTTCTGTTTCCACCGCCAAACCTTTCAGGGGATTATTTACAACAGTTTAGCACCATTTTTGAGTGAATTGGAGAATTTCAGATTTTTGCTGAAATTGTGACCCCGGGGCTTAGAAAAATTTTTTTTCACAGGTTAAGTTGTCGAGGGCTGATTTCATGTCCTATGATAAAAAGCCTTCTGTTTCCACCGCCAAACCTTTCAGGGGAGTATTTGCAACACGTTGGCACCATCTTTTGAGTGAATTGGAGAATTTCAGATTTTTGCTGAAGTTGTGACCCAGGGGCTTAGAAATTTTTTTTTTCACAGGTTAAGTTGTCGAGGGTTGATTTCTTGGCCTATGATAAAAAGCCTTCTGTTTCCACCGCCAAACCTTTCAGGGGAGAATTTGCAACAGTTTAGCACCAACTTTGAGTGAAATGGAGAATTTCAGATTTTTGCTGAAGTTGTGACCCCGGGGCTTAGAATTTTTTTTTTTCACAGGTTAAGTTGTCGAGGGCTGATTTCATGTCCTATGATAAAAAGCCTTCTGTTTCCACCGCCAAACCTTTCAGGGGAGTATTTGCAACACGTTGGCACCATCTTTGAGTGAATTGGAGAATTTCAGATTTTTGCTGAAATTGTGACCCCGGGGCTTAGAAATTTTTTTTTCCACAGGTTAAGTTGTCGAGGGCTGATTTCATGTCCTATGATAAAAAGCCTTCTGTTTCCACCGCCAAACCTTTAAGGGGAGTATTTGCAACACGTTGGCACCATCTTTGAGTGAATTGGAGAATTTCAGATTTTTGCTGAAATTGTGACCCCAGGGCTTAGAAATTTTTTTTTTCACAGGTTAAGTTGTCGAGGGCTGATTTCTTGGCCTATGATAAAAAGCCTTCTGTTTCCACCGCCAAACCTTTCAGGGGATTATTTACAGCAGTTTAGCACCATTTTTGAGTGAATTGGAGAATTTCAGATTTTTGCTGAAATTGTGACCCCGGGGCTTAGATTTTTTTTTTCCACAGGTTAAGTTGTCGAGGGCTGATTTCATGTCCTATGATAAAAAGCCTTCTGTTTCCACCGCCAAACCTTTCAGGGGAGTATTTGCAACACGTTGGCACCATCTTTGAGTGAATTGGAGAATTTCAGATTTTTGCTGAAGTTGTGTCCCCGGGGCTTAGAAATTTTTTTTTTCACAGGTTAAGTTGTCGAGGGTTGATTTCTTGGCCTACGATAAAAAGCCTTCTGTTTCCACCGCCAAACCTTTCAGGGGATTATTTACAACAGTTTAGCACCATTTTTGAGTGAATTGGAGAATTTCAGATTTTCTGAAATTGTGACCCCGGGGCTTAGAAATTTTTTTTTTCACAGGTTAAGTTGTCAAGGGCTGATTTCATGTCCTATGATAAAAAGCCTTCTGTTTCCACCGCCAAACCTTTCAGGGGAGTATTTGCAAAACTTTGGCACCATCTTTGACTGAATTGGAGAATTTCAGATTTTTGCTGAAGTTGTGACCCCGGGGCTTAGAAAATTTTTTTTTCACAAGTTAAGTCTTCGAAGGCTGATTTCATGTCCTATGATAAAAAGCATTCTGTTTCCACCGCCAAACCTTTCAGGGGAGTATTTGCAACACGTTGGCAACATCTTTGAGTGAATTGGAGAATTTCAGATTTTTGCTGAAATTGTGACCCCGGGGCTTAGAATTTTTTTTTTTCCACAGGTTAAGTTGTTGAGGGTTGATTTCTTGGCCTATGATAAAAAGCCTTCTGTTTCCACCGCCAAACCTTTCAGGGGAGAATTTGCAACAGTTTAGCAGCATTTTTGAGTGAATTGGAGAATTTCAGATTTTTGCTGAAGTTGTGACCCCGGGGCTTAGAAATATTTTTTTTCACAGGTTAAGTTGTGGAGGGTTGATTTCTTGGCTTATGATAAAAAGCCTTCTTTTTCCACCGCCAAACCTTTCAGGGGAGAATTTACAACAGTTTAGCACCATCTTTGAGTGAATTGGAGAATTTCAGATTTTTGCTGAAATTGTGACCCCATTGCTTAGAAATTTTTTTTTTCACAGGTTAAGTTGTCGAGGGCTGATTTCATGTCCTATGATAAAAAGCCTTCTGTTTCCACCGCCAAACCTTTCAGGGGAGTATTTGCAACACGTTGGCACCATCTTTGAGTGAATTGGAGAATTTCAGATTTTTGCTGAAATTCTGACCCCGGGGCTTAGATTTTTTTTTTCCACAGGTTAAGTTGTCGAGGGCTGATTTCATGTCCTATGATAAAAAGCCTTCTGTTTCCACCGCCAAACCTTTCAGGGGAGAATTTGCAACAGTTTAGCACCAACTTTGAGTGAAATGGAGAATTTCAGATTTTTGCTGAAGTTGTGACCCCGGGGCTTAGAATTTTTTTTTTTCACAGGTTAATTTGTCGAGGGCTGATTTCATGTCCTATGATAAAAAGCCTTCTGTTTCCACCGCCAAACCTTTCAGGGGAGTATTTGCAACACGTTGGCACCATCTTTGAGTGAATTGGAGAATTTCAGATTTTTGCTGAAATTGTGACCCCGGGGCTTAGAAATTTTTTTTTTCACAGGTTAAGTTGTCGAGGGCTGATTTCATGTCCTATGATAAAAAGCCTTCTGTTTCCACCGCCAAACCTTTCAGGGGAGTATTTGCAACACGTTGGCACCATCTTTGAGTGAATTGGAGAATTTCAGATTTTTGCTGAAATTGTGACCCCAGGGCTTAGAAATTTTTTTTTTCACAGGTTAAGTTGTCGAGGGTTGATTTCTTGGCCTACGATAAAAAGCCTTCTGTTTCCACCGCCAAACCTTTCAGGGGAGAATTTGCAACAGTTTAGCACCAACTTTGAGTGAAATGGAGAATTTCAGATTTTTGCTGAAGTTGTGACCCCGGGGCTTAGAATTTTTTTTTTTCACAGGTTAATTTGTCGAGGGCTGATTTCATGTCCTATGATAAAAAGCCTTCTGTTTCCACCGCCAAACCTTTCAGGGGAGTATTTGCAACACGTTGGCACCATCTTTGAGTGAATTGGAGAATTTCAGATTTTTGCTGAAATTGTGACCCCGGGGCTTAGAAATTTTTTTTTTCACAGGTTAAGTTGTCGAGGGCTGATTTCATGTCCTATGATAAAAAGCCTTCTGTTTCCACCGCCAAACCTTTCAGGGGAGTATTTGCAACACGTTGGCACCATCTTTGAGTGAATTGGAGAATTTCAGATTTTTGCTGAAATTGTGACCCCAGGGCTTAGAAATTTTTTTTTTCACAGGTTAAGTTGTCGAGGGTTGATTTCTTGGCCTACGATAAAAAGCCTTCTGTTTCCACCGCCAAACCTTTCAGGGGATTATTTACAACAGTTTAGCACCATTTTTGAGTGAATTGGAGAATTTCAGATTTTTGCTGAAATTGTGATCCCGGTGCTTAGAAATTTTTTTTTTCACAGGTTAAGTTGTCGAGGGCTGATTTCATGTCCCATGATAAAAAGCCTTCTGTTTCCACCGCCAAACCTTTCAGGGGAGTATTTGCAAAACTTTGGCACCATCTTTGAGTGAATTGGAGAATTTCAGATTTTTGCTGAAGTTGTGACCCCGGGGCTTAGAAAAATTTTTTTTCACAAGTTAAGTCTTCGAAGGCTGATTTCATGTCCTATGATAAAAAGCCTTCTGTTTCCACCGCCAAACCTTTCAGGGGAGTATTTGCAACACGTTGGCAACATCTTTGAGTGAATTGGAGAATTTCAGATTTTTGCTGAAATTGTGACCCCGGGGCTTAGAATTTTTTTTTTTCACAGGTTAAGTTGTTGAGGGCTGATTTCATGTCCTATGATAAAAAGCCTTCTGTTTCCACCGCCAAACCTTTCAGGGGAGTATTTGCAACACGTTGGCACCATCTTTGAGTGAATTGGAGAATTTCAGATTTTTGCTGAAATTGTGACCCCGGGGCTTAGAAATTTTTTTTTTTCACAGGTTAAGTTGTCGAGGGCTGATTTCATGTCCTATGATAAAAAGCCTTCTGTTTCCACCGCCAAACCTTTCAGGGGAGTATTTGCAACACGTTGGCACCATCTTTGAGTGAATTGGAGAATTTCAGATTTTTGCTGAAGTTGTGACCCAGGGGCTTAGAATTTTTTTTTTTCACAGGTTAAGTTGTCGAGGGTTGATTTCTTGGCCTATGATAAAAAGCCTTCTGTTTCCACCGCCAAACCTTTCAGGGGAGTATTTGCAACACGTTGGCACCATCTTTGAGTGAATTGGAGAATTTCAGATTTTTGCTGAAATTGTGACCCCGGGGCTTAGAAAATTTTTTTTTTCACAGGTTAAGTTGTCGAGGGCTGATTTCATGTTCTATGATAAAAAGCCTTCTGTTTCCACCGCCAAACCTTTCAGGGGAGTATTTGCAACACGTTGGCACCATCTTTGAGTGAATTGGAGAATTTCAGATTTTTGCTGAAGTTGTGACCCCGGGGCTTAGAAACATTTTTTTTCACACGTTACGTCTTCAAAGGCTGATTTCATGTCCTATGATAAAAAGCCTTCTGTTTCCACCGCCAAACCTTTCAGGGGAGTATTTGCAACACGTTGGCACCATCTTTGAGTGAATTGGAGAATTTCAGATTTTTGCTGAAATTGTGACCCCAGGGCTTAGAAATTTTTTTTTTCACAGGTTAAGTTGTCGAGGGTTGATTTCTTGGCCTACGATAAAAAGCCTTCTGTTTCCACCGCCAAACCTTTCAGGGGATTATTTACAACAGTTTAGCACCATTTTTGAGTGAATTGGAGAATTTCAGATTTTTGCTGAAATTGTGACCCCGGGGCTTAGAAATTTTTGTTTTCACAGGTTAAGTTGTCGAGGGCTGATTTCATGTCCTATGATAAAAAGCCTTCTGTTTCCACCGCCAAACCTTTCAGGGGAGTATTTGCAAAACTTTGGCACCATCTTTGAGTGAATTGGAGAATTTCAGATTTTTGCTGAAGTTGTGACCCCGGGGCTTAGAAAATTTTTGTTTCACAAGTTAAGTCTTCGAAGGCTGATTTCATGTCCTATGATAAAAAGCCTTCTGTTTCCACCGCCAAACCTTTCAGGGGAGTATTTGCAACACGTTGGCAACATCTTTGAGTGAATTGGAGAATTTCAGATTTTTGCTGAAATTGTGACCCCGGGGCTTAGAATTTTTTTTTTTCACAGGTTAAGTTGTCGAGGGCTGATTTCATGTCCTATGATAAAAAGCCTTCTGTTTCCACCGCCAAACCTTTCAGGGGAGTATTTGCAACACGTTGGCACCATCTTTGAGTGAATTGGAGAATTTCAGATTTTTGCTGAAATTGTGACCCCGGGGCTTAGAATTTTTTTTTTTCACAGGTTAAGTTGTCGAGGGCTGATTTCATGTCCTATGATAAAAAGCCTTCTGTTTCCACCGCCAAACCTTTCAGGGGAGTATTTGCAACACGTTGGCACCATCTTTGAGTGAAATGGGGAATTTCAGATTTTTGCTGAAATTGTGACCCCGGGGCTTAGAATTTTTTTTTTTCCACAGGTTAAGTTGTCGAGGGCTGATTTCATGTCCTATGATAAAAAGCCTTCTGTTTCCACCGCCAAACCTTTCAGGGGAGTATTTGCAACACGTTGGCACCATCTTTGAGTGAATTGGAGAATTTCAGATTTTTGCTGAAATTGTGACCCCAGGGCTTAGAAATTTTTTTTTTCACAGGTTAAGTTGTCGAGGGTTGATTTCTTGGCCTACGATAAAAAGCCTTCTGTTTCCACCGCCAAACCTTTCAGGGGATTGTTTACAACAGTTTAGCACCATTTTTGAGTGAATTGGAGAATTTCAGATTTTTGCTGAAATTGTGACCCCGGGGCTTAGAAATTTTTTTTTTCACAGGTTAAGTTGTCGAGGGCTGATTTCATGTCCTATGATAAAAAGCCTTCTGTTTCCACCGCCAAACCTTTCAGGGGAGTATTTGCAAAACTTTGGCACCATCTTTGAGTGAATTGGAGAATTTCAGATTTTTGCTGAAGTTGTGACCCCGGGGCTTAGAAAAATTTTTTTTCACAAGTTAAGTCTTCGAAGGCTGATTTCATGTCCTATGATAAAAAGCCTTCTGTTTCCACCGCCAAACCTTTCAGGGGAGTATTTGCAACACGTTGGCAACATCTTTGAGTGAATTGGAGAATTTCAGATTTTTGCTGAAATTGTGACCCCGGGGCTTAGAATTTTTTTTTTCACAGGTTAAGTTGTCGAGGGTTGATTTCTTGGCCTATGATAAAAAGCCTTCTGTTTCCACAACCAAACCTTTCAGGGGAGAATTTACAACAGTTTAGCACCATTTTTGAGTGAATTGGAGAATTTCAGATTTTTGCTGAAGTTGTGACCCCAGGGCTTAGAATTATTTTTTTTCACAGGTTAAGTTGTGGAGGGTTGATTTCTTGGCTTATGATAAAAAGCCTTCTGTTTCCACCGCCAAACCTTTCAGGGGAGAATTTACAACAGTTTAGCACCATCTTTGAGTGAATTGGAGAATTTCAGATTTTTGCTGAAATTGTGACCCCGGGGCTTAGAAATTTTTTTTTCCACAGGTTAAGTTGTCGAGGGCTGATTTCATGTCCTATGATAAAAAGCCTTCTGTTTCCACCGCCAAACCTTTCAGGGGAGTATTTGCAACACGTTGGCACCATCTTTGAGTGAATTGGAGAATTTCAGATTTTTGCTGAAATTGTGACCCCGGGGCTTAGAAATTTTTTTTTTCACAGGTTAAGTTGTCGAGGGCTGATTTCATGTCCTATGAAAAAAAGCCTTCTGTTTCCACCGCCAAACCTTTCAGGGGAGTATTTGCAAAACTTTGGCAGCATCTTTGAGTGAATTGGAGAATTTCAGATTTTTGCTGAAGTTGTGACCCCGGGGCTTAGAAATTTTTTTTTTCACACGTTACGTCTTCGAAGGCTGATTTCATGTCCTATGATAAAAAGCCTTCTGTTTCCACCGCCAAACCTTTCAGGGGAGTATTTGCAACACGTTGGCACCATCTTTGAGTGAATTGGAGAATTTCAGATTTTTGCTGAAATTGTGACCCCGGGGCTTAGAAATTTTTTTTTCACAGGTTAAGTTGTCGAGGGTTGATTTCTTGGCCTACGATAAAAAGCCTTCTGTTTCCACCGCCAAACCTTTCAGGGGATTATTTACAACAGTTTAGCACCATTTTTGAGTGAATTGGAGAATTTCAGATTTTTGCTGAAATTGTGACCCCGGGGCTTAGAATTTTTTTTTTTCACAGGTTAAGTTGTCGAGGGCTGATTTCATGTCCTATGATAAAAAGCCTTCTGTTTCCACCGCCAAACCTTTCAGGGGAGAATTTGCAACAGTTTAGCACCATTTTTGAGTGAATTAGAGAATTTCAGGTTTTTGCTGAAGTTGTGACCCCGGGGCTTAGAAATTTTTTTTTTCACAGGTTAAGTTGTCGAGGGTTGATATCTTGGCCTATGATAAAAAGCCTTCTGTTTCCACCGCCAAACCTTTCAGGGGATTATTTACAACAGTTTAGCACCATTTTTGAGTGAATTGGAGAATTTCAGATTTTTGCTGAAATTGTGACCCCGGGGCTTAGAAATTTTTTTTTTCACAGGTTAAGTTGTCGAGGGCTGATTTCATGTCCTATGATAAAAAGCCTTCTGTTTCCACCGCCAAACCTTTCAGGGGAGTATTTGCAACACGTTGGCACCATCTTTGAGTGAATTGGAGAATTTCAGATTTTTGCTGAAATTGTGACCCCGGGGTTTAGAAATTTTTTTTTTCACAGGTTAAGTTGTCGAGGGTTGATTTCTTGGCCTATGATAAAAAGCCTTCTGTTTCCACCGCCAAACCTTTCAGGGGAGAATTTACAACAGTTTAGCACCATTTTTGAGTGAATTGGAGAATTTCAGATTTTTGCTGAAATTGTGACCCCGGGGCTTAGAATTTTTTTTTCCCACAGGTTAAGTTGTCGAGGGCTGATTTCATGTCCTATGATAAAAAGCCTTCTGTTTCCACCGCCAAACCTTTCAGGGGAGTATTTGCAACACGTTGGCACCATCTTTGAGTGAATTGGAGAATTTCAGATTTTTGCTGAAATTGTGACCCCGGGGCTTAGAAATTTTTTTTTTCACAGGTTAAGTTGTCGAGGGCTGATTTCATGTCCTATGATAAAAAGCCTTCTGTTTCCAACGCCAAACCTTTCAGGGGAGTATTTGCAACACGTTGGCACCATCTTTGAGTGAATTGGAGAATTTCAGATTTTTGCTGAAATTGTGACCCCGGGGCTTAGAAATTTTTTTTTTCACAGGTTAAGTTGTCGAGGGCTGATTTCATGTCCTATGATAAAAAGCCTTCTGTTTCCACCGCCAAACCTTTCAGGGGAGTATTTGCAAAACTTTGGAACCATCTTTGAGTGAATTGGAGAATTTCAGATTTTTGCTGAAGTTGTGACCCCGGGGCTTAGAAACATTTTTTTTCACACGTTACGTCTTCGAAGGCTGATTTCATGTCCTATGATTATAAGCCTTCTGTTTCCACAGCCAAACCTTTCAGGGGAGTATTTGCAACACGTTGGCACCATCTTTGAGTGAATTGGAGAATTTCAGATTTTTGCTGAAATTGTGACCCCGGGGCTTAGAAATTTTTTTTTTCACAGGTTAAGTTGTCGAGGGCTGATTTCATGTCCTATGATAAAAAGCCTTCTGTTTCCACCGCCAAACCTTTCAGGGGTGTATTTGCAACACGTTGGCACCATCTTTGAGTGAATTGGAGAATTTCAGATTTTTGCTGAAATTGTGACCCCGGGGCTCAGAATTTTTTTTTTTTCACAGGTTAAGTTGTCGAGGGTTGATTTCATGTCCTATGATAAAAAGCCTTCTGTTTCCACCGCCAAACCTTTCAGGGGAGTATTTGCAACACGTTGGCACCATCTTTGAGTGAATTGGAGAATTTCAGATTTTTGCTGAAATTGTGACCCCGGGGCTTAGAAATTTTTTTTTTCACAGGTTAAGTTTTCGAGGGCTGATTTCATGTCCTATGATAAAAAGCCTTCTGTTTCCACCGCCAAACCTTTCAGGGGAGTATTTGCAAAACTTTGGCAGCATCTTTGAGTGAATTGGAGAATTTCAGATTTTTGCTGAAGTTGTGGCCCCGGGGCTTAGAAAATTTTTTTTTCACACGTTACGTCTTCGAAGGCTGATTTCATGTCCTATGATAAAAAGCCTTCTGTTTCCACCGCCAAACCTTTCAGGGGAGTATTTGCAACACGTTGGCACCATCTTTGAGTGAATTGGAGAATTTCAGATTTTTGCTGAAATTGTGACCCCGGGGTTTAGAAATTTTTTTTTTCACAGGTTAAGTTGTCGAGGGTTGATTTCTTGGCCTATGATAAAAAGCCTTCTGTTTCCACCGCCAAACCTTTCAGGGGAGAATTTACAACAGTTTAGCACCATTTTTGAGTGAATTGGAGAATTTCAGATTTTTGCTGAAATTGTGACCCCGGGGCTTAGAATTTTTTTTTCCCACAGGTTAAGTTGTCGAGGGCTGATTTCATGTCCTATGATAAAAAGCATTCTGTTTCCACCGCCAAACCTTTGAGGGGAGTATTTGCAACACGTTGGCACCATCTTTGAGTGAATTGGAGAATTTCAGATTTTTGCTGAAATTGTGACCCCGGGGCTTAGAATTTTTTTTCCCCGCAGGTTAAGTTGTCGAGGGCTGATTTCATGTCCTATGATAAAAAGCCTTCTGTTTCCACCGCCAAACATTTCAGGGGAGTATTTGCAACACGTTGGCACCATCTTTGAGTGAATTGGAGAATTTCAGATTTTTGCTGAAATTGTGACCCCGGGGCTTAGAAATTTTTTTTTTCACATGTTAAGTTGTCGAGGGCTGATTTCATGTCCTATGATAAAAAGCCTTCTGTTTCCACCGCCAAACCTTTCAGGGGTGTATTTGCAACACGTTGGCACCATCTTTGAGTGAATTGGAGAATTTCAGATTTTTGCTGAAATTGTGACCCCGGGGCTTAGAAATTTTTTTTTTCACAGGTTAAGTTGTCGAGGGCTGATTTCATGTCCTATGATAAAAAGCCTTCTGTTTCCACCGCCAAACCTTTCAGGGGAGTATTTGCAAAACTTTGGAACCATCTTTGAGTGAATTGGAGAATTTCAGATTTTTGCTGAAGTTGTGACCCCGGGGCTTAGAAACATTTTTTTTCACACGTTACGTCTTCGAAGGCTGATTTCATGTCCTATGATTATAAGCCTTCTGTTTCCACAGCCAAACCTTTCAGGGGAGTATTTGCAACACGTTGGCACCATCTTTGAGTGAATTGGAGAATTTCAGATTTTTGCTGAAATGGTGACCCCGGGGCTTAGAATTTTTTTTTTCACACGTTACGTCTTCGAAGGCTGATTTCATGTCCTATGATTATAAGCCTTCTGTTTCCACAGCCAAACGTTTCAGGGGAGTATTTGCAACACGTTGGCACCATCTTTGAGTGAATTGGAGAATTTCAGATTTTTGCTGAAATTGTGACCCCGGGGCTTAGAAATTTTTTTTTTTCACAGGTTAATTTGTCGAGGGCTGATTTCATGTCCTATGATAAAAAGCCTTCTGTTTCCACCGCCAAACATTTCCGGGAAGAATTTGCAACACGTTGGCACCATCTTTGAGTGAATTGGAGAATTTCAGATTTTTGCTGAAATTGTGACCCCGGGGCTTAGAAAATTTTTTTTTCACAGGTTAAGTTGTCGAGGGCTGATTTCATGTCCTATGATAAAAAGCCTTCTGTTTCCACCGCCAAACCTTTCAGGGGAGTATTTGCAACACGTTGGCACCATCTTTGAGTGAATTGGAGAATTTCAGATTTTTGCTGAAATTGTGACCCCGGGGCTTAGAAATTTTTTTTTTCACAGGTTAAGTTGTCGAGGGCTGATTTCATGTCCTATGATAAAAAGCCTTCTGTTTCCACCGCCAAACCTTTCAGGGGAGTATTTGCAAAACTTTGGAACCATCTTTGAGTGAATTGGAGAATTTCAGATTTTTGCTGAAGTTGTGACCCCGGGGCTTAGAAACATTTTTTTTCACACGTTACGTCTTCGAAGGCTGATTTCATGTCCTATGATTATAAGCCTTCTGTTTCCACAGCCAAACCTTTCAGGGGAGTATTTGCAACACGTTGGCACCATCTTTGAGTGAATTGGAGAATTTCAGATTTTTGCTGAAGTTGTGACCCCGGGGCTTAGAATTTTTTTTTTCACACGTTACGTCTTCGAAGGCTGATTTCATGTCCTATGATTATAAGCCTTCTGTTTCCACAGCCAAACGTTTCAGGGGAGTATTTGCAACACGTTGGCACCATCTTTGAGTGAATTGGAGAATTTCAGATTTTTGCTGAAATTGTGACCCCGGGGCTTAGAAATTTTTTTTTTTCACAGGTTAATTTGTCGAGGGCTGATTTCATGTCCTATGATAAAAAGCCTTCTGTTTCCACCGCCAAACCTTTCCGGGAAGAATTTGCAACACGTTGGCACCATCTTTGAGTGAATTGGAGAATTTCAGATTTTTGCTGAAATTGTGACCCCGGGGCTTAGAAAAATTTTTTTTCACAGGTTAAGTTGTCGAGGGCTGATTTCATGTCCTATGATAAAAAGCCTTCTGTTTCCACCGCCAAAACTTTCAGGGGTGTATTTGCAACACGTTGGCACCATCTTTGAGTGAATTGGAGAATTTCAGATTTTTGCTGAAGTTGTGACTCCGGGGCTTAGAATTTTTTTTTTCACAGGTTAAGTTGTCGAGGGCTGATTTCATGTCCTATGATAAAAAGCCTTCTGTTTCCACCGCCAAACCTTTCAGGGGTGTATTTGCAACACGTTGGCACCATCTTTGAGTGAATTGGAGAATTTCAGATTTTTGCTGAAATTGTGACCCCGGGGCTCAGAATTTTTTTTTTTTCACAGGTTAAGTTGTCGAGGGTTGATTTCATGTCCTATGATAAAAAGCCTTCTGTTTCCACCGCCAAACCTTTCAGGGGAGTATTTGCAACACGTTGGCACCATCTTTGAGTGAATTGGAGAATTTCAGATTTTTGCTGAAATTGTGACCCCGGGGCTTAGAAATTTTTTTTTTCACAGGTTAAGTTGTCGAGGGCTGATTTCATGTCCTATGATAAAAAGCCTTCTGTTTCCACCGCCAAACCTTTCAGGGGAGTATTTGCAAAACTTTGGCAGCATCTTTGAGTGAATTGGAGAATTTCAGATTTTTGCTGAAGTTGTGACCCCGGGGCTTAGAAAAAATTTTTTTCACACGTTACGTCTTCGAAGGCTGATTTCATGTCCTATGATAAAAAGCCTTCTGTTTCCACCGCCAAACCTTTCAGGGGAGTATTTGCAACACGTTGGCACCATCTTTGAGTGAATTGGAGAATTTCAGATTTTTGCTGAAATTGTGACCCCGGGGTTTAGAAATTTTTTTTTTCACAGGTTAAGTTGTCGAGGGTTGATTTCTTGGCCTATGATAAAAAGCCTTCTGTTTCCACCGCCAAACCTTTCAGGGGAGAATTTACAACAGTTTAGCACCATTTTTGAGTGAATTGGAGAATTTCAGATTTTTGCTGAAATTGTGACCCCGGGGCTTAGAATTTTTTTTCCCCACAGGTTAAGTTGTCGAGGGCTGATTTCATGTCCTATGATAAAAAGCCTTCTGTTTCCACCGCCAAACCTTTCAGGGGAGTATTTGCAACACGTTGGCACCATCTTTGAGTGAATTGGAGAATTTCAGATTTTTGCTGAAATTGTGACCCCGGGGCTTAGAAATTTTTTTTTTCACAGGTTAAGTTGTCGAGGGCTGATATTCATGTCCTATGATAAAAAGCCTTCTGTTTCCACCGCCAAACCTTTCAGGGGAGTATTTGCAACACGTTGGCACCATCTTTGAGTGAATTGGAGAATTTCAGATTTTTGCTGAAATTGTGACCCCGGGGCTTAGAAATTTTTTTTTTCACAGGTTAAGTTGTCGAGGGCTGATTTCATGTCCTATGATAAAAAGCCTTCTGTTTCCACCGCCAAACCTTTCAGGGGAGTATTTGCAAAACTTTGGAACCATCTTTGAGTGAATTGGAGAATTTCAGATTTTTGCTGAAGTTGTGACCCCGGGGCTTAGAAACATTTTTTTTCACACGTTACGTCTTCGAAGGCTGATTTCATGTCCTATGATTATAAGCCTTCTGTTTCCACAGCCAAACCTTTCAGGGGAGTATTTGCAACACGTTGGCACCATCTTTGAGTGAATTGGAGAATTTCAGATTTTTGCTGAAATTGTGACCCCGGGGCTTAGAATTTTTTTTTTCACAGGTTAATTTGTCGAGGGCTGATTTCATGTCCTATGATAAAAAGCCTTCTGTTTCCACCGCCAAACCTTTCCGGGAAGAATTTGCAACACGTTGGCACCATCTTTGAGTGAATTGGAGAATTTCAGATTTTTGCTGAAATTGTGACCCCGGGGCTTAGAAATTTTTTTTTTCACAGGTTAAGTTGTCGAGGGCTGATTTCATGTCCTATGATAAAAAGCCTTCTGTTTCCACCGCCAAACCTTTCAGGGGTGTATTTGCAACACGTTGGCACCATCTTTGAGTGAATTGGAGAATTTCAGATTTTTGCTGAAGTTGTGACTCCGGGGCTTAGAATTTTTTTTTTTCACAGGTTAAGTTGTCGAGGGCTGATTTCATGTCCTATGATAAAAAGCCTTCTGTTTCCACCGCCAAACCTTTCAGGGGTGTATTTGCAACACGTTGGCACCATCTTTGAGTGAATTGGAGAATTTCAGATTTTTGCTGAAATTGTGACCCCGGGGCTCAGAATTTTTTTTTTTTCACAGGTTAAGTTGTCGAGGGTTGATTTCATATCCTATGATAAAAAGCCTTCTGTTTCCACCGCCAAACCTTTCAGGGGAGTATTTGCAACACGTTGGCACCATCTTTGAGTGAATTGGAGAATTTCAGATTTTTGCTGAAATTGTGACCCCGGGGCTTAGAAATTTTTTTTTTCACAGGTTAAGTTGTCGAGGGCTGATTTCATGTCCTATGATAAAAAGCCTTCTGTTTCCACCGCCAAACCTTTCAGGGGAGTATTTGCAAAACTTTGGCAGCATCTTTGAGTGAATTGGAGAATTTCAGATTTTTGCTGAAGTTGTGGCCCCGGGGCTTAGAAAATTTTTTTTTCACACGTTACGTCTTCGAAGGCTGATTTCATGTCCTATGATAAAAAGCCTTCTGTTTCCACCGCCAAACCTTTCAGGGGAGTATTTGCAACACGTTGGCACCATCTTTGAGTGAATTGGAGAATTTCAGATTTTTGCTGAAATTGTGACCCCGGGGTTTAGAAATTTTTTTTTTCACAGGTTAAGTTGTCGAGGGTTGATTTCTTGGCCTATGATAAAAAGCCTTCTGTTTCCACCGCCAAACCTTTCAGGGGAGAATTTACAACAGTTTAGCACCATTTTTGAGTGAATTGGAGAATTTCAGATTTTTGCTGAAATTGTGACCCCGGGGCTTAGAATTTTTTTCCCCCACAGGTTAAGTTGTCGAGGGCTGATTTCATGTCCTATGATAAAAAGCATTCTGTTTCCACCGCCAAACCTTTGAGGGGAGTATTTGCAACACGTTGGCACCATCTTTGAGTGAATTGGAGAATTTCAGATTTTTGCTGAAATTGTGACCCCGGGGCTTAGAATTTTTTTTCCCCACAGGTTAAGTTGTCGAGGGCTGATTTCATGTCCTATGATAAAAAGCCTTCTGTTTCCACCGCCAAACCTTTCAGGGGAGTATTTGCAACACGTTGGCACCATCTTTGAGTGAATTGGAGAATTTCAGATTTTTGCTGAAATTGTGACCCCGGGGTTTAGAAATTTTTTTTTTCACAGGTTAAGTTGTCGAGGGTTGATTTCTTGGCCTATGATAAAAAGCCTTCTGTTTCCACCGCCAAACCTTTCAGGGGAGAATTTACAACAGTTTAGCACCATTTTTGAGTGAATTGGAGAATTTCAGATTTTTGCTGAAATTGTGACCCCGGGGCTTAGAATTTTTTTCCCCCACAGGTTAAGTTGTCGAGGGCTGATTTCATGTCCTATGATAAAAAGCATTCTGTTTCCACCGCCAAACCTTTGAGGGGAGTATTTGCAACACGTTGGCACCATCTTTGAGTGAATTGGAGAATTTCAGATTTTTGCTGAAATTGTGACCCCGGGGCTTAGAATTTTTTTTTCCCACAGGTTAAGTTGTCGAGGGCTGATTTCATGTCCTATGATAAAAAGCCTTCTGTTTCCACCGCCAAACATTTCAGGGGAGTATTTGCAACACGTTGGCACCATCTTTGAGTGAATTGGAGAATTTCAGATTTTTGCTGAAATTGTGACCCCGGGGCTTAGAAATTTTTTTTTTCACAGGTTAAGTTGTCGAGGGCTGATTTCATGTCCTATGATAAAAAGCCTTCTGTTTCCACCGCCAAACCTTTCAGGGGAGTATTTGCAACACGTTGGCACCATCTTTGAGTGAATTGGAGAATTTCAGATTTTTGCTGAAATTGTGACCCCGGGGCTTAGAAATTTTTTTTTTCACAGGTTAAGTTGTCGAGGGCTGATTTCATGTCCTATGATAAAAAGCCTTCTGTTTCCACCGCCAAACCTTTCAGGGGAGTATTTGCAAAACTTTGGAACCATCTTTGAGTGAATTGGAGAATTTCAGATTTTTGCTGAAGTTGTGACCCCGGGGCTTAGAAACATTTTTTTTCACACGTTACGTCTTCGAAGGCTGATTTCATGTCCTATGATTATAAGCCTTGGGTTTCCACAGCCAAACCTTTCAGGGGAGTATTTGCAACACGTTGGCACCATCTTTGAGTGAATTGGAGAATTTCAGATTTTTGCTGAAATTGTGACCCCGGGGCTTAGAAATTTTTTTTTTCACAGGTTAATTTGTCGAGGGCTGATTTCATGTCCTATGATAAAAAGCCTTCTGTTTCCACCGCCAAACCTTTCCGGGAAGAATTTGCAACACGTTGGCACCATCTTTGAGTGAATTGGAGAATTTCAGATTTTTGCTGAAATTGTGACCCCGGGGCTTAGAAAAATTTTTTTTCACAGGTTAAGTTGTCGAGGGCTGATTTCATGTCCTATGATAAAAAGCCTTCTGTTTCCACCGCCAAACCTTTCAGGGGTGTATTTGCAACACGTTGGCACCATCTTTGAGTGAATTGGAGAATTTCAGATTTTTGCTGAAGTTGTGACTCCGGGGCTTAGAATTTTTTTTTTTCACAGGTTAAGTTGTCGAGGGCTGATTTCATGTCCTATGATAAAAAGCCTTCTGTTTCCACCGCCAAACCTTTCAGGGGAGTATTTGCAAAACTTTGGCAGCATCTTTGAGTGAATTGGAGAATTTCAGATTTTTACTGAAGTTGTGACCCCGGGGCTTAGAAACATTTTTTTTCACACGTTACGTCTTCGAAGGCTGATTTCATGTCCTATGATTATAAGCCTTGGGTTTCCACAGCCAAACCTTTCAGGGGAGTATTTGCAACACGTTGGCACCATCTTTGAGTGAATTGGAGAATTTCAGATTTTTGCTGAAATTGTGACCCCGGGGCTTAGAAATTTTTTTTTTCACAGGTTAATTTGTCGAGGGCTGATTTCATGTCCTATGATAAAAAGCCTTCTGTTTCCACCGCCAAACCTTTCCGGGAAGAATTTGCAACACGTTGGCACCATCTTTGAGTGAATTGGAGAATTTCAGATTTTTGCTGAAATTGTGACCCCGGGGCTTAGAAAAAATTTTTTTCACAGGTTAAGTTGTCGAGGGCTGATTTCATGTCCTATGATAAAAAGCCTTCTGTTTCCACCGCCAAACCTTTCAGGGGTGTATTTGCAACACGTTGGCACCATCTTTGAGTGAATTGGAGAATTTCAGATTTTTGCTGAAGTTGTGACTCCGGGGCTTAGAATTTTTTTTTTCCACAGGTTAAGTTGTCGAGGGCTGATTTCATGTCCTATGATAAAAAGCCTTCTGTTTCCACCGCCAAACCTTTCAGGGGAGTATTTGCAAAACTTTGGCAGCATCTTTGAGTGAATTGGAGAATTTCAGATTTTTGCTGAAGTTGTGGCCCCGGGGCTTAGAAAAAATTTTTTTCACACGTTACGTCTTCGAAGGCTGATTTCATGTCCTATGATAAAAAGCCTTCTGTTTCCACCGCCAAACCTTTCAGGGGAGTATTTGCAACACGTTGGCACCATCTTTGAGTGAATTGGAGAATTTCAGATTTTTGCTGAAATTGTGACCCCGGGGTTTAGAAATTTTTTTTTTCACAGGTTAAGTTGTCGAGGGTTGATTTCTTGGCCTATGATAAAAAGCCTTCTGTTTCCACCGCCAAACCTTTCAGGGGAGAATTTACAACAGTTTAGCACCATTTTTGAGTGAATTGGAGAATTTCAGATTTTTGCTGAAATTGTGACCCCGGGGCTTAGAATTTTTTTTTCCCACAGGTTAAGTTGTCGAGGGCTGATTTCATGTCCTATGATAAAAAGCATTCTGTTTCCACCGCCAAACCTTTGAGGGGAGTATTTGCAACACGTTGGCACCATCTTTGAGTGAATTGGAGAATTTCAGATTTTTGCTGAAATTGTGACCCCGGGGCTTAGAATTTTTTTTTCCCACAGGTTAAGTTGTCGAGGGCTGATTTCATGTCCTATGATAAAAAGCCTTCTGTTTCCACCGCCAAACCTTTCAGGGGAGTATTTGCAACACGTTGGCACCATCTTTGAGTGAATTGGAGAATTTCAGATTTTTGCTGAAATTGTGACCCCGGGGCTTAGAAAAATTTTTTTTCACAGGTTAAGTTGTCGAGGGCTGATTTCATGTCCTATGATAAAAAGCCTTCTGTTTCCACCGCCAAACCTTTCCGGGAAGAATTTGCAACACGTTGGCACCATCTTTGAGTGAATTGGAGAATTTCAGATTTTTGCTGAAATTGTGACCCCGGGGCTTAGAAAAAAAATTTTTCACAGGTTAAGTTGTCGAGGGCTGATTTCATGTCCTATGATAAAAAGCCTTCTGTTTCCACCGCCAAACCTTTCAGGGGTGTATTTGCAACACGTTGGCACCATCTTTGAGTGAATTGGAGAATTTCAGATTTTTGCTGAAGTTGTGACTCCGGGGCTTAGAATTTTTTTTTTTCACAGGTTAAGTTGTCGAGGGCTGATTTCATGTCCTATGATAAAAAGCCTTCTGTTTCCACCGCCAAACCTTTCAGGGGTGTATTTGCAACACGTTGGCACCATCTTTGAGTGAATTGGAGAATTTCAGATTTTTGCTGAAATTGTGACCCCGGGGCTCAGAATTTTTTTTTTTTCACAGGTTAAGTTGTCGAGGGTTGATTTCATGTCCTATGATAAAAAGCCTTCTGTTTCCACCGCCAAACCTTTCAGGGGAGTATTTGCAACACGTTGGCACCACCTTTGAGTGAATTGGAGAATTTCAGATTTTTGCTGAAATTGTGACCCCGGGGCTTAGAAATTTTTTTTTTCACAGGTTAAGTTGTCGAGGGCTGATTTCATGTCCTATGATAAAAAGCCTTCTGTTTCCACCGCCAAACCTTTCAGGGGAGTATTTGCAAAACTTTGGCAGCATCTTTGAGTGAATTGGAGAATTTCAGATTTTTGCTGAAGTTGTGACCCCGGGGCTTAGAAAAAATTTTTTTCACACGTTACGTCTTCGAAGGCTGATTTCATGTCCTATGATAAAAAGCCTTCTGTTTCCACCGCCAAACCTTTCAGGGGAGTATTTGCAACACGTTGGCACCATCTTTGAGTGAATTGGAGAATTTCAGATTTTTGCTGAAATTGTGACCCTGGGGTTTAGAAATTTTTTTTTTCACAGGTTAAGTTGTCGAGGGTTGATTTCTTGGCCTATGATAAAAAGCCTTCTGTTTCCACCGCCAAACCTTTCAGGGGAGAATTTACAACAGTTTAGCACCATTTTTGAGTGAATTGGAGAATTTCAGATTTTTGCTGAAATTGTGACCCAGGGGCTTAGAATTTTTTTTCCCCACAGGTTAAGTTGTCGAGGGCTGATTTCATGTCCTATGATAAAAAGCATTCTGTTTCCACCGCCAAACCTTTGAGGGGAGTATTTGCAACACGTTGGCACCATCTTTGAGTGAATTGGAGAATTTCAGATTTTTGCTGAAATTGTGACCCCGGGGCTTAGAAATTTTTTTTTCACAGGTTAAGTTGTCGAGGGCTGATTTCATGTCGTATGATAAAAAGCCTTCTGTTTCCACCGCCAAACCTTTCAGGGGAGTATTTGCAACACGTTGGCACCATCTTTGAGTGAATTGGAGAATTTCAGATTTTTGCTGAAATTGTGACCCCGGGGCTTAGAAATTTTTTTTTCCACAGGTTAAGTTGTCGAGGGCTGATTTCATGTACTATGATAAAAAGCCTTATGTTTCCACCGCCAAACCTTTCAGGGGA
Source organism: Podarcis bocagei (assembly GCF_964188305.1). Taxonomy (NCBI): domain Eukaryota; kingdom Metazoa; phylum Chordata; class Lepidosauria; order Squamata; family Lacertidae; genus Podarcis; species Podarcis bocagei. Next base: position 285,431 of record NW_027670325.1, read on the forward strand.
GTATTTGCAAAACTTTGGCACCATCTTTGAGTGAATTGGATAATTTCAGATTTTTGCTGAAGTTGTGACCCCGGGGCTTAGAAAATTTTTTTTTCACACGTTACGTCTTCGAAGGCTGATTTCATGTCCTATGATAAAAAGCATTCTGTTTCCACCGCCAAACCTTTCAGGGGAGTATTTGCAACACGTTGGCACCATCTTTGAGTGAATTGGAGAATTTCAGATTTTTGCTGAAATTGTGACCCCGGGGCTTAGAAATTTTTTTTTTCACAGGTTAAGTTGTCGAGGGTTGATTTCTTGGCCTACGATAAAAAGCCTTCTGTTTCCACCGCCAAACCTTTCAGGGGATTATTTACAACAGTTTAGCACCATTTTTGAGTGAATTGGAGAATTTCAGATTTTTGCTGAAATTGTGACCCCGGGGCTTAGATTTTTTTTTTTCACAGGTTAAGTTGTCGAGGGCTGATTTCATGTCCTATGATAAAAAGCCTTCTGTTTCCACCGCCAAACCTTTCAGGGGAGTATTTGCAACACGTTGGCACCATCTTTGAGTGAATTGGAGAATTTCAGATTTTTGCTGAAGTTGTGTCCCCGGGGCTTAGAATTTTTTTTTTTTTCACAGGTTAAGTTGTCGAGGGTTGATTTCTTGGCCTACGATAAAAAGCCTTCTGTTTCCACCGCCAAACCTTTCAGGGGATTATTTACAACAGTTTAGCACCATTTTTGAGTGAATTGGAGAATTTCAGATTTTTGCTGAAATTGTGACCCCGGGGCTTAGAAATTTTTTTTTTCACAGGTTAAGTTGTCGAGGGCTGATTTCATGTCCTATGATAAAAAGCCTTCTGTTTCCACCGCCAAACCTTTCAGGGGAGTATTTGCAACACGTTGGCACCATCTTTGAGTGAATAAGAGAATTTCAGATTTTTGCTGAAGTTGTGACCCAGGGGCTTAGAAATTTTTTTTTCACAGGTTAAGTTGTCGAGGGTTGATTTCTTGGCCTATGATAAAAAGCCTTCTGTTTCCACCGCCAAACCTTTCAGGGGAGAATTTGCAACAGTTTAGCACCAACTTTGAGTGAATTGGAGAATTTCAGATTTTTGCTGAAGTTGTGACCCCGGGGCTTAGAATTTTTTTTTTTCACAGGTTAAGTTGTCGAGGGCTGATTTCATGTCCTATGATAAAAAGCCTTCTGTTTCCACCGCCAAACCTTTCAGGGGAGTATTTCCAACACGTTGGCACCGTCTTTGAGTGAATTGGAGAATTTCAGATTTTTGCTGAAATTGTGACCCCGGGGCTTAGAAATTTTTTTTTTCACAGGTTAAGTTGTCGAGGGCTGATTTCATGTCCTATGATAAAAAGCCTTCTGTTTCCACCGCCAAACCTTTCAGGGGAGTATTTGCAACACGTTGGCACCATCTTTGAGTGAATTGGAGAATTTCAGATTTTTGCTGAAATTGTGACCCCGGGGCTTAGAAATTTTTTTTTTCACAGGTTAAGTTGTCGAGGGTTGATTTCTTGGCCTATGATAAAAAGCCTTCTGTTTCCACTGCCAAACCTTTCAGGGGAGAATTTGCAACAGTTTAGCACCAACTTTGAGTGAAATGGAGAATTTCAGATTTTTGCTGAAGTTGTGACCCCGGGGCTTAGAATTTTTTTTTTCCACAGGTTAAGTTGTCGAGGGCTGATTTCATGTCCTATGATAAAAAGCCTTCTGTTTCCACCGCCAAACCTTTGAGGGGAGTATTTGCAACACGTTGACACCATCTTTGAGTGAATTGGAGAATTTCAGATTTTTGCTGAAATTGTGACCCCGGGGCTTAGAAATTTTTTTTTCCACAGGTTAAGTTGTCGAGGGCTGATTTCATGTCCTATGATAAAAAGCCTTCTGTTTCCACCACCAAACCTTTCAGGGGAGTATTTGCAAAACTTTGGCACCATCTTTGAGTGAATTGGAGAATTTCAGATTTTTGCTGAAGTTGTGACCCCGGAGCATAGAAAATTTTTTTTTCACAGGTTAAGTTGTCGAGGGTTGATTTCTTGGCCTACGATAAAAAGCCTTCTGTTTCCACCGCCAAACCTTTCAGGGGATTATTTACAACAGTTTAGCACCATTTTTGAGTGAATTGGAGAATTTCAGATTTTTGCTGAAATTGTGACCCCGGGGCTTAGAATTTTTTTTTTTCACAGGTTAAGTTGTCGAGGGCTGATTTCATGTCCTATGATAAAAAGCCTTCTGTTTCCACCGCCAAACCTTTCAGGGGAGTATTTGCAACACGTTGGCACCATCTTTGAGTGAATTGGAGAATTTCAGATTTTTGCTGAAATTGTGACCCCGGGGCTTAGAAAAATTTTTTTTTCACAGGTTAAGTTGTCGAGGGCTGATTTCATGTCCTATGATAAAAAGCCTTCTGTTTCCACCGCCAAACCTTTCAGGGGAGTATTTGCAACACGTTGGCACCATCTTTGAGTGAATTGGAGAATTTCAGATTTTTGCTGAAGTTGTGACCCAGGGGCTTAGAAAATTTTTTTTTCACAGGTTAAGTTGTCGAGGGTTGATTTCTTGCCCTATGATAAAAAGCCTTCTGTTTCCACCGCCAAACCTTTCAGGGGAGAATTTGCAACAGTTTAGCACCAACTTTGAGTGAAATGGAGAATTTCAGATTTTTGCTGAAATTGTGACACCAGGGCTTAGAAATTTTTTTTTTCACAAGTTAAGTTGTCGAGGGCTGATTTCATGTCCTATGATAAAAAGCCTTCTGTTTCCACCGCCAAACCTTTGAGGGGAGTATTTGCAACACGTTGGCACCATCTTTGAGTGAATTGGAGAATTTCAGATTTTTGCTGAAATTGTGACCCCGGGGCTTAGAAATTTTTTTTTCCACAGGTTAAGTTGTCGAGGGCTGATTTCATGTCCTATGATAAAAAGCCTTCTGTTTCCACCACCAAACCTTTCAGGGGAGTATTTGCAAAACTTTGGCACCATCTTTGAGTGAATTGGAGAATTTCAGATTTTTGCTGAAGTTGTGACCCCGGGGCATAGAAAAAAATTTTTTCCCAGGTTAAGTTGTCGAGGGTTTATTTCTTGGCCTACGATAAAAAGCCTTCTGTTTCCACCGCCAAACCTTTCAGGGGATTATTTACAACAGTTTATCACCATTTTTGAGTGAATTGGAGAATTTCAGATTTTTGCTGAAATTGTGACCCCGGGGCTTAGAATTTTTTTTTTTCACACGTTAAGTTGTCGAGGGCTGATTTCATGTCCTATGATAAAAAGCCTTCTGTTTCCACCACCAAACCTTTCAGGGGAGTATTTGCAACACGTTGGCACCATCTTTGAGTGAATTGGAGAATTTCAGATTTTTGCTGAAATTGTGACCCCGGGGCTTAGAAAAATTTTTTTTTCACAGGTTAAGTTGTCGAGGGCTGATTTCATGTCCTATGATAAAAAGCCTTCTGTTTCCACCGCCAAACCTTTCAGGGGAGTATTTGCAACACGTTGGCACCATCTTTGAGTGAATTGGAGAATTTCAGATTTTTGCTGAAGTTGTGACCCAGGGGCTTAGAAAATTTTTTTTTCACAGGTTAAGTTGTCGAGGGTTGATTTCTTGGCCTATGATAAAAAGCCTTCTGTTTCCACCGCCAAACCTTTCAGGGGAGAATTTGCAGCAGTTTAGCACCAACTTTGAGTGAAATGGAGAATTTCAGATTTTTGCTGAAGTTGTGACCCCCGGGCTTATAATTTTTTTTTTTCACACGTTAAGTTGTCGAGGGCTGATTTCATGTCCTATGATAAAAAGCCTTCTGTTTCCACCACCAAACCTTTCAGGGGAGTATTTGCAAAACTTTGGCACCATCTTTGAGTGAATTGGAGAATTTCAGATTTTTGCTGAAATTGTGACCCCGGGGCTCAGAAATTTTTTTTTTCACAGGTTAAGTTGTCGAGGGTTGATTTCTTGGCCTATGATAAAAAGCCTTCTGTTTCCACTGCCAAACCTTTCAGGGGAGAATTTGCAACAGTTTAGCACCAACTTTGAGTGAAATGGAGAATTTCAGATTTTTGCTGAAGTTGTGACCCCGGGGCTTAGAATTTTTTTTTTTCACAGGTTAAGTTGTCGAGGGCTGATTTCATGTCCTATGATAAAAAGCCTTCTGTTTCCACCGCCAAACCTTTCAGGGGAGTATTTGCAAAACTTTGGCACCATCTTTGAGTGAATTGGAGAATTTCAGATTTTTGCTGAAGTTGTGACCCCGGGGCATAGAAATTTTTTTTTTCACAGGTTAAGTTGTCGAGGGTTGATTTCTTGGCCTACGATAAAAAGCCTTCTGTTTCCACCGCCAAACCTTTCAGGGGAGTATTTGCAACACGTTGGCACCATCTTTGAGTGAATTGGAGAATTTCAGATTTTTGCTGAAGTTGTGTCCCCGGGGCTTAGAAATTTTTTTTTTCACAGGTTAAGTTGTCGAGGGCTGATTTCATGTCCTATGATAAAAAGCCTTCTGTTTCCACCGCCAAACCTTTCAGGGGAGTATTTGCAACACGTTGGCACCATCTTTGAGTGAATTGGAGAATTTCAGATTTTTGCTGAAATTGTGACCCCGGGGCTTAGAAATTTTTTTTTTTCACAGGTTAAGTTGTCGAGGGCTGATTTCTTGGCCTACGATAAAAAGCCTTCTGTTTCCACCGCCAAACCTTTCAGGGGATTATTTACAACAGTTTAGCACCATTTTTGAGTGAATTGGAGAATTTCAGATTTTTGCTGAAATTGTGACCCCGGGGCTTAGATTTTTTTTTTTCCACAGGTTAAGTTGTCGAGGGCTGATTTCATGTCCTATGATAAAAAGCCTTCTGTTTCCACCGCCAAACCTTTCAGGGGAGTATTTGCAACACGTTGGCACCATCTTTGAGTGAATTGGAGAATTTCAGATTTTTGCTGAAGTTGTGTCCCCGGGGCTTAGAAATTTTTTTTTTCACAGGTTAAGTTGTCGAGGGCTGATTTCATGTCCTATGATAAAAAGCCTTCTGTTTCCACCGCCAAACCTTTCAGGGGAGTATTTGCAACACGTTGGCACCATCTTTGAGTGAATTGGAGAATTTCAGATTTTTGCTGAAATTGTGACCCCGGGGCTTAGAAATTTTTTTTTTCACAGGTTAAGTTGTCGAGGGCTGATTTCATGTCCTATGATAAAAAGCCTTCTGTTTCCACCGCCAAACCTTTCAGGGGAGTATTTGCAACACGTTGGCACCATCTTTGAGTGAATTGGAGAATTTCAGATTTTTGCTGAAATTGTGACCCCGGGGCTTAGAAATTTTTTTTTTTCACAGGTTAAGTTGTCGAGGCCTGATTTCATGTCCTATGATAAAAAGCCTTCTGTTTCCACCGCCAAACCTTTCAGGGGAGTATTTTCAACACGTTGGCACCATCTTTGAGTGAATTGGAGAATTTCAGATTTTTGCTGAAGTTGCTGAAGCAGGGGCTTAGAAATTTTTTTTTTCACAGGTTAAGTTGTCGAGGGTTGATTTCTTGGCCTATGATAAAACGCCTTCTGTTTCCACCGCGAAACCTTTCAGGGGAGAATTTGCAACAGTTTAGCACCATTTTTGAGTGAATTGGAGAATTTCAGATTTTTGCTGAAGTTGTGACCCCGGGGCTTAGAATTTTTTTTTTTCACAGGTTAAGTTGTCGAGGGCTGATTTCATGTCCTATGATAAAAAGCCTTCTGTTTCCACCGCCAAACCTTTCAGGGGAGTATTTGCAACACGTTGGCACCATCTTTGAGTGAATTGGAGAATTTCAGATTTTTGCTGAAATTGTGACCCCGGGGCTTAGAATTTTTTTTTTTCACACGTTAAGTTGTCGAGGGCTGATTTCATGTCCTATGATAAAAAGCCTTCTGTTTCCACCACCAAACCTTTCAGGGGAGTATTTGCAAAACTTTGGCACCATCTTTGAGTGAATTGGAGAATTTCAGATATTTGCTGAAATTGTGACCCCGGGGCTTAGAAATTTTTTTTTTCACAGGTTAAGTTGTCGAGGGTTGGTTTCTTGGCCTATGATAAAAAGCCTTCTGTTTCCACTGCCAAACCTTTCAGGGGAGAATTTGCAACAGTTTAGCACCAACTTTGAGTGAAATGGAGAATTTCAGATTTTTGCTGAAGTTGTGACCCCAGGGCTTAGAATTTTTTTTTTCACAGGTTAAGTTGTCGAGGGCTGATTTCATGTCCTATGATAAAAAGCCTTCTTTTTCCACCGCCAAACCTTTGAGGGGAGTATTTGCAACACGTTGGCAACATCTTTGAGTGAATTGGAGAATTTCAGATTTTTGCTGAAATTGTGACCCCGGGGCTTAGAATTTTTTTTTTCCACAGGTTTAGTTGTCGAGGGCTGATTTCATGTCCTATGATAAAAAGCCTTCTGTTTCCACCGCCAAACCTTTCAGGGGAGTATTTGCAACACGTTGGCACCATCTTTGAGTGAATTGGAGAATTTCAGATTTTTGCTGAAATTGTGACCCCGGGGCTTAGAAATTTTTTTTTTTCACAGGTTAAGTTGTCTAGGGTTGATTTCATGTCCTATGATAAAAAGCCTTCTGTTTCCACCGCCAAACCTTTCAGGGGAGTATTTGCAACACGTTGGCACCATCTTTGAGTGAATTGGAGAATTTCCGATTTTTGCTGAAGTTGTGACCCAGGGGCTTAGAAAAATTTTTTTTCACAGGTTAAGTTGTCGAGGGTTGATTTCTTGGCCTATGATAAAAAGCCTTCTGTTTCCACCGCCAAACCTTTCAGGGGAGAATTTGCAACAGTTTAGCACCAATTTTGAGTGAAATGGAGAATTTCAGATTTTTGCTGAAGTTGTGACCCCGGGGCTTAGAAATTTTTTTTTTCACAGGTTAAGTTGTCGAGGGTTGATTTCTTGGCCTATGATAAAAAGCCTTCTGTTTCCACCGCCAAACCTTTCAGGGGAGAATTTACAACAGTTTAGCACCATTTTTGAGTGAATTGGAGAATTTCAGATTTTTGCTGAAATTGTGACCCCGGGGCTTAGAAATTTTTTTTTTTCACAGGTTAAGTTGTCGAGGGTTGATTTCTTGGCCTATGATAAAAAGCCTTCTGTTTCCACCGCCAAACCTTTCAGGGGAGAATTTGCAACAGTTTAGCACCAACTTTGAGTGAAATGGAGAATTTCAGATTTTTGCTGAAGTTGTGACCCCGGGGCTTAGAAATTTTTTTTTTCACAGGTTAAGTTGTCGAGGGTTGATTTCTTGGCCTATGATAAAAGGCCTTCTGTTTCCACCGCCAAACCTTTCAGGGGAGAATTTACAACAGTTTAGCACCATTTTTGAGTGAATTGGAGAATTTCAGATTTTTGCTGAAATTGTGACCCCGGGGCTTAGAATTTTTTTTTTTCACACTTTAAGTTGTCGAGGGCTGATTTCATGTCCTATGATAAAAAGCCTTCTTTTTCCACCGCCAAACCTTTGAGGGGAGTATTTGCAACACGTTGGCACCATCTTTGAGTGAATTGGAGAATTTCAGATTTTTGCTGAAGTTGTGACCCAGGGGCATAGAAAATTTTTTTTTCACAGGTTAAGTTGTCGAGGGTTGATTTCTTGGCCTATGATAAAAAGCCTTCTGTTTCCACCGCCAAACCTTTCAGGGGAGAATTTGCAACAGTTTAGCACCATCTTTGAGTGAAATGGAGAATTTCAGATTTTTGCTGAAGTTGTGACCCCGGGGCTTAGAATTTTTTTTTTTCACAGGTTAAGTTGTCGAGGGCTGATTTCATGTCCTATGATAAAAAGCCTTCTGTTTCCACCGCCAAACCTTTCAGGGGAGTATTTGCAACACGTTGGCACCATCTTTGAGTGAATTGGAGAATGTCAGATTTTTGCTGAAATTGTGACCCCGGGGCTTAGAATTTTTTTTTTTCACACGTTAAGTTGTCGAGGGCTGATTTCATGTCCTATGATAAAAAGCCTTCTGTTTCCACCACCAAACCTTTCAGGGGAGTATTTGCAAAACTTTGGCACCATCTTTGAGTGAATTGGAGAATTTCAGATTTTTGCTGAAATTGTGACCCCGGGGCTTAGAAATTTTTTTTTTCACAGGTTAAGTTGTCGAGGGTTGATTTCTTGGCCTATGATAAAAAGCCTTCTGTTTCCACTGCCAAACCTTTCAGGGGAGAATTTAAAACAGTTTAGCACCATGTTTGAGTGAATTGGAGAATTTCAGATTTTTGCTGAAATTGTGACCCCGGGGCTAAGAAATTTTTTTTTTCACAGGTTAAGTTGTCGAGGGCTGATTTCATGTCCTATGATAAAAAGCCTTCTGTTTCCACCGCCAAACCTTTCATGGGAGTATTTGCAAAACTTTGGAACCATCTTTGAGTGAATTGGAGAATTTCAGATTTTTGCTGAAATTGTGACCCCGGGGCTTAGAAACATTTTTTTTCACACGTTACGTCTTCGAAGGCTGATTTCATGTCCTATGATAAAAAGCCTTCTGTTTCCACCGCCAAACCTTTCAGGGGAGTATTTGCAACACGTTGGCACCATCTTTGAGTGAATTGGAGAATTTCAGATTTTTGCTGAAATTGTGACCCCGGGGCTTAGAAATTTTTTTTTTCACAGGTTAAGTTGTCGAGGGTTGATTTCTTGGCCTATGATAAAAAGCCTTCTGTTTCCACTGCCAAACCTTTCAGGGGAGAATTTGCAACAGTTTAGCACCATTTTTGAGTGAATTGGAGAATTTCAGATTTTTGCTGAAGTTGTGACCCCGGGGCTTAGAAATATTTTTTTTCACAGGTTAAGTTGTCGAGGGCTGATTTCATGTCCTATGAAAAAAAAGCCTTCTGTTTCCACCGCCAAACCTTTCAGGGGAGTATTTGCAACACGTTGGCAACATCTTTGAGTGAATTGGAGAATTTCAGATTTTTGCTGAAATTGTGACCCCGGGGCTTAGAAATTTTTTTTTTCACAGGTTAAGTTGTCGAGGGTTGATTTCTTGGCCTATGATAAAAAGCCTTCTGTTTCCACCGCCAAACCTTTCAGGGGAGAATTTGCAACAGTTTAGCACCATTTTTGAGTGAATTGGAGAATTTCAGATTTTTGCTGAAGTTGTGACCCCGGGGCTTAGAAATATTTTTTTTCACAGGTTAAGTTGTCGAGGGTTGATTTCTTGGCCTATGATAAAAAGCCTTCTGTTTCCACCGCCAAACCTTTCAGGGGAGTATTTGCAAAACTTTGGCACCATCTTTGAGTGAATTGGAGAATTTCAGATTTTTGCTGAAGTTGTGACCCCGGGGCTTAGAAATTTTTTTTTTCACACGTTACGTCTTCGAAGGCTGATTTCATGTCCTATCATAAAAAGCCTTCTGTTTCCACCGCCAAACCTTTCAGGGGAGTATTGGCAACACGTTGGCAACATCTTTGAGTGAATTGGAGAATTTCAGATTTTTGCTGAAATTGTGACCCAGGGGCTTAGAAATTTTTTTTTTCACAGGTTAAGTTGTCGAGGGTTGATTTCTTGGCCTATGATAAAAAGCCTTCTGTTTCCACTGCCAAACCTTTCAGGGGAGAATTTGCAACAGTTTAGCACCAACTTTGAGTGAAATGGAGAATTTCAGATTTTTGCTGAAGTTGTGACCCCAGGGCTTAGAATTTTTTTTTTCACAGGTTAAGTTGTCGAGGGCTGATTTCATGTCCTATGATAAAAAGCCTTCTTTTTCCACCGCCAAACCTTTGAGGGGAGTATTTGCAACACGTTGGCAACATCTTTGAGTGAATTGGAGAATTTCAGATTTTTGCTGAAATTGTGACCCCGGGGCTTAGAATTTTTTTTTCCACAGGTTTAGTTGTCGAGGGCTGATTTCATGTCCTATGATAAAAAGCCTTCTGTTTCCACCGCCAAACCTTTCAGGGGAGTATTTGCAACACGTTGGCACCATCTTTGAGTGAATTGGAGAATTTCAGATTTTTGCTGAAATTGTGACCCCGGGGCTTAGAAATTTTTTTTTTCACAGGTTAAGTTGTCGAGGGTTGATTTCATGTCCTATGAGAAAAAGCCTTCTGTTTCCACCGCCAAACCTTTCAGGGGAGTATTTGCAACACGTTGGCACCATCTTTGAGTGAATTGGAGAATTTCAGATTTTTGCTGAAGTTGTGACCCAGGGGCATAGAAAATTTTTTTTTCACAGGTTAAGTTGTCGAGGGTTGATTTCTTGGCCTATGATAAAAAGCCTTCTGTTTCCACCGCCAAACCTTTCAGGGGAGAATTTGCAACAGTTTAGCACCATCTTTGAGTGAAATGGAGAATTTCAGATTTTTGCTGAAGTTGTGACCCCGGGGCTTAGAATTTTTTTTTTTCACAGGTTAAGTTGTCGAGGGCTGATTTCATGTCCTATGATAAAAAGCCTTCTGTTTCCACCGCCAAACCTTTCAGGGGAGTATTTGCAACACGTTGGCACCATCTTTGAGTGAATTGGAGAATGTCAGATTTTTGCTGAAATTGTGACCCCGGGGCTTAGAATTTTTTTTTTTCACACGTTAAGTTGTCGAGGGCTGATTTCATGTCCTATGATAAAAAGCCTTCTGTTTCCACCACCAAACCTTTCAGGGGAGTATTTGCAAAACTTTGGCACCATCTTTGAGTGAATTGGAGAATTTCAGATTTTTGCTGAAATTGTGACCCCGGGGCTTAGAAATTTTTTTTTTCACAGGTTAAGTTGTCGAAGGTTGATTTCTTGGCCTATGATAAAAAGCCTTCTGTTTCCACTGCCAAAGCTTTCAGGGGAGAATTTGCAACAGTTTAGCACCAACTTTGAGTGAAATGGAGAATTTCAGATTTTTGCTGAAGTTGTGACCCCAGGGCTTAGAATTATTTTTTTTAACAGGTTAAGTTGTCGAGGGCTGATTTCATGTCCTATGATAAAAAGCCTTCTTTTTCCACCGCCAAACCTTTGAGGGGAGTATTTGCAACACGTTGGCAACATCTTTGAGTGAATTGGAGAATTTCAGATTTTTTCTGAAATGGTGACCCCGGGGCTTAGAATTTTTTTTTTTCACAGGTTTAGTTGTCGAGGGCTGATTTCATGTCCTATGATAAAAAGCCTTCTGTTTCCACCACCAAACCTTTCAGGGGAGTATTTGCAAAACTTTGGCACCATCTTTGAGTGAATTGGAGAATTTCAGATTTTTGCTGAAGTTGTGACCCCGGGGCATAGAAATTTTTTTTTTCACAGGTTAAGTTGTCGAGGGTTGATTTCTTGGCCTATGATAAAAAGCCTTCTGTTTCCACTGCCAAACCTTTCAGGGGAGAATTTAAAACAGTTTAGCACCATTTTTGAGTGAATTGGAGAATTTCAGATTTTTGCTGAAATTGTGACCCCGGGGCTTAGAATTTTTTTTTTCACAGGTTAAGTTGTCGAGGGCTGATTTCATGTCCTATGAGAAAAAGCCTTCTGTTTCCACCGCCAAACCTTTCAGGTAGAATTTACAACAGTTTAGCAACATTTTTGAGTGAATTGGAGAATTTCAGATTTTTGCTGAAATTGTGACCCTAGGATTTAGAAATTTTTTTTTTCACAGGTTAAGTTGTCGAGGGCTGATTTCATGTCCTATGATAAAAAGCCTTCTGTTTCCACCTCCAAATCTTTCAGGGGAGTATTTGCAAAACTTTGGCACCATCTTTGAGTGAATTGGAGAATTTCAGATTTTTGCTGAAGTTGTGACCCCGGGGCTTAGAAATTTTTTTTTCACAGGTTAAGTTGTCGAGGGTTGATTTCTTGGCCTATGATAAAAAGCCTTCTGTTTCCACTGCCAAACCTTTCAGGGGAGAATTTAAAAGAGTTTAGCACCATTTTTGAGTGAATTGGAGAATTTCAGATTTTTGCTGAAATTGTGACCCCGGGGCCTAGAAATTTTTTTTTTCACAGGTTAAGTTGTCCAGGGCTAATTTCATGTCCTATGATAAAAAGCCTTCTGTTTCCACCGCCAAACCTTTCATGGGAGTATTTGCAAAACTTTGGAACCATCTTTGAGTGAATTGGAGAATTTCAGATTTTTGCTGAAGTTGTGACCCCGGGGCTTAGAAACATTTTTTTTTCACACGTTACGTCTTCGAAGGCTGATTTCATGTCCTATGATAAAAAGCCTTCTGTTTCCACCGCCAAACCTTTCAGGGGAGTATTTGCAACACGTTGGCACCATCTTTGAGTGAATTGGAGAATTTCAGATTTTTGCTGAAATTGTGACCCCGGGGCTTAGAAATTTTTTTTTTCACAGGTTAAGTTGTCGAGGGTTGATTTCTTGGCCTATGATAAAAAGCCTTCTGTTTACACTGCCAAACCTTTCAGGGGAGAATTTGCAACAGTTTAGCACCATTTTTGAGTGAATTGGAGAATTTCAGATTTTTGCTGAAGTTGTGACCCCGGGGCTTAGAAATATTTTTTTTCACAGGTTAAGTTGTTGAGGGCTGATTTCATGTCCTATGAAAAAAAAGCCTTCTGTTTCCACCGCCAAACCTTTCAGGGGAGTATTTGCAACACGTTGGCAACATCTTTGAGTGAATTGGAGAATTTCAGATTTTTGCTGAAATTGTGACCCCGGGGCTTAGAATTTTTTTTTTTCACAGGTTAAGTTGTCGAGGGTTGATTTCTTGGCCTATGATAAAAAGCCTTCTGTTTCCACTGCCAAACCTTTCAGGCGAGAATTTGCAACAGTTTAGCACCAACTTTGAGTGAAATGGAGAATTTCAGATTTTTGCTGAAGTTGTGACCCCAGGGCTTAGAATTATTTTTTTTAACAGGTTAAGTTGTCGAGGGCTGATTTCATGTCCTATGATAAAAAGCCTTCTTTTTCCACCGCCAAACCTTTGAGGGGAGTAGTTGCAACACGTTGGCAACATCTTTGAGTGAATTGGAGAATTTCAGATTTTTTCTGAAATTGTGACCCCGGGGCTTAGAATTTTTTTTTTTCACAGGTTTAGTTGTCGAGGGCTGATTTCATGTCCTATGATAAAAAGCCTTCTGTTTCCACCACCAAACCTTTCAGGGGAGTATTTGCAAAACTTTGGCACCATCTTTGAGTGAATTGGAGAATTTCAAATTTTTGCTGAAGTTGTGACCCCGGGGCATAGAAATTTTTTTTTTCACTGGTTAAGTTGTCGAGGGTTGATTTCTTGGCCTATGATAAAAAGCCTTCTGTTTCCACTGCCAAACCTTTCAGGGGAGAATTTAAAACAGTTTAGCACCATTTTTGAGTGAATTGGAGAATTTCAGATTTTTGCTGAAATTGTGACCCCGGGGCTTAGAATTTTTTTTTTCACAGGTTAAGTTGTCGAGGGCTGATTTCATGTCCTATGAGAAAAAGCCTTCTGTTTCCACCGCCAAACCTTTCAGGTAGAATTTACAACAGTTTAGCAACATTTTTGAGTGAATTGGAGAATTTCAGATTTTTGCTGAAATTGTGACCCCAGGACTTAGAAATTTTTTTTTTCACAGGTTAAGTTGTTGAGGGCTGATTTCATGTCCTATGATAAAAAGCCTTCTGTTTCCACCTCCAAATCTTTCAGGGGAGTATTTGCAAAACTTTGGCACCATCTTTGAGTGAATTGGAGAATTTCAGATTTTTGCTGAAGTTGTGACCCCGGGGCTTAGAAATTTTTTTTTCACAGGTTAAGTTGTCGAGGGTTGATTTCTTGGCCTATGATAAAAAGCCTTCTGTTTCCACTGCCAAACCTTTCAGGGGAGAATTTAAAAGAGTTTAGCACCATTTTTGAGTGAATTGGAGAATTTCAGATTTTTGCTGAAATTGTGACCCCGGGGCCTAGAAATTTTTTTTTCCACAGGTTAAGTTGTCCAGGGCTAATTTCATGTCCTATGATAAAAAGCCTTCTGTTTCCACCGCCAAACCTTTCATGGGAGTATTTGCAAAACTTTGGAACCATCTTTGAGTGAATTGGAGAATTTCAGATTTTTGCTGAAGTTGTGACCCCGGGGCTTAGAAACATTTTTTTTTCACACGTTACGTCTTCGAAGGCTGATTTCATGTCCTATGATAAAAAGCCTTCTGTTTCCACCGCCAAACCTTTCAGGGGAGTATTTGCAACACGTTGGCACCATCTTTGAGTGAATTGGAGAATTTCAGATTTTTGCTGAAATTGTGACCCCGGGGCTTAGAAATTTTTTTTTCCACAGGTTAAGTTGTCGAGGGTTGATTTCTTGGCCTATGATAAAAAGCCTTCTGTTTCCACTGCCAAACCTTTCAGGGGAGAATTTGCAACAGTTTAGCACCATTTTTGAGTGAATTGGAGAATTTCAGATTTTTCCTGAAGTTGTGACCCCGGGGCTTAGAAATATTTTTTTTCACAGGTTAAGTTGTTGAGGGCTGATTTCATGTCCTATGAAAAAAAAGCCTTCTGTTTCCACCGCCAAACCTTTCAGGGGAGTATTTGCAACACGTTGGCAACATCTTTGAGTGAATTGGAGAATTTCAGATTTTTGCTGAAATTGTGACCCCGGGGCTTAGAATTTTTTTTTTTCACAGGTTAAGTTGTCGAGGGTTGATTTCTTGGCCTATGATAAAAAGCCTTCTGTTTCCACCGCCAAACCTTTCAGGGGAGAATTTAAAACAGTTTAGCACCATTTTTGAGTGAATTGGAGAATTTCAGATTTTTGCTGAAGTTGTGACCCCGGGGCTTAGAAATATTTTTTTTCACAGGTTAAGTTGTCGAGGGTTGATTTCTTGGCCTATGATAAAAAGCCTTCTTTTTCCACCGCCAAACTTTTCAGGGGAGAATTTACAACAGTTTAGCACCATTTTTGAGTGAATTGGAGAATTTCAGATTTTTGCTGAAGTTGTGACCCCGGGGCTTATAATTTTTTTTTTTCACAGGTTAAGTTGTCGAGAGCTGATTTCATGTCCTATGATAAAAAGCCTTCTGTTTCCACCGCCAAACCTTTCAGGGGAGTATTTGCAAAACTTTGGCACCATCTTTGAGTGAATTGGAGAATTTCAGATTTTTGCTGAAGTTGTGACCCCGGGGCTTAGAAAATTTTTTTTTCACACGTTACGTCTTCGAAGGCTGATTTCATGTCCTATGATAAAAAGCCTTCTGTTTCCACCGCCAAACCTTTCAGGGGAGTATTTGCAACACGTTGGCAACATCTTTGAGTGAATTGGAGAATTTCAGATTTTTGCTGAAATTGTGACCCAGGGGCTTAGAAATTTTTTTTTTCACAGGTTAAGTTGTCGAGGGTTGATTTCTTGGCCTATGATAAAAAGCCTTCTGTTTCCACCGCCAAACCTTTCAGGGGAGAATTTGCAACAGTTTAGCACCATTTTTGAGTGAATTGGAGAATTTCAGATTTTTGCTGAAGTTGTGACCCCGGGGCTTAGAAATATTTTTTTTCACAGGTTAAGTTGTCGAGGGCTGATTTCCTGGCCTATGATAAAAAGCCTTCTGTTTCCACCGCCAAACCTTTCAGGGGAGAATTTACAGCAGTTTAGCACCATCTTTGAGTGAATTGGAGAATTTCAGATTTTTGCTGAAATTGTGACCCCGGGGCTTAGAATTTTTTTTTTCACAGGTTAAGTTGTCGAGGGCTGATTTCATGTCCTATGATAAAAAGCCTTCTGTTTCCACCGCCAAACCTTTCAGGGGAGTATTTGCAACACGTTGGCACCATCTTTGAGTGAATTGGAGAATTTCAGATTTTTGCTGAAATTGTGACCCCGGGGCTTAGAAATATTTTTTTTTCACAGGTTAAGTTGTCGAGGGTTGATTTCTTGGCCTATGATAAAAAGCCTTCTGTTTCCACTGCCAAACCTTTCAGGGGAGAATTTAAAAGAGTTTAGCACCATTTTTGAGTGAATTGTAGAATTTCAGATTTTTGCTGAAATTGTGACCCCGGGGCTTAGAAATTTTTTTTTTCACAGGTTAAGTTGTCGAGGGCTGATTTCATGTCCTATGATAAAAAGCCTTCTGTTTCCACCGCCAAACCTTTCAAGGGAGTATTTGCAAAACTTTGGAACCATCTTTGAGTGAATTGGAGAATTTCACATTTTTGCTGAAGTTGTGACCCCGGGGCTTAGAAACATTTTTTTTCACACGTTACGTCTTCGAAGGCTGATTTCATGTCCTATGATAAAAAGCCTTCTGTTTCCATCGCCAAACCTTTCAGGGGAGTATTTGCAACATGTTGTCACCATCTTTGAGTGAATTGGAGAATTTCAGATTTTTGCTGAAATTGTGACCCCGGGGCTTAGAAATTTTTTTTTTCACAGGTTAAGTTGTCGAGGGTTGATTTCTTGGCCTATGATAAAAAGCCTTCTGTTTCCACTGCCAAAC
Source organism: Podarcis bocagei (assembly GCF_964188305.1). Classification (NCBI taxonomy): domain Eukaryota; kingdom Metazoa; phylum Chordata; class Lepidosauria; order Squamata; family Lacertidae; genus Podarcis; species Podarcis bocagei. Next base: position 301,779 of record NW_027670325.1, read on the forward strand.
CTTTCAGGGGAGTATTTGCAACAGTTTAGCACCATTTTTGAGTGAATTGGAGAATTTCAGATTTTTGCTGAAGTTGTGACCCCGGGGCTTAGAAATATTTTTTTTCACAGGTTAAGTTGTCGAGGGTTGATTTCATGGCCTATGATAAAAAGCCTTCTTTTTCCACCGCCAAACCTTTCAGGGGAGAATTTACAACAGTTTAGCACCATCTTTGAGTGAATTGGAGAATTTCAGATTTTTGCTGAAATTGTGACCCCGGGGCTTAGAATTTTTTTTTTTTCACAGGTTAAGTTGTCGAGGGCTGATTTCATGTCCTATGATAAAAAGCCTTCTGTTTCCACCGCCGAACCTTTCAGGGGAGTATTTGCAACACGTTGGCACCATCTTTGAGTGAATTGGAGAATTTCAGATTTTTGCTGAAATTGTGACCCCGGGGCTTAGAAATATTTTTTTTTCACAGGTTAAGTTGTCGAGGGTTGATTTCTTGGCCTATGATAAAAAGCCTTCTGTTTCCACTGCCAAACCTTTCAGGGGAGAATTTAAAACAGTTTAGCACCATTTTTGAGTGAATTGGAGAATTTCAGATTTTTGCTGAAGTTGTGACCCCGGGGCTTAGAAATATTTTTTTTCACAGGTTAAGTTGTCGAGGGTTGATTTCATGGCCTATGATAAAAAGCCTTCTTTTTCCACCGCCAAACCTTTCAGGGGAGAATTTACAACAGTTTAGCACCATCTTTGAGTGAATTGGAGAATTTCAGATTTTTGCTGAAATTGTGACCCCGGGGCTTAGAATTTTTTTTTTTTTCACAGGTTAAGTTGTCGAGGGCTGATTTCATGTCCTATGATAAAAAGCCTTCTGTTTCCACCGCCGAACCTTTCAGGGGAGTATTTGCAACACGTTGGCACCATCTTTGAGTGAATTGGAGAATTTCAGATTTTTGCTGAAATTGTGACCCCGGGGCTTAGAAATATTTTTTTTTCACAGGTTAAGTTGTCGAGGGTTGATTTCTTGGCCTATGATAAAAAGCCTTCTGTTTCCACTGCCAAACCTTTCAGGGGAGAATTTAAAACAGTTTAGCACCATTTTTGAGTGAATTGGAGAATTTCAGATTTTTGCTGAAATTGTGACCCCGGGCCTTAGAAATTTTTTTTTCCACAGGTTAAGTTGTCGAGGGCTGATTTCATGTCCTATGATAAAAAGCCTTCTGTTTCCACCGCCAAACCTTTCAGGGGAGTATTTGCAAAACTTTGGAACCATCTTTGAGTGAATTGGAGAATTTCAGATTTTTGCTGAAATTGTGACCCCGGGGCTTAGAAATATTTTTTTTCACAGGTTAAGTTGTCGAGGGCTTATTTCATGTCCTAGGGAAAAAAAGCCTTCTGTTTCCACCGCCAAACCTTTCAGGGGAGTATTTGCAACACGTTGGCAACATCTTTGAGTGAATTGGAGAATTTCAGATTTTTGTTGAAATTGTGACCCCGGGGCTTAGAATTTTTTTTTTCACAGGTTAAGTTGTCGAGGGTTGATTTCTTGGCCTATGATAAAAAGCCTTCTGTTTCCACCGCCAAACCTTTCAGGGGAGAATTTGCAACAGTTTAGCACCATTTTTGAGTGAATTGGAGAATTTCAGATTTTTGCTGAAATTGTGACCCAGGGGCTTAGAAATATTTTTTTTCACAGGTTAAGTTGTCGAGGGTTGATTTCTTGGCCTATGATAAAAAGCCTTCTGTTTCCACCGCCAAACCTTTCAGGGGAGAATTTAAAACAGTTTAGCACCATTTTTGAGTGAATTGGAGAATTTCAGATTTTTGCTGAAATTATGACCCCGGGGCTTAGAATTTTTTTTTTTCACAGGTTAAGTTGTCGAGGGCTGATTTCATGTCCTATGATAAAAAGCCTTCTGTTTCCACCGCCAAACCTTTCAGGGGAGTATTTGCAAAACTTTGGCACCATCTTTGAGTGAATTGGAGAATTTCAGATTTTTGCTGAAGTTGTGACCCCGGGGCATAGAAAATTTTTTTTTCACAGGTTAAGTTGTCGAGGGTTGATTTCTTGGCCTATGATAAAAAGCCTTCTGTTTCCACTGCCAAACCTTTCAGGGGAGAATTTAAAACAGTTTAGCACCATTTTTGAGTGAATTGGAGAATTTCAGATTTTTGCTGAAATTGTGACCCCGGGGCTTAGAAATTTTTTTTTTCACAGGTTAAGTTGTCGAGGGCTGATTTCATGTCCTATGATAAAAAGCCTTCTGTTTCCACCGCCAAACCTTTCATGGGAGTATTTGCAAAACTTTGGAACCATCTTTGAGTGAATTGGAGAATTTCAGATTTTTGCTGAAGTTGTGACCCCGGGGCTTAGAAACATTTTTTTTCACACGTTACGTCTTCGAAGGCTGATTTCATGTCCTATGATAAAAAGCCTTCTGTTTCCACCGCCAAACCTTTCAGGGGAGTATTTGCAACACGTTGGCACCATCTTTGAGTGAATTGGAGAATTTCAGATTTTTGCTGAAATTGTGACCCCGGGGCTTAGAAATTTTTTTTTTCACAGGTTAAGTTGTCGAGGGTTGATTTCTTGGCCTATGATAAAAAGCCTTCTGTTTCCACTGCCAAACCTTTCAGGGGAGAATTTAAAACAGTTTAGCACCATTTTTGAGTGAATTGGAGAATTTCAGATTTTTGCTGAAATTGTGACCCCGGGGCTTAGAAATTTTTTTTTTCACAGGTTAAGTTGTCGAGGGTTGATTTCTTGGCCTATGATAAAAAGCCTTCTGTTTCCACCGCCAAACCTTTCAGGGGAGTATTTGCAACACGTTGGCACCATCTTTGAGTGAATTGGAGAATTTCAGATTTTTGCTGAAGTTGTGACCCCGGGGCTTAGAAACATTTTTTTTCACACGTTACATCTTCGAAGGCTGATTTCATGTCCTATGATAAAAAGCCTTCTGTTTCCACCGCCAAACCTTTCAGGGGAGTATTTGCAAAACTTTGGAACCATCTTTGAGTGAATTGGAGAATTTCAGATTTTTGCTGAAGTTGTGACCCCGGGGCTTAGAAACATTTTTTTTCACACGTTACATCTTCGAAGGCTGATTTCATGTCCTATGATAAAAAGCCTTCTGTTTCCACTGCCAAACCTTTTAGGGGAGAATTTGCAACAGTTTAGCACCATTTTTGAGTGAATTGGAGAATTTCAGATTTTTGCTGAAGTTGTGACCACGGGGCTTAGAAATATTTTTTTTCACAGGTTAAGTTGTCGAGGGTTGATTTCTTGGCCTATGATAAAAAGCCTTCTGTTTCCACCGCCAAACCTTTCAGGGGAGAATTTAAAACAGTTTAGCACCATTTTTGAGTGAATTGGAGAATTTCAGATTTTTGCTGAAATTGTGACCCCGGGGCTTAGAATTTTTTTTTTTCACAGGTTAAGTTGTCGAGGGCTGATTTCATGTCCTATGATAAAAAGCCTTCTGTTTCCACCGCCAAACCTTTCAGGGGAGTATTTGCAAAACTTTGGCACCATCTTTGAGTGAATTGGAGAATTTCAGATTTTTGCTGAAGTTGTGACCCCGGGGCATAGAAAATTTTTTTTTCACAGGTTAAGTTGTCGAGGGTTGATTTCTTGGCCTATGATAAAAAGCCTTCTGTTTCCACTGCCAAACCTTTCAGGGGAGAATTTGCAACAGTTTAGCACCATTTTTGAGTGAATTGGAGAATTTCAGATTTTTGCTGAAGTTGTGACCCCGGGGCTTAGAAACATTTTTTTTCACACGTTACGTCTTCGAAGGCTGATTTCATGTCCTATGATAAAAAGCCTTCTGTTTCCACCGCCAAACCTTTCAGGGGAGTATTTGCAACACGTTGGCAGCATCTTTGAGTGAATTGGAGAATTTCGGATTTTTTCTGAAATTGTGACCCCGGGGCTTAGAAATTTTTTTTTTCACAGGTTAAGTTGTCGAGGGTTGATTTCTTGGCCTATGATAAAAAGCCTTCTGTTTCCACTGCCAAACCTTTCAGGGGAGAATTTGCAACAGTTTAGCACCATTTTTGAGTGAATTGGAGAATTTCAGATTTTTGCTGAAGTTGTGACCCCGGGGCTTAGAAATTTTTTTTTTCACAGGTTAAGTTGTCGAGGGCTGATTTCATGTCCTATGAAAAAAAAGCCTTCTGTTTCCACCGCCAAACCTTTCAGGGGAGTATTTGCAACACGTTGGCAACATCTTTGAGTGAATTGGAGAATTTCAGATTTTTGCTGAAATTGTGACCCAGGGGCTTAGAAATTTTTTTTTTCACAGGTTAAGTTGTCGAGGGTTGATTTCTTGGCCTATGATAAAAAGCCTTCTGTTTCCACCGCCGAACCTTTCAGGGGAGTATTTGCAACACGTTGGCACCATCTTTCAGTGAATTGGAGAATTTCAGATTTTTGCTGAAATTGTGACCCCGGGGCTTAGAATTTTTTTTTCCCACAGGTTAAGTTGTCGAGGGCTGATTTCATGTCCTATGATAAAAAGCCTTCTGTTTCCACCGCCAAACCTTTCAGGGGAGTATTTGCAAAACTTTGGCACCATCTTTGAGTGAATTGGAGAATTTCAGATTTTTGCTGAAGTTGTGACCCCGGGGCTTAGAAAATTTTTTTTTCACACGTTACGTCTTCCAAGGCTGATTTCATGTCCTATGATAAAAAGCCTTCTGTTTCCACCGCCAAACCTTTCAGGGGAGTATTTGCAACACGTTGGCAACATCTTTGAGTGAATTGGAGAATTTCAGATTTTTGCTGAAATTGTGACCCCGGGGCTTAGAATTTTTTTTTTTCACAGGTTAAGTTGTCGAGGGTTGATTTCTTGGCCTATGATAAAAAGCCTTCTGTTTCCACCGCCAAACCTTTCAGGGGAGAATTTGCAACAGTTTAGCACCATTTTTGAGTGAATTGGAGAATTTCAGATTTTTGCTGAAGTTGTGACTTAGAAATATTTTTTTTCACAGGTTAAGTTGTCGAGGGTTGATTTCTTGGCCTATGATAAAAAGCCTTCTGTTTCCACTGCCAAACCTTTCAGGGGAAAATTTGCAACAGTTTAGCACCATTTTTGAGTGAATTGGAGAATTTCAGATTTTTGCTGAAGTTGTGACCCCGGGGCTTAGAAACATTTTTTTTCACACGTTACGTCTTCGAAGGCTGATTTCATGTCCTATGATAAAAAGCCTTCTGTTTCCACCGCCAAACCTTTCAGGGGAGTATTTGCAACACGTTGGCAGCATCTTTGAGTGAATTGGAAAATTTCGGATTTTTTCTGAAATTGTGACCCCGGGGCTTAGAAATTTTTTTTTTCACAGGTTAAGTTGTCGAGGGTTGATTTCTTGGCCTATGATAAAAAGCCTTCTGTTTCCACTGCCAAACCTTTCAGGGGAGAATTTGCAACAGTTTAGCACCATTTTTGAGTGAATTGGAGAATTTCAGATTTTTGCTGAAGTTGTGACCCCGGGGCTTAGAAACATTTTTTTTCACACGTTACGTCTTCGAAGGCTGATTTCATGTCCTATGATAAAAAGCCTTCTGTTTCCACCGCCAAACCTTTCAGGGGAGTATTTGCAACACGTTGGCACCATCTTTGAGTGAATTGGAGAATTTCAGATTTTTGCTGAAATTGTGACCCCGGGGCTTAGAAATTTTTTTTTTCACAGGTTAAGTTGTCGAGGGTTGATTTCTTGGCCTATGATAAAAAGCCTTCTGTTTCCACTGCCAAACCTTTCAGGGGAGAATTTAAAACAGTTTAGCACCATTTTTGAGTGAATTGGAGAATTTCAGATTTTTGCTGAAATTGTGACCCCGGGGCTTAGAAATTTTTTTTTCCACAGGTTAAGTTGTCGAGGGCTGATTTCATGTCCTATGATAAAAAGCCTTCTGTTTCCACCGCCAAACCTTTCAGGGGAGTATTTGCAAAACTTTGGAACCATCTTTGAGTGAATTGGAGAATTTCAGATTTTTGCTGAAGTTGTGACCCCGGGGCTTAGAAACATTTTTTTTCACACGTTACATCTTCGAAGGCTGATTTCATGTCCTATGATAAAAAGCCTTCTGTTTCCACCGCCAAACCTTTCAGGGGAGTATTTGCAACACGTTGGCACCATCTTTGAGTGAATTGGAGAATTTCAGATTTTTGCTGAAATTGTGACCCCGGGGCTTAGAAATTTTTTTTTTCACAGGTTAAGTTGTCGAGGGTTGATTTCTTGGCCTATGATAAAAAGCCTTCTGTTTCCACTGCCAAACCTTTTAGGGGAGAATTTGCAACAGTTTAGCACCATTTTTGAGTGAATTGGAGAATTTCAGATTTTTGCTGAAGTTGTGACCACGGGGCTTAGAAATATTTTTTTTCACAGGTTAAGTTGTCGAGGGTTGATTTCTTGGCCTATGATAAAAAGCCTTCTGTTTCCACCGCCAAACCTTTCAGGGGAGAATTTAAAACAGTTTAGCACCATTTTTGAGTGAATTGGAGAATTTCAGATTTTTGCTGAAATTGTGACCCCGGGGCTTAGAATTTTTTTTTTTCACAGGTTAAGTTGTCGAGGGCTGATTTCATGTCCTATGATAAAAAGCCTTCTGTTTCCACCGCCAAACCTTTCAGGGGAGTATTTGCAAAACTTTGGCACCATCTTTGAGTGAATTGGAGAATTTCAGATTTTTGCTGAAGTTGTGACCCCGGGGCATAGAAAATTTTTTTTTCACAGGTTAAGTTGTCGAGGGTTGATTTCTTGGCCTATGATAAAAAGCCTTCTGTTTCCACTGCCAAACCTTTCAGGGGAGAATTTGCAACAGTTTAGCACCATTTTTGAGTGAATTGGAGAATTTCAGATTTTTGCTGAAGTTGTGACCCCGGGGCTTAGAAACATTTTTTTTCACACGTTACGTCTTCGAAGGCTGATTTCATGTCCTATGATAAAAAGCCTTCTGTTTCCACCGCCAAACCTTTCAGGGGAGTATTTGCAACACGTTGGCAGCATCTTTGAGTGAATTGGAGAATTTCGGATTTTTTCTGAAATTGTGACCCCGGGGCTTAGAAATTTTTTTTTTCACAGGTTAAGTTGTCGAGGGTTGATTTCTTGGCCTATGATAAAAAGCCTTCTGTTTCCACTGCCAAACCTTTCAGGGGAGAATTTGCAACAGTTTAGCACCATTTTTGAGTGAATTGGAGAATTTCAGATTTTTGCTGAAGTTGTGACCCCGGGGCTTAGAAATATTTTTTTTCACAGGTTAAGTTGTCGAGGGCTGATTTCATGTCCTATGAAAAAAAAGCCTTCTGTTTCCACCGCCAAACCTTTCAGGGGAGTATTTGCAACACGTTGGCAACATCTTTGAGTGAATTGGAGAATTTCAGATTTTTGCTGAAATTGTGACCCAGGGGCTTAGAAATTTTTTTTTTCACAGGTTAAGTTGTCGAGGGTTGATTTCTTGGCCTATGATAAAAAGCCTTCTGTTTCCACCGCCGAACCTTTCAGGGGAGTATTTGCAACACGTTGGCACCATCTTTCAGTGAATTGGAGAATTTCAGATTTTTGCTGAAATTGTGACCCCGGGGCTTAGAATTTTTTTTTCCCACAGGTTAAGTTGTCGAGGGCTGATTTCATGTCCTATGATAAAAAGCCTTCTGTTTCCACCGCCAAACCTTTCAGGGGAGTATTTGCAAAACTTTGGCACCATCTTTGAGTGAATTGGAGAATTTCAGATTTTTGCTGAAGTTGTGACCCCGGGGCTTAGAAAATTTTTTTTTCACACGTTACGTCTTCCAAGGCTGATTTCATGTCCTATGATAAAAAGCCTTCTGTTTCCACCGCCAAACCTTTCAGGGGAGTATTTGCAACACGTTGGCAACATCTTTGAGTGAATTGGAGAATTTCAGATTTTTGCTGAAATTGTGACCCCGGGGCTTAGAATTTTTTTTTTTCACAGGTTAAGTTGTCGAGGGTTGATTTCTTGGCCTATGATAAAAAGCCTTCTGTTTCCACCGCCAAACCTTTCAGGGGAGAATTTGCAAAAGTTTAGCACCATTTTTGAGTGAATTGGAGAATTTCAGATTTTTGCTGAAGTTGTGACTTAGAAATATTTTTTTTCACAGGTTAAGTTGTCGAGGGTTGATTTCTTGGCCTATGATAAAAAGCCTTCTGTTTCCACTGCCAAACCTTTCAGGGGAGAATTTGCAACAGTTTAGCACCATTTTTGAGTGAATTGGAGAATTTCAGATTTTTGCTGAAATTGTGACCCCGGGGCTTAGAAACATTTTTTTTCACACGTTACGTCTTCGAAGGCTGATTTCATGTCCTATGATAAAAAGCCTTCTGTTTCCACCGCCAAACCTTTCAGGGGAGTATTTGCAACACGTTGGCAGCATCTTTGAGTGAATTGGAAAATTTCGGATTTTTTCTGAAATTGTGACCCCGGGGCTTAGAAATTTTTTTTTTCACAGGTTAAGTTGTCGAGGGTTGATTTCTTGGCCTATGATAAAAAGCCTTCTGTTTCCACTGCCAAACCTTTCAGGGGAGAATTTGCAACAGTTTAGCACCATTTTTGAGTGAATTGGAGAATTTCAGATTTTTGCTGAAGTTGTGACCCCGGGGCTTAGAAATATTTTTTTTCACAGGTTAAGTTGTCGAGGGCTGATTTCATGTCCTATGAAAAAAAAGCCTTCTGTTTCCACCGCCAAACCTTTCAGGGGAGTATTTGCAACACGTTGGCAACATCTTTGAGTGAATTGGAGAATTTCAGATTTTTGCTGAAATTGTGACCCAGGGGCTTAGAAATTTTTTTTTTCACAGGTTAAGTTGTCGAGGGTTGATTTCTTGGCCTATGATAAAAAGCCTTCTGTTTCCACCGCCGAACCTTTCAGGGGAGTATTTGCAACACGTTGGCACCATCTTTCAGTGAATTGGAGAATTTCAGATTTTTGCTGAAATTGTGACCCCGGGGCTTAGAATTTTTTTTTCCCACAGGTTAAGTTGTCGAGGGCTGATTTCATGTCCTATGATAAAAAGCCTTCTGTTTCCACCGCCAAACCTTTCAGGGGAGTATTTGCAAAACTTTGGCACCATCTTTGAGTGAATTGGAGAATTTCAGATTTTTGCTGAAGTTGTGACCCCGGGGCTTAGAAAATTTTTTTTTCACACGTTACGTCTTCCAAGGCTGATTTCATGTCCTATGATAAAAAGCCTTCTGTTTCCACCGCCAAACCTTTCAGGGGAGTATTTGCAACACGTTGGCAACATCTTTGAGTGAATTGGAGAATTTCAGATTTTTGCTGAAATTGTGACCCCGGGGCTTAGAATTTTTTTTTTTCACAGGTTAAGTTGTCGAGGGTTGATTTCTTGGCCTATGATAAAAAGCCTTCTGTTTCCACCGCCAAACCTTTCAGGGGAGAATTTGCAAAAGTTTAGCACCATTTTTGAGTGAATTGGAGAATTTCAGATTTTTGCTGAAGTTGTGACTTAGAAATATTTTTTTTCACAGGTTAAGTTGTCGAGGGTTGATTTCTTGGCCTATGATAAAAAGCCTTCTGTTTCCACTGCCAAACCTTTCAGGGGAGAATTTGCAACAGTTTAGCACCATTTTTGAGTGAATTGGAGAATTTCAGATTTTTGCTGAAATTGTGACCCCGGGGCTTAGAAACATTTTTTTTCACACGTTACGTCTTCGAAGGCTGATTTCATGTCCTATGATAAAAAGCCTTCTGTTTCCACCGCCAAACCTTTCAGGGGAGTATTTGCAACACGTTGGCAGCATCTTTGAGTGAATTGGAAAATTTCGGATTTTTTCTGAAATTGTGACCCCGGGGCTTAGAAATTTTTTTTTTCACAGGTTAAGTTGTCGAGGGTTGATTTCTTGGCCTATGATAAAAAGCCTTCTGTTTCCACTGCCAAACCTTTCAGGGGAGAATTTGCAACAGTTTAGCACCATTTTTGAGTGAATTGGAGAATTTCAGATTTTTGCTGAAGTTGTGACCCCGGGGCTTAGAAATATTTTTTTTCACAGGTTAAGTTGTCGAGGGCTGATTTCATGTCCTATGAAAAAAAAGCCTTCTGTTTCCACCGCCAAACCTTTCAGGGGAGTATTTGCAACACGTTGGCAACATCTTTGAGTGAATTGGAGAATTTCAGATTTTTGCTGAAATTGTGACCCAGGGGCTTAGAAATTTTTTTTTTCACAGGTTAAGTTGTCGAGGGTTGATTTCTTGGCCTATGATAAAAAGCCTTCTGTTTCCACCGCCGAACCTTTCAGGGGAGTATTTGCAACACGTTGGCACCATCTTTCAGTGAATTGGAGAATTTCAGATTTTTGCTGAAATTGTGACCCCGGGGCTTAGAATTTTTTTTCCCCACAGGTTAAGTTGTCGAGGGCTGATTTCATGTCCTATGATAAAAAGCCTTCTGTTTCCACCGCCAAACCTTTCAGGGGAGTATTTGCAAAACTTTGGCACCATCTTTGAGTGAATTGGAGAATTTCAGATTTTTGCTGAAGTTGTGACCCCGGGGCTTAGAAAAATTTTTTTTCACACGTTACGTCTTCCAAGGCTGATTTCATGTCCTATGATAAAAAGCCTTCTGTTTCCACCGCCAAACCTTTCAGGGGAGTATTTGCAACACGTTGGCAACATCTTTGAGTGAATTGGAGAATTTCAGATTTTTGCTGAAATTGTGACCCCGGGGCTTAGAATTTTTTTTTTTCACAGGTTAAGTTGTCGAGGGTTGATTTCTTGGCCTATGATAAAAAGCCTTCTGTTTCCACCGCCAAACCTTTCAGGGGAGAATTTGCAAAAGTTTAGCACCATTTTTGAGTGAATTGGAGAATTTCAGATTTTTGCTGAAGTTGTGACTTAGAAATATTTTTTTTCACAGGTTAAGTTGTCGAGGGTTGATTTCTTGGCCTATGATAAAAAGCCTTCTGTTTCCACTGCCAAACCTTTCAGGGGAGAATTTGCAACAGTTTAGCACCATTTTTGAGTGAATTGGAGAATTTCAGATTTTTGCTGAAGTTGTGACCCCGGGGCTTAGAAACATTTTTTTTCACACGTTACGTCTTCGAAGGCTGATTTCATGTCCTATGATAAAAAGCCTTCTGTTTCCACCGCCAAACCTTTCAGGGGAGTATTTGCAACACGTTGGCAGCATCTTTGAGTGAATTGGAAAATTTCGGATTTTTTCTGAAATTGTGACCCCGGGGCTTAGAAATTTTTTTTTTCACAGGTTAAGTTGTCGAGGGTTGATTTCTTGGCCTATGATAAAAAGCCTTCTGTTTCCACTGCCAAACCTTTCAGGGGAGAATTTGCAACAGTTTAGCACCATTTTTGAGTGAATTGGAGAATTTCAGATTTTTGCTGAAATTGTGACCCCGGGGCTTAGAAATTTTTTTTTCCACAGGTTAAGTTGTCGAGGGTTGATTTCTTGGCCTATGATAAAAAGCCTTCTGTTTCCACTGCCAAACCTTTCAGGGGAGAATTTAAAACAGTTTAGCACCATTTTTGAGTGAATTGGAGAATTTCAGATTTTTGCTGAAATTGTGACCCCGGGGCTTAGAAATTTTTTTTTCCACAGGTTAAGTTGTCGAGGGCTGATTTCATGTCCTATGATAAAAAGCCTTCTGTTTCCACCGCCAAACCTTTCAGGGGAGTATTTGCAAAACTTTGGAACCATCTTTGAGTGAATTGGAGAATTTCAGATTTTTGCTGAAGTTGTGACCCCGGGGCTTAGAAACATTTTTTTTCACACGTTACATCTTCGAAGGCTGATTTCATGTCCTATGATAAAAAGCCTTCTGTTTCCACCGCCAAACCTTTCAGGGGAGTATTTGCAACACGTTGGCACCATCTTTGAGTGAATTGGAGAATTTCAGATTTTTGCTGAAATTGTGACCCCGGGGCTTAGAAATTTTTTTTTTCACAGGTTAAGTTGTCGAGGGTTGATTTCTTGGCCTATGATAAAAAGCCTTCTGTTTCCACTGCCAAACCTTTTAGGGGAGAATTTGCAACAGTTTAGCACCATTTTTGAGTGAATTGGAGAATTTCAGATTTTTGCTGAAGTTGTGACCACGGGGCTTAGAAATATTTTTTTTCACAGGTTAAGTTGTCGAGGGTTGATTTCTTGGCCTATGATAAAAAGCCTTCTGTTTCCACCGCCAAACCTTTCAGGGGAGAATTTAAAACAGTTTAGCACCATTTTTGAGTGAATTGGAGAATTTCAGATTTTTGCTGAAATTGTGACCCCGGGGCTTAGAATTTTTTTTTTTCACAGGTTAAGTTGTCGAGGGCTGATTTCATGTCCTATGATAAAAAGCCTTCTGTTTCCACCGCCAAACCTTTCAGGGGAGTATTTGCAAAACTTTGGCACCATCTTTGAGTGAATTGGAGAATTTCAGATTTTTGCTGAAGTTGTGACCCCGGGGCATAGAAAATTTTTTTTTCACAGGTTAAGTTGTCGAGGGTTGATTTCTTGGCCTATGATAAAAAGCCTTCTGTTTCCACTGCCAAACCTTTCAGGGGAGAATTTGCAACAGTTTAGCACCATTTTTGAGTGAATTGGAGAATTTCAGATTTTTGCTGAAGTTGTGACCCCGGGGCTTAGAAACATTTTTTTTCACACGTTACGTCTTCGAAGGCTGATTTCATGTCCTATGATAAAAAGCCTTCTGTTTCCACCGCCAAACCTTTCAGGGGAGTATTTGCAACACGTTGGCAGCATCTTTGAGTGAATTGGAGAATTTCGGATTTTTTCTGAAATTGTGACCCCGGGGCTTAGAAATTTTTTTTTTCACAGGTTAAGTTGTCGAGGGTTGATTTCTTGGCCTATGATAAAAAGCCTTCTGTTTCCACTGCCAAACCTTTCAGGGGAGAATTTGCAACAGTTTAGCACCATTTTTGAGTGAATTGGAGAATTTCAGATTTTTGCTGAAGTTGTGACCCCGGGGCTTAGAAATATTTTTTTTCACAGGTTAAGTTGTCGAGGGCTGATTTCATGTCCTATGAAAAAAAAGCCTTCTGTTTCCACCGCCAAACCTTTCAGGGGAGTATTTGCAACACGTTGGCAACATCTTTGAGTGAATTGGAGAATTTCAGATTTTTGCTGAAATTGTGACCCAGGGGCTTAGAAATTTTTTTTTTCACAGGTTAAGTTGTCGAGGGTTGATTTCTTGGCCTATGATAAAAAGCCTTCTGTTTCCACCGCCGAACCTTTCAGGGGAGTATTTGCAACACGTTGGCACCATCTTTCAGTGAATTGGAGAATTTCAGATTTTTGCTGAAATTGTGACCCCGGGGCTTAGAATTTTTTTTTCCCACAGGTTAAGTTGTCGAGGGCTGATTTCATGTCCTATGATAAAAAGCCTTCTGTTTCCACCGCCAAACCTTTCAGGGGAGTATTTGCAAAACTTTGGCACCATCTTTGAGTGAATTGGAGAATTTCAGATTTTTGCTGAAGTTGTGACCCCGGGGCTTAGAAAATTTTTTTTTCACACGTTACGTCTTCCAAGGCTGATTTCATGTCCTATGATAAAAAGCCTTCTGTTTCCACCGCCAAACCTTTCAGGGGAGTATTTGCAACACGTTGGCAACATCTTTGAGTGAATTGGAGAATTTCAGATTTTTGCTGAAATTGTGACCCCGGGGCTTAGAATTTTTTTTTTTCACAGGTTAAGTTGTCGAGGGTTGATTTCTTGGCCTATGATAAAAAGCCTTCTGTTTCCACCGCCAAACCTTTCAGGGGAGAATTTGCAAAAGTTTAGCACCATTTTTGAGTGAATTGGAGAATTTCAGATTTTTGCTGAAGTTGTGACTTAGAAATATTTTTTTTCACAGGTTAAGTTGTCGAGGGTTGATTTCTTGGCCTATGATAAAAAGCCTTCTGTTTCCACTGCCAAACCTTTCAGGGGAGAATTTGCAACAGTTTAGCACCATTTTTGAGTGAATTGGAGAATTTCAGATTTTTGCTGAAGTTGTGACCCCGGGGCTTAGAAACATTTTTTTTCACACGTTACGTCTTCGAAGGCTGATTTCATGTCCTATGATAAAAAGCCTTCTGTTTCCACCGCCAAACCTTTCAGGGGAGTATTTGCAACACGTTGGCAGCATCTTTGAGTGAATTGGAAAATTTCGGATTTTTTCTGAAATTGTGACCCCGGGGCTTAGAAATTTTTTTTTTCACAGGTTAAGTTGTCGAGGGTTGATTTCTTGGCCTATGATAAAAAGCCTTCTGTTTCCACTGCCAAACCTTTCAGGGGAGAATTTGCAACAGTTTAGCACCATTTTTGAGTGAATTGGAGAATTTCAGATTTTTGCTGAAGTTGTGACCCCGGGGCTTAGAAATATTTTTTTTCACAGGTTAAGTTGTCGAGGGCTGATTTCATGTCCTATGAAAAAAAAGCCTTCTGTTTCCACCGCCAAACCTTTCAGGGGAGTATTTGCAACACGTTGGCAACATCTTTGAGTGAATTGGAGAATTTCAGATTTTTGCTGAAATTGTGACCCAGGGGCTTAGAAATTTTTTTTTTCACAGGTTAAGTTGTCGAGGGTTGATTTCTTGGCCTATGATAAAAAGCCTTCTGTTTCCACCGCCGAACCTTTCAGGGGAGTATTTGCAACACGTTGGCACCATCTTTCAGTGAATTGGAGAATTTCAGATTTTTGCTGAAATTGTGACCCCGGGGCTTAGAATTTTTTTTTCCCACAGGTTAAGTTGTCGAGGGCTGATTTCATGTCCTATGATAAAAAGCCTTCTGTTTCCACCGCCAAACCTTTCAGGGGAGTATTTGCAAAACTTTGGCACCATCTTTGAGTGAATTGGAGAATTTCAGATTTTTGCTGAAGTTGTGACCCCGGGGCTTAGAAAATTTTTTTTTCACACGTTACGTCTTCCAAGGCTGATTTCATGTCCTATGATAAAAAGCCTTCTGTTTCCACCGCCAAACCTTTCAGGGGAGTATTTGCAACACGTTGGCAACATCTTTGAGTGAATTGGAGAATTTCAGATTTTTGCTGAAATTGTGACCCCGGGGCTTAGAATTTTTTTTTTTCACAGGTTAAGTTGTCGAGGGTTGATTTCTTGGCCTATGATAAAAAGCCTTCTGTTTCCACCGCCAAACCTTTCAGGGGAGTATTTGCAACACGTTGGCACCATCTTTGAGTGAATTGGAGAATTTCAGATTTTTGCTGAAATTGTGACCCCGGGGCTTAGAATTTTTTTTTCCCACAGGTTAAGTTGTCGAGGGCTGATTTCATGTCCTATGATAAAAAGCCTTCTGTTTCCACCGCCAAACCTTTCAGGGGAGTATTTGCAAAACTTTGGCACCATCTTTGAGTGAATTGGAGAATTTCAGATTTTTGCTGAAGTTGTGACCCCGGGGCTTAGAAAATTTTTTTTTCACACGTTACGTCTTCCAAGGCTGATTTCATGTCCTATGATAAAAAGCCTTCTGTTTCCACCGCCAAACCTTTCAGGGGAGTATTTGCAACACGTTGGCAACATCTTTGAGTGAATTGGAGAATTTCAGATTTTTGCTGAAATTGTGACCCCGGGGCTTAGAATTTTTTTTTTTCACAGGTTAAGTTGTCGAGGGTTGATTTCTTGGCCTATGATAAAAAGCCTTCTGTTTCCACCGCCAAACCTTTCAGGGGAGTATTTGCAACACGTTGGCACCATCTTTGAGTGAATTGGAGAATTTCAGATTTTTGCTGAAATTGTGACCCCGGGGCTTAGAAATATTTCTTTTTCACAGGTTAAGTTGTCGAGGGTTCATTTCTTGGCCTATGATAAAAAGCCTTCTGTTTCCACTGCCAAACCTTTCAGGGGAGAATTTAAAACAGTTTAGCACCATTTTTGAGTGAATTGGAGAATTTCAGATTTTTGCTGAAATTGTGACCCCGGGGCTTAGAAATTTTTTTTTTCACAGGTTAAGTTGTCGAGGGCTGATTTCATGTCCTATGATAAAAAGCCTTCTGTTTCCACCGCCAAACCTTTCAGGGGAGTATTTGCAAAACTTTGGAACCATCTTTGAGTGAATTGGAGAATTTCAGATTTTTGCTGAAGTTGTGACCCCGGGGCTTAGAAACATTTTTTTTCACACGTTACGTCTTCGAAGGCTGATTTCATGTCCTATGATAAAAAGCCTTCTGTTTCCACCGCCAAACCTTTCAGGGGAGTATTTGCAACACGTTGGCACCATCTTTGAGTGAATTGGAGAATTTCAGATTTTTGCTGAAATTAGGACCCCAGGGCTTAGAAATTTTTTTTTTCAAAGGTTAAGTTGTCGAGGGTTGATTTCTTGGCCTATGATAAAAAGCCTTCTGTTTCCACTGCCAAACCTTTCAGGGGAGAATTTGCAACAGTTTAGCACCATTTTTGAGTGAATTGGAGAATTTCAGATTTTTGCTGAAGTTGTGACCCCGGGGCTTAGAAATATTTTTTTTCACAGGTTAAGTTGTCGAGGGTTGATTTCTTGGCCTACGATAAAAAGCCTTCTGTTTCCACCGCCAAACCTTTCAGGGGAGTATTTGCAACACGTTGGCAACATCTTTGAGTGAATTGGAGAATTTCAGATTTTTGCTGAAATTGTGACCCCGGGGCTTAGAATTTTTTTTTTTTCACAGGTTAAGTTGTCAAGGGTTGATTTCGTGGCCTATGATAAAAAGCCTTCTGTTTCCACCGCCAAAACTTTCAGGGGAGAATTTGCAACAGTTTAGCACCATTTTTGAGTGAATTGGAGAATTTCAGATTTTTGCTGAAGTTGTGACCCCGGGGCTTAGAAATATTTTTTTTCACAGGTTAAGTTGTCGAGGGTTGATTTCTTGGCCTATGATAAAAAGCCTTCTGTTTCCACCGCCAAACCTTTCAGGGGAGAATTTACAACAGTTTAGCACCATCTTTGAGTGAATTGGAGAATTTCAGATTTTTGCTGAAATTGTGACCCCGGGGCTTAGAAATTTTTTTATTTCACAGGTTAAGTTGTCGAGGGCTGATTTCATGTCCTATAATAAAAAGCCTTCTGTTTCCACCGCCGAACCTTTCAGGGGAGTATTTGCAACACGTTGGCACCATCTTTGAGTGAATTGGAGAATTTCAGATTTTTGCTGAAATTGTGACCCCGGGGCTTAGAAATTTTTTTTTTCACAGGTTAAGTTG